>NC_087209.1:25104641-25152141 GCF_015104395.2 Macrobrachium nipponense | reverse complement strand
ACTTATGCATGCGAATGCCAGGGAAAAGTTAAAAGTGAATCTCTATAGTAAAAAAACAACAAGAATGAAAAGTAATCATACATTACTGAAAACTAGTAAACCCAAGTTAATAAAGAAAAAAAAGGCATTAATGAAAGACTCGAATCGCATCGAACAAACTAGATAATGTAGAGAAAAATATACCCTACACACAATTGCAGAGAAAAGTATATCATACACCTTTACACAAGCAAAAATACACGATAAACCTAAATCGAGGCAAATGTAACATACCCATTAATGCAAGGAAAAATACAACCAACACATTAATGCGAAGGAAAATATAACCTACACATTAATACATGGGAAATTATAACCTATATATTAATGGAAGGAAAAAACCTACAAATTCATGCAAGCAGAAATATAACCTACACATTAATGCAAGAGAAAATATAACCGTCACATTAATGCAATGTGACATATAACCTTAAAATTAATGCAAGGGGAAAATATAACCTACACATTAAAGCAATGGCAAATATAACCAATCGAAGGATAATATAACTTACACATAAATGCAAAGGAAAATATAACCTACACATTAATACAAAGGAAAATATAACCTACATATTACCGCATGGAAAGATAACCAACACATTAATGCAAAAGAGAATATAACTTACACATTAATGCAAGGGGGAATATAACCTACACATTAACTCAAGGAAAAATACAATATACACAAGGGAAAAGGGAAAAATATATCCTAGACATATGTTCAGGGAAAAATACTGCTTCACATTAAACCAAGGAAATGCAACCTACAGCTTCATCTAGGGAAAACAACGTACGCCTTAATACAAGAAAACCACAACAGTCCAGGCTACGAAGAAACGAGAAACTATAATGAACATTCCTCTGTTACTTCCCTCATCACGAAATTTGCGAAGGGAGAGAGGATTAAGTAACAAGGAGCGAAGGCAACAAACAAATCAATGACGACGAAGTATACAAGAAAATAAAACGGCAATCTGTGTCTCTGTCTCTCTATCTCGCTGGAACAGGTTTAAAAAAAGTAACTAACAGGGTTAAGATGCAAGAAAGGGTATCAAAAAGGGATAACTTTATTCCGGATTTTTTTCCTCTGAAGAATATCCGTCTTTGTCACCAGCAGTAGATGCAGCACCGACATAGAAATGAAAATCGTGTTATATCAACTCAAAAGAGAAAATCCACGATGTATTACAAAGAAATATCGCAGTAAATATGCGTTCGTGAATTTACTCGCGGACATTACTATTATTTCTTTTAAGTGATATTGGGTAGTTTTTGGTGCTCGACATTACATCATATTTAATGAAGTTCTGCTTAACTGATAGGAGATATCTGTGGTTGATAGGTTTAATCAAGCGCCCAATTTAGTAATCTTACGACGGGAGGGTACCACAGTATCTATATTCTTAAAACTTGGGCTATGCTATAACTATTGTAACATATAGTCTTCCAGTCTTGAGCTGATTTCACATGATTGTGCACTGCAACATTTACTGTTCTGTAATTTATACCTTTAATGTATTTGATATTTTTTTCTCCATTCTGTAGACATTCACTAAGCTGCGTCCTGGTCTTTTGACAGCTTCTATCAGAATATATGACAGAAAGCTTTACTACCCTAGCTCCTTTGTATCCTATCAAGAGTCCTGCAACCCTTTGTAGAAGATTTCTTAGATGTCTCCAATATTTTTTTCCTTGTTTTCAATTTTCGCTTGTACGGCTGCTGTCTAAATATAAGCATTGTACTCTTATTTTAAAACCGCCTTCATGGCAACAATGAGTTCTTGACTTAGGCAACTGACGGGATCGAGATAAATAAATGGAAGCGCAGAGTCATAACTTTCGTTTTTTCCTACAAAACTTTAGCACCGAAAAAAATAAGCTGAGAAAACAGGGAAAGTATCGTCATGAAGGAAGAGATGCCACAAGTGATAAAAACACACAATATATATTAAAAAACAAAATGCCGTTTGCCTTTCACAATTATAGCCTCTACCTCCTCTCTTTCATATGTATTCAATATCCAAACATCACTTTCACGGAAAGATTGTTCAACGACGCTTTCAAACATTCCAAGACAGGGTTCCATATATACTTCAAATTAACTCCATATCTTATATATATATATATATATATATATATATATATATATATATATATATATATATATATATATATATACACACACACACATATACATACATAGTTACATTCTTAAGAAAATTTTACAACATTATATATGTAAAGTATATATAATATATATATATTATATATATATAGATATATATATATAGTATATATATATATATATATATATATATATATATATATGTATATATATATATATATATATATATATATATATATACTATATATATATATATATATATATATATGTGTGTGGTGTGTGTGTGTGTGTGTGTGTGTACACATACATATACATACTACATACTTAACAACACTTTCATAAAGATATATTATACATGCGTTTATTTCACATGAATTCCTGAAGCATTTCATGCTCATGTATTTAAATATTCCTACATAATATTTACCTGTTTCACAGAAAATAATTTCGCTCCACACACACTTCAGTAATGGTTCAAAAAAAAAAAAAAAAAAAAAAAAAAAAAAATGAGAAGGATGGGGGGTGGGAGGAAAATTTCCGTCAGTTGTAATTGTGCCACACAAAAGATAAAAACGTAAGCAGGTGAAAATAAATTTCCCTATAAAAATGAGAGAGAGAGAGAGAGAGAGAGAGAGAGAGAGAGAGAGAAGATCAAAGTGAGAGAGGCTTAGGCGTTAATGAGTACCTCGGAAGACTGAGCAATTTATTATCAGAGTAAAAAAAAAAATACTGAAAAAAAACTATAAAAAAAAGAAAGTCGCTGATGGACATCATTATCAAATTCTACGAAATAAAAGACTTGTGCGAAACGAGACCGAGACGGATTTCTTCCGACGGAAAACGAAAATGGACTAGATTTTGCTTCACTATGTTAAGAGTCTTTCAACGCCACGGCGTCGGTGATCTTTTCCCCGATCGCCTCAGATCCACAATATTTATATCGCTATTTATCACTTCGTTTCCTTTTCCGTCTGTTGGCTCTCTCTCTCTCTCTCTCTCTCTCTCTCTCTCTCTCTCTCTCTCTCTCTCTCTCAATTCATAGGAAAAGTCTTCATTTGTGAAACGATGTAAATACAATGTCAGCATAGAACATACTAGGATGAATTTTTAACGTATGAAAAATATATATTCACACAGTCGAGCAAAGCTCGCTTTGTCTCTCTATCTTACACATACACAATTACACATTCTTCTTTTACTGGCAACTGGTAAAGCTGATTGCTGTGTGAATCTTGTATACCATTAACAATTCGACTGCTTTAAATAATTATTCATTGCTTTAATAAGAAGATAAACACTATATAATTCCTCTGGCAGAGTCTTCACGTTCAAAAGTAACCATGTTATCTATACACACACGCTCTTCTCTCATACTGAATCCATATTTCACTTCGCAGGTAAATAATGGTTACGAATGTAAAAGAAAAAAAAAAATTCAAGAAGGTAGTGAGGACATTTTGGTTTTGTAATAGAAATCTGTGTTGTTTCCAGATATGAATGGTAAACATTAATAAAAAGAAGGCTGGAAGAGCATGCAAAATATAAATAAACCCCATCCGACTAAATGAATACAAAAGACAGCTTTTCTCAAATTTGCAATAAACTGAAGAGCAGCAGTCTGAAATACCGATCATGGATTATTTTTGTAAGTAAAGTTTAACTGGGGTGTTTAATACGTCTATGAATTGATCTATACATCGTAAAAAAACTGAAACTGCTAAATTCACCATCAAATAAAATGGTATTTCCGAAAACATACAGGTCACAGAATCAAATATGGCGCGTTGAATAAATATAAAACAAATCATTACTTAAAGCTTTATGGTGTAAAGTTAGAAAATTCCCAGTCTTGAAGGCCAAGTAAGTAAGGAACTAAATCTACCAAAGCAAATTTGGTTGAAATGTCCAGTTTGTTCAGGAAAAACTTAACGAAAATAATGGACACAAAATTAAGGAACGAACCAACAAAGGAATCTTTCGAGAAAATGGTGTAACCACAAGCAGAGCAATGATAGCACTCTCTTAAATACATGTCTTACAAAGTAAACAAAATAAAAGAAAACATAATAATCTAACGTACATTTCTGGGTACAAAATTATTTCAGCTTTCTTATGGAAACCATAAAATGGATGACCAATACGGGTATTTTTTTTCTGGTTATTTATAACTCTTCCAGATACTGTTCAACTTGATGTTTACGATAACTGTTTTAGCAATAACCATACATTATTCTTTTTTAGCGGTATACATACACATTACGTTTCTTAGCAGTAGACAAGCATTGTACATGTTTTAGCAGTAAACAGGAATTGTACTTGTTTGAGCAGTAAACAGGCATTGTATTTGTTTTATCAGTAAACAGGGTTTGTACTGATTTTAGCAGTAAACAGGCATTGTCCTTGTTTTAGCAGTAAACAGGCATTGTACATGTTTCAGCAGCAAACAGGTAATGTACTTGTTTTATCAGTAAACATGGTTTGTACTGGTTTTAGCAGTAAACAGGTATTGAACTTGTTTTAGTAGTAAACAGGTAATGTACTTGTTTTATCAGTAAACAGGTTGTACTGGTTTTAGCAGTAAACAGGCAATTGTCCTTGTTTTAGCAGTAAACATGTATTGTACTTGTTTTACCAGTAAACATACATTGAATTTGTTTTAGCAGTAAACATACATTGTACTTGTTTCATCAGTAAAAAGGTATTGTACTTGTCCTAGCAGTAAACATACACTGTACTGGCTTTAGCAGTGAATAGGCATTGTACTTGCATTAGCAGTAAAAAAGAGCATCGTAAATTCCATCAGATTGAGTTACTGATAACCATCACTTCTTTAATGCTTTGAACTTTCAGAAGACAGTTACAGGGATTTTTGACTGACAACACCAAAGAAATATATTATGATTATCGAACCTAATGAAGACATTCATTATGAATAATACGTATTATGATTAAAGGGCTGAATATCTTTACTTCTCCTCAGAGCTCAACTGCACACCTCGTCAGCGAAGTAATTGAGAATTTATCTCGAGCAAGTATTTGGTTCTATGGAAAACTTTTCGGATGCCTAAGGGCGTCGTATTATGAGGGTAAAGATATGCATTACTTTAATTTAAGTTTCCCTGAAAGTCATCTTCCTTCTGCTTTGCGTAATAGCATAAATTATAAAGTTGAAGAAGAGAATAGAAAATAGGCCCTCTTTCACTATTCCCCTCCCTCTCTCTTTTATTATCATACTTTTCAACCGATTCTACCACAGTGTAGAAGGGAGGTGCGCATTTCATTATAGATGCTCTCTTTACCTTTGATGGTAGGCGTTTTGGATGTTGAATTCACAGACTGCTCCGTGTTCTCGATGTCAATACTCATATCAACGATGTAAAGTTATCACTTTCGTTGTATGTGGTACTCACCGCTAACAGTTTACACTTTCTTTTAATTTGTATAAAGTTTAATTATATCTCCCACCCCCCCCCTAATTCGTTTATAAACGATGTTGAACTCACAAGAGCTCACGCAGCCACAGGTATTGTGCGACAGGCCACCAACATCTTTCCACTTAGCCTGTACTCAGTATTTCGAATAGGGTGATTTCCCAGGCACATCAGTATCTAGTCCCAAATTTCGGACTGTTCCCCATGCTCCTGTGTTCCCTGGCTTGAAAAAAAATCTGGAAGCAGAACCATCGCTATATTGAGTGAATGCTTGAACTCTTCCTTCCCTTCTCATTTCTTTCATACTTCCTCACTCTTCTTTTTTGGCCCATCCCGTAGATTTCCATTTTAAGAATCGTTACATATTGAATGCTATTTCTATTGAAAAAAGTTTGTTTTAAAAATTGAATACGTTTAACTGACAAAACAGCCGATTCAAACAACCCTGTAATTCCTCCAGCAGTGTCTTCATAGGGGAAATATACTGCATGGAAGGATAAAAATTTTGCCATATTTAATACAATAACTAATAATTATTGTTCAGCGTTTTTAGGTCAACATCATCACCAAGACTAATAATGTTATTGCTATCCTTGATGTTAATTACTATTACTTACTAAGATCCACATTTATGTTAGTTACTATTACTTAATAGGATCCACATTTGTTATTTTATCTTCATTTCCCCCCAAAGCAATAACTTACAAAATCAGAAAACTATTCCAACACAGAATGACATAACTGCATGATTTGTGGTAAAAAAAAAAAGATGAAGAATTCCTGACAACGAGAACTGTCAAACTTTCGGAAACGATCCATCTTCGGGACACAAAAGGCGACATCAATTAAAACAAGCAAAATTTACAGCACGGTGTCAAGTTTCACTTCGGTCCACATCCAAATTGTTTCCGCCATGAAATCAACTCCCGCTTCTTCCCCACCAACACTATTCATTTCTAATCTGAGCCAAAATATTTTCTACCGAATGAAAGAAAGGTTCGCCTAATTCCCTACATTCTGTAAAATATGACTAAAATTGGAGCAATAAAACATTCATTTATACCTATAATTTACTCGAAGATATCCTAACCTTTCACTAATTCAAAGCCAGTGAATAAGTTTGGAGACTGTATACCTTTTTAAAGTTGAGTTACTCATCCACCAAAAGGTCCCTTACCTTAAAAGTTACATTCCTATCTCTCACAAAATCTAACCAACTGATGGTTTTAACCTCTAGGCAACTTTTTTATAAACTGAACATTGAATTTTTAAAAAGTTAATTCTGTTAAGCAAAAAGACGGTCGAACAAAATGAACTTCAACGATAACCTATTTCGCTGGAGATAATAATTGCATCTGTAAAAAAAAAAAAAAAAAAAAAAAAAAAAAAATAAGGCAGCACAACAAGAAATGAGAAAAACGAATGAAAATGCTCCGAAGAAACGCGCAATCGAGTTTTCTGCACGGCGTATAATGCTGTATGAAACTCTCAGCCACGGCTCATAAACTCTACGCTGCGGCCCATAAACGTTCAGCCACGGCCCGGTGTTGTTGGTACCTATACCGGTGCCAGACGCACGATCATGACTAACTTTAACCTAAAATAAAATAAAAACTACCGAGGCAAGAGAGCTGCAATTTGGTATGATTGATGATTGTAAGGTGGATGATCAACATACCAATTTGCAGCCCTCTAGCCTCAGGTTTTTTTTTTTTCAGATCTGAGGGCAAACAGAAAAAGTGCGGACGGACAGACAAATAGTCATCTCAATAAGTTTTATTTTACAGAAAACTAAAACGCGAATAATAACGAAATGGAAAAATCGAAGGAATAAGAGGAAAAGACTCCAGAAAAGTAAAAAAAAAATATATCGTAGAAAATAAGCAAGCAGACAAAAACCATATATCGAATATTATATTGAAAACTGAATTAACACATGTATTAACACATACAAGAAGAGAACAATATTCCTAGAGCTTAATTAAGCAACGCTGATTTATAACGAACGAATTCGATGAATAACGCATATGCAATATAAAAAAGCAGCATTATCGCCCGACAGTGCATAAAGTATTGGAAATGCATAATCTGAAGCTCTTAGCTCAAATACTCGTGGAAGATTTTTTAGAAAAATTTATAGGAAACAGAAACTGCGGAGGAAAAAAATGGGCTAAGACGATCATTTTTTATTTAGAGAAGCAGTCCTATTAACACTAAATTCTATATATATATATATATAATATATATATAATATAAATATATATAACTATATATATATATATATTAATAATATTATATATATTATATATAAATAATATATTATATGACGGGGGGTAGGGTGTTTTCACTGGAACCCAAAACGTTATTGTAAATGCAAATTCTCAAGGTATCCCTTCAAATTATAAAATGCAGAACAGAATTTGCGAACGTAGAAGAGCCAGATATTATTCTAAAAATTAAATGGATCTTTAGTAACCCTTAAAAAATATTAATTCTTCACAGTCTTAAGAAATTTTAGGATCTGCTGCTTGCTAATGAGTCTCCCTTCAATGTTTTGCGGTCCCCCCAAACACACCCCCCCAAAAAATCAAGAATTTTTTGTATACTATTTTTAAAACTACTTAATTACAAAGTTACTTGCAATTATTTCTTCACTGCCGATATAATGGCATTCAATCAAGAGTCAATAAATTTTGGGCAATAATATTTCAGGTAGGAGTTCTCCAAGTATAATGATGGAAAATAAATGAATCCTTATTTCCAGGAATACAGATGGCATTACAATTAAAAACCATTAAGATTTAAGTCGTTCAATTGTGATGACCTTTGCCTTCGAAAATTGGTGAATTGTTAGTTGAAACTCCTTGGTGCTGTTGCTGCTGGCTTTGTGCTTGCACAGGCTCTTTGTCCGAGAACACCCCGTAAATTTTCATATAACTCAAGTCTGTTTCTTCGGTTCTCGCAGTGATATCAAGTAACATTATTGTCCTACCATTGTGATACCAGTATTACTCCGTAAGCCCCAAGGGTTTTAACTTTACCATTAGAAAGATCCGTCAGCCGATGTTTCGGACATATTGGAGACTACCAAAGTGGTTTGTCATCTCGCTTCCCAGTTTAACAATGTCATGAAGCTTCTCCCAGTTACAGTACAAGATGGGTGTCATGGTGATCACTACCAGAAAGCTGGGTATTTGTCTCTAATATAAACGAACTGCAGGTTCTTCTTTAGAGAGTTTCGTGCTAATCGTCAAGTTGTCACAATGAAACAAGAGTACGTGTGTCCTGATATTGTAAACCAACAAATTCACGGGGACATTTTTAATTTCTTGAACGTGTTGATCCTGCAGTATCACAATGATGCCATGGAGAGTTGCAATATATAAATAATAAGGTATTGCAGCCTTGTCTTACAAGTTCATATTTCAAACATTACCCGCTACAAAAAAAAAATGTAAGTAGTAGTAAAATATAAACCGAAGCAACCTGCAAACCCGTAAGTACATTCAAACAACAGAAACAGCAATAAATATATCATGTTATCGGAACCATTTATCACTGTTAAATCCAAATTGTTTTTAGTGTTTGTGTCCAGATATTAGGGTTCTTACTTTTAATAGGGCTTAAAAGTGTGAGGTATTCAATCCGTTATTCAATTATACTAACAATGAATTTTAATTAATAAGTTCTGTTTTCTGGTGATTTTTTTCACTTAACTGTACCCTTATTATGTTTGATCTGCAGCAGATTTTTAAGTTTGCTTTCACAGACTACTTACCTTATACATACACAAATATATCAAATATGTTGTCTTTTGACAAAACTTAAATGATGAGTAATCTACATGATGGGATATATGCAAAGCCTTTTAAAAGGTTTGGCTGTACCATTGCGTATTAAAAGAAATTACTACTAACTGACATTCTACCGTGACATCTTAAATTTTTTGCTAAAATGCCATTTTCAAGAATCGAAATATGCTAAAAAGGATATATAAATCACATGTATGTATATATATATATATATATATATATATATATATAGATATATATATATATATATATATATATATATATATATATATATATATATATGTGTGTGTGTGTGTGTGTGTGTGGGTGTGTGTGTGTGTGTGTGTTTTGTGTGTTTGTGTGTGTGACGGTATTTTTGGGCGCTTTTCCTGCTTGATCTGTGACCTAATTCTGAGTTATGCGTTTATTTCTAAGGAATGTATTTCATTTCTTTGTATCATGGAATTTCCAGTACTTATCTATATACATATATATATATATAGATATATATATAATATATATATATATATATATATACATATATATATATAATATATATATATATAGACTATATATATATATGTGTGTGATCTATATATATAGATAGATATAGATAGATATATATAGATATATATATATATATATATAGATATATATATATATATATATATATATATATATATGATATATATATATAAATATATATATATATATATATAAATTTATAGTATATATATAGATCATATATATAATATATATATATATATATATATATATATATATTTATATGTTGGTGTATGTATATACATACATACATATATATGTATATATATATATATATATATATATATATATATATATATATGTATGTATGGAATATATATATATAAAAAAATATATATATACATACATACATACACACACTCACACACACACACACACACGCACACAAGTGCTCTCACATTTACATACGCATAAGCATGGATATACAACGTCTCCTCCAACGACACAACAAGATTCCAGCCAAAACAGTATGATTTAAAATGCTAATAGTTTAAAATATTCTGTTAGGTAACTTGCACTAAAGATTATAGTATGCCTTCTGGCCCATTAGTCAATGGTACGCTTCATTTACCTTAAAATGGGTACTTAGCTCTCTAATTAAAATGAACTGGGTCAGTCAGCCTCTCTCTCTCTCTCTCTCTCTCTCTCTCTCTCTCTCTCTCTCTCTCTCTCTCTCTCTCTCTCGTGAAATAGGTTCCGGTGTCAACTAAATGAAGGGAATTTATCAATGTACAGTAATCTTTTTAATTTAGCTCGTGACTAGAAATCTATGCATAACATTCCCCTTTACTCACATTTTATTATCAGAAATGCTGGGAAAATATACTTAGCAATATTGCTCAGAGAAAAAAACCACCACTGCCTTATACGAAATAGACACTATAATAACATCACAGGCCACTTACAAAGGCCCTTCGCCCCCCAAAAGAAAAGCAACCATTAAATTAGTTAGTGCAATGACAAATCAGTTTCTTGATTTGCCAGAAGTGGTGGATTTACTCCCCCCTCTCCCCCCCCCCACACACAAAAACGGTGGTATTCAGGCATTTTTTAAAAGACAAATCTTGGCAAACATTTACAAAAAATGAGGTAACTAAGTCATGCGTAGTTCATATAACAAGGAAAACTATTTTTTTTAATGAAGTTGCACGAGTATTCAATTATACCTGAATTTTTCATTCTACCCCATTGAATAGGTACTGAAAGCCACACACATTTTGGCCTAAATTAATGCACCCGTAATGGGTAGAAAACCCTTAGGGTATTAATTACATTTCCGCAAAAAAATAACAGCATGAAAAGTAAATAACATGGAAATATATCTAGGTTTAATAGAGGAAAAAATAGGGTAATTGGCGTTGCCTCACTGGTGTTATACTTTTTTCCAAAGGTCTAAACATTACAGTGTGGGCCAAAGGTAAAATGTAATGTCCGGAAAAAGAGTCCTAGTAACCTACTGTATATAGCATTTATAATCTAGTTTGTTATGGATCCATCAGTCTGTCTATTCATCCATCCACCCATCCAACCAATTTACATATCCACATTTTTTTTCACAAAATTTAAGGTTGTTTTATATAAAGTATATAATAAATAAGAAGGCATAAAATGTAAATAAACATAATTTAGAAAGTATGTCCACATGGGACAAACTTGAAAGGCCATGGACTCGGAAAATAACCATCAACAAAGAAAACTCAATATATATATATATACGGTGACACTGCTTCCTGCCTAAAATAGCTTAAGACCCTGGGTTTTAATTTCATGATATAACTTCTTTAGATCCGGAAATTATGTCAGAAAAGGCGTAAAATAAGGGCAGGTGGCAATTCTACTTGTTAACATGGTACTTACACACACACACACACACACACACGTTTGTATTTGTATGTGTCAACAATGTGAGTAGGTTTATTATGCGGCTGCTGCTGTCAAAGTTTGCAGCATATGAAGGTTTATCTAGATTTGGACGAGAACATTCGAAAATAGCTATAAACAATGCCTTTTTTATTTGTGTGCATTTTATATATATATATATATATATATATATATATATATATGTATATATATATATATATATATATATATATATATATATATATATATATATATATATATATATATGTACATATATATATATATATATATATATATATATATATATATATATATATATATATATATACATATATATATATATATATATACGATATCTATATATATATATATATATATATATATATATATATATATATATATATATATATATATTATTATATCTATATATATATATACTATACATATATATATATATATATATATATCATATATATATATATATATATATCTATATATAAATATATATATATATAGAATATATATAAACGCATATATATATATATATATATATATATATATATATATATATATATATATATATATATATATATGACTGGTAAAAATGTTCGGTTATAACAGATTCAATCAGTAAAAGGAGCCCATAAAAAACAGCAAAATATAGAGAGTAAGTACTATATTTCAGAGACGGCCGTCTCTCTCTTCAGAAAAAGCGGTATTTATACCAAGAGATCCATCCGTAGGTAAGCTGTTTGACTAGGTCACCCCCACTGATAACTCCTTTCTAATCTTCTTAAGCGTTGGTTGAAGGAAGATTTTATCTGATATCTGAATCACAGGGGCCCTTTGAGATGTTTATTACCTGGCTTTCTTTAATATATACAAACTCACATACACAAATACACATTTGCCTAACGTACAAACAATATATGAACCTAAGATCTCTCAAGAATATAAAATTAAGGTAAGCTTATGCCGCGCTTTTCAGTTAAGTGACTAGTCATTTAATCGTAAGTATTCATTTACATTTTTGAATACAATAAATGACATACTGATGGCCCTCGACACAGTCTTCGGTAATTACCGACCTTACATGTACTAAAATGCTATTTTAATCTTTTCAAATTGCTCGAAATAGTTGAGTACTCTGGGTAATTCTGGTTTAAAAATAGTAGAATTGGACGTGTAATGTTCAAATATTATGGCTTTGCATTTAGCCAGATTCAGAAAATTTACAATTTTACCCAAATAATAATCATACTGGATTACTTGGGTGAAGAAATTCATTCTAGACAACCGTTTAACAACTAAGGTTAACTATATTCAGAGCAAGCGTACAATGAGTTACCATTCTTGGATATCGGTCACGTTTGATTTCCCTAATAAAGATTTGGAAATCTAAAATGGACCCTCTTGCGTATTCAAGGACACATTCAAACAGCCGAAACGTCGCGCTCTTCTGGAAGAGTTCGCGTCCCAAATTCAATTTCCTCGGCATATGAAAGTGGGCCCATTCTGTGTCAAGGAAATAAGTTTGGGTCGAGCAACTGAGTTGATATCCTCAATACCATACTTACAAACTTCATTCTCTAGGAGATTTCCAGGTTGCTTTTAACCCTCTTTCTTCCCGTCTACATTCTTCACTCAGGCTGTTCTTGCCATTTATTGCGTTTCGTGTGACCCAGTTCCATCGATGTTATGTCTTTCCTTTACTGCTAACCGAATGTTCCTCAGATATATTGAATCCCTGTTTTACTTTACTGGCCAAAGACATTTTAAAATAAGGTTCTAGGCACTCAGTTACCTAAATACTGTTTTGTGTGAGGCTCATCGACGTTATATCTTTCCAAGACTCTAACCAGATGTTCCTTAGACACATATTGAATCCCCATTTCACTGTATTAGCTAAAGACATCTTAAAATGAAGCTCTAGGCACTCAATTAACTAAGTACCTGCACAAAATTTTAGGGCTCCCCCTGCCTAACCACGGTGCTCGCCCTCGGCTCGAAATGAACCCTGGGCCATCACCCTAACTGAAGTTCACCCCTCTTTAGCAGCGCCCAGCAACACGAAGACTCCAGGAGGTGTACTGGCCCTCTTCGGCGCCTTAAATTTCTTCCGTATTGGTGATATTGCTTGGAGAAGGGACGATGGAGGGGGAGGGGTGAGATTATAGAGAGAGAGAGAGAGAGAGAGAGAGAGAGAGAGAGAGAAGCACGCAGGAAGAGAATTTTTACCAAATTGGAATAAACTTAAGCGAGCCATTTCCACAGTATCCCGAGATTTTCTGAAATGGGTATTTCTATCTGATTGAATGTTTCCTTCTTTTTCCATTTCTTTTCTCGACCCTTTTACAAAAGCTTTCGAATGATAAGATTTAAATTTGGTGTCTACAAACGCATTCAAGAAAGCGACCATCTACAAATATAAAAACACTATATATATATATATATATATATATATATATATATATATATATATATATATATATATATATATAATATATATACATTCACGTGCGTGCACACAATTACTGTATGCTGTATTTAAATGCTAATTATTCTGAACAAATGCAGACATTGGATCATGGGAAAGAACCAAAAACTGCAACCAAAACCATAATACATCGCAAACATTCGATAATATTGTTTTTCAAAACCCTACGATATGGATGTTATAATCAGGGAAAATCCGCTTCGGCTTTTTCCATGAGCAGCCTCACAAACAGAGGGTTTCTGGGAATAGCATTCATAAAAATCAAAGCGTACGAACATTACCTGTAGCATACTTAGCATATTAACTAGTGCTTCAAAGATACCAATGTGAATTTACAAATAATAAATCAATATACATATATAATATGTATACACGCACTATATAAAATATATATATATATATATATATATATATATATATATATATATACATACACACACACACACACACACACACACACACACACATATATATATATATATATATATATATATATAGATATATATATATTTATATATATAGTATACTATTTGGATTCTCGATAGTTATTCAGAATTCTTTTTTATTAGAAATGCAGCTATTACGATGTTATTTTAATGGAAATTGAATTAACGCATACCGGTAATTAACGACTTCATCGAAACTAGCAACATATTAGCGAGCGCTGTGTAATTTATTTATATATATAGATATATATATATATATATATATATATATATATATATATATATATATCTATCTATATATATATATATATATATATATATATATATATAGATATATATAGATATATATATATATATATATATATATATATATATATATATATATATATATATATATATATATATATATATATGCGCGTGTGTGTGTGTGTGTCAGGCTACTAACTAAAGTTAGAAAAAATTATAAATATTCGGAAGAACCCTTCCCATGGTAAAATCAGTCACTCACTATTCAGCATTTTCCCCGCTGTTTCAATAAAATAAATGCTTCACTTATTTGATCCACAGAGATACAAAATTGCATGTAAAATTAATACAGCTCCCAGAAGGTGATTATCCCAAAAGGTAGGGAATATTTATCATAAAAGTGTATGACATTGTCTGGGGAAAAAGGACTTTGTACATGCCTATTCAAAGGTGACCTCTGAACAAACAGTGTCAATACTAAGATTTAAACTTGACTAGCCGGTAGATGACCGCTCTGAATGACAACAATAGTTTAAAGGTCTTAGAGAGCTGTATCATTCCATTTTAATGATGTATATAACTTAACTCATCAAGGGGAAAAAAATTACAGCAGGAAATTACAAATCTTGGCTGCAAAACACAACTTTGTATGCACATGGGATGAAATTCAACGTAACAGTCATAGTCGTCCTTTACAGATGTTCCTTTCTCTCTCTCTCTCTCTCTCTCTCTCTCTCTCTCTCTCTCTCTCTCTCTCTCTCTCTCTCTCTCTCTCTCTCTCTCTCCTATGACAGACGCATAAGACTCGTCTACCATTCTCAGTACGTTTACTCTCGTAGTAGGTATTTATTTATTAAAAATAAAGACGGTACAGATTAAAAAGTACAAAATCAACGTTTTTATTGCTGACAGGTAGCCAGATTAATCTAGCACGTTGTTTCTAAAACAGATTCTCAGTAATCAAACATGGGGCAAAGAAAACAGAACATACAGGGACCCTGTGTGCGTCACGTATAATTAGTTTTTACAGTTTTTATTTAGGCTTTGTCCATTACAGTAATGAAAACTGAGGCAGTCAAGCTCTCATTGCAAGATTGCTACATAAAAACAATCACGATTATAAGTTGCATTACTCTTGCTTTTATTTTTCTATCTGTTCACGTACAAGTACACGGTAGAGGATGTTTAGAATTTAATTGGAGGGTGAGAAATAGGTAATAATGGAATATGCAACGATTTTGACACACGTCTTATCAGCTATACCACCCTCTGATACAATGCAATTTGACATTGTTAAAATGTTTTTTTATATATAACACTAGTGTTTAAATACTCGCAAATAGAATACCTTGAAACACTCTATCGTTGGTACGTATGTTGACAGCACCACTGGAGACCAATAACTCACCAGAAAACTAAACTGTCGCTACCATAGTTAGGTATGCAATATGTAATTGTATCATCTCGGCATATGGAGGGAAATTAAATGTCCCTAATATGAATATTACTGGTATATTAACTTGAATACTGGAACCAGAATCTAATCAGCACGAATAGGCCAAATTCAATAACCGCTACGGTAAATGTCGTCATCATCTCCGCAAAAATACTTTAAGCGGTAATGTTAAAAGGACGGCAGACTCCGGAACCCTTTTACAGGCCAATACACAGCGCAGAATTAGACAGAAATTCGTTTAGAGCTAATGAAAGTTCACTTTATTAACGAACAAACAAGAACAACAAACTGTTAGAGAATCGCCGAGGACACGGTAATATAATCAAGAGAGAGAGAGAGAGAGAGAGAGAGAGAGGCCATCCCCATACTGCTGGCCTTTGTTTCTCGGACAGGGGCCTCAAAGCCGCCTTCTTTCTGTAATGGTTGAATTCATCTCCATTTCCCGACCAGTTTACCAGAATATAAATTTTTCAATTACCTTCATTTGTATCAGACATTAACGTATAATGGCTTTGTTTACTTCATTTGTTTGTCAAAGTCGAGCCAAACGCACACGAGCAAACTCAAAGAGAGGTCGATTGCTTATATATGCAAATGCTCCTTTTGTTTGCGGGCGGCCTATTCGAAAATGGATGAAACGTGAAGATGTTTATATTCCACGGTTGATACCAGTCGGGGTATTTTTATATGGCTCCCCTCTTTTTCCGCGCCTGAAAGGTCAGTCCCGGCGAATAAATATTTGTTCCTTTTAAACTGACCGTCGAGTCCTTAGACCAGGATACAGCCTTTGCAACGAAACGAGTATTTACTATTCATTCCGGATCTATTTATGATGAATCAGGTTAAAGCAGCCCTCGACGCGGATATCTTCCTTGTTTCGATAGCGACCTCATTTTTTCCCACTCGGTTCTTCCCTGCGGAAAAGAGCCGAACGCGGACGGGCCTACCGATAACAGGCCTCCTCGACTTAATAACTGTGTTCTCGTCAATATCGTGTAAACAGCTGAAGTTTCAAGAACGCTCTTCGATTTCGGAACAAGCACTACATCCGCCGCCCACTCCCCCCCCCGCCCCTCAGAGAGCTAAGGTATTCCTATATGATAGCATAAGATTAAATGCTGTGAAATCTTACTTCGATTCGTGGAAAATGAACAAATAAGTTCATCTTGCGCTTCCACACATGTACGACCTTATTTGAACACCTCATTTGAGCAAAGATATTACTCTAGGTAACTTTTTGACCATAGTTGGTCTGGCAGTGAGGATTTGTTTATTTCAGTTCATTTCGAAGTCTCACTATTTTTAAATGATGGTATGATTCAATTATATATTTGCACTACTTCATTAAGGTATAAGAATTTCATTTTTGTCAAAATAATTTGGATAGGTTCTAAAAATCCTATGTGACGAAAGAAATTCGGCACTCTTAAAATTTGATATTGTTTTAGCCAAAGACATTTACCAGTCACTGGATACTTTTTTTGGTGTCAAAAACACCATGGCATGTTGAAAATTTTGTTTGCAAAAAAAAAAAATAATAAATTAATTAATAAAATAAATAAATAAAAAATCTGATAAGGTCTGGGAAATTTCCTTGAGATCTAGAACTGGAAAATTTCCTAGTTATGAAGAGCATTTGACTGTTTCAAAAAGGTAAACTTATAGCCAAAGATACAGGATAAGTTCTTAAAATATCACACCAGCTGAAGAAATCGCATAAGGTTTGTAAAATGGCCATGCACCCAGATACTAAGCAGTCTGGAGAATAATCTGTGAAAAATAACGACATCTGACATGATAAGAAATCCCTTAGGGGCCTACGATATTTCAGTGTCTGGAAATTCCCTTACCGTTAAACATTTAAAAGTTCAATTGCTGTCAACTGCATTTCACATTTCCTAAAAATCGTCTGGCAGTGAAGAAATTTACCTAGCTATAGAGACCCCCCTGTAAAGACAGTCAATTGACAGACTGAAAATATCCACGAAGCCACAGATATGCAGCAGGTTCCAATAATTTGACCACTCCCTTCCTCTTGCAGTGGGCTTGGTAACGGTCACAGGTGACAGCCGAATGGCATCTCATCTGACTCAAGTATTGGTCTTTTTGTATTCAGCATCACTGTCATCACATTACACGTTTGCGCATTTATATACAGAAATCCATCTAATAAAAGGAGCCCATAAAAACAGCAAAAAGTTAAATATCACAAATATCTCAAAAACAAATTGGCATAATTCATGGCAGAAAGTTTTAGGTTTCCTACAATGTAATATGCAAATTGTGGACACTTAATGCGAGAAAAAAACCCTGCGGCCTCCTTGAAAAAAAAAAAAAAAAAAAATTGGCCAGAGCGGGAAAATTAAATTTTGCGGTCTCCTACAATGTGATACGGAAAATCTGGACACACATGGCAGAAGCCGACTCCTACATTGTTGTGAGAGATTGGGACTTTAATACTAGAAACTCTTGCTGCCTCCTACAATGTAATAAGCGAAAACCGAATAGTAGTGCCACAAAAAAAAAAAAAAAAAAAAAAAAAAAAAAATTGTGGTCTCGCACAATGTTGTAGGAGAAACTTGTACATTAATGGGGAAAAAATGCCGACTCATTCAATGTTGTACGGAAGATTTCGAGAGAATTGGACACTAATGCCAGTAATTTTTTTATTCCTACAATGTAGTAATAAAAATGGAGCATTACTGCAAAACCAACTGCAGACTCTGTCAATATAGTAACAAATAATTTGGTATTTAATGCCAAAAATGTTTGCGGTCTGCTACAATGAGGTAGGAGAACTGGACATCAATTCCTTACCAAATCAAAACTCTGGAAAGTCTGGAAAAATAATTATACTGAGAAAAACGATACTTGCTCTTGGCCTTAGGTGCTGCTGCCATCTGGCCAAAACTAGACCAAATGATCACAGTACAGCCTCATACTATTTTATTCTTATTTCTAGCAATTCCCCCATTGATTTTCTTCCTTATCTTTTTTTTATGAATGAACGCTTCATATTTCTGTTTCTTATCTACCAATGCTAATACTCTTCTCCTGGTCTTTCATATTTTGTTTAAGTCTTCCTTCTTTCATAACTGTGTATCAATCCACTTTAATTCTTGGTTTTCCGCTTTTGTTACCAACATACATCACTAATTTTGCTGACAATCCTTCTTCTGATTTATTTTGATAGACTCGGACACCCTGCCTCCGTTTTTTTTTCATCCCATAATTTTTTGTTTCCTTATTTAATATCTCCTATCTACAATGACCCTTTATAGGCTATCATTATTATTCTCAATACAACTCAAATTTTAACTACACCACTAAGCATTAATTTCTGATGAATTTCTCTATCGATCTAATTTTCTAAGATTTCATACTCAAAAATATACCTCCTACTACTGATAAATAAGTTACTTTAGTAGGATGGATAAAAAATTTTTATTGAAGATCTAAAGAGCCACTGACGTTTTCCGAAAACGTATGCATTGCATCCCTTTGTAACTTCCGGGCTGAAAAATATGTAAAAGTTAACTGTACCAATTTGGCGAAATTATTCCGACACCAGGTGCATTAAAGCCTAGTAAATCAACGTGAAGGATAGTCGTTCACCTAACAAAATATTCTGGTGGATGTGTAGCTACACATACTCTGTCATGATAGTTTGATCGATTTTCTGAACTCGTTTACGCCTGTAGGACTATTTATTCCATTCCTCTCCAAAAGCCTGGTGTATAATGACGTGACAGATAGGATTATAATAACACTTAGGATGGATGGATTGTTTGGTCATTCGGCACCGTAGTGGAATGAAATAAATAACTTAATGATTAATGAAATGTAAATATAATTAATCTTAAAAAGTCGACGGTAAATTTTAATTGTGTTAGGCCACGCGATCACATCGCAATCCCGGTCTGATCTCTTAAAATCGTCATGAAACTGGTTTGGAGATCTTTCTGGGAATCCAAAAATTGGCCATTACCTCCGGGGAAACCAAGTCCAACCCCTCCTCACAAACTCCTACTATCACAGCCTCATCCGCTGTACTAGTATATCCATCCTCCATTTTTACTCGTTACTGATGTCCCCCATCATCCATCCTCCCTTCCTCTCTCCTCGCTTTGTTTATAATTTCCATGAGTTTTCTTCTTCCGTTCCTGCAAACATCGGTTTCCCATGCCATGATTTTAGGTGCCACCCCGCGAAGCAATTCGCAGTATAATATTACTTTTCTCAGGGCAGGGAGAAGGGGAAGAGACCTATGGGTACGATCTATATTCATTTTTACTTTGTTTCATTTTCTTTTTTCCTTACTTTCCTAAACTAAATGGCTTTGTTTTCCCATCTCCATTAGGGTCCATTCCCAAGACTTTTTTTCCTGCTGACGTCATCCGTTAGTTTCTCAGTTCGTACTCAATTTCACTCTCCAACTGATTCTCTCTCTCTCTCTCTCTCTCTCTCTCTCTCTCTCTCTCTCTCTCTCTCTCTCATTCTTTCACAATTTCGTCCAATTTGCCTCTTGATCATTCTGAATACATCTGATGGGGAAAAAATAGCGGCCATTTTTCTCAAGGCATTTTCTCCCGTCGTGTTTACCTGAGCCGTAAACTGCTCCGACGAATTCACCATTTCATTTGACTTTTTGACTCGGAGCCCCTTTGACGGCGCTAAAAACCACATGATTCATCCAATTACGTTAAAACAAATACACCCCGTCGCTCATTTTTCGGGGCTCTCTTTCTTTGTCCGGAAACCGTAGAGAGAGAGAGAAAGAGTTCCGATGTATTTGTTAAACATCTCTTGGAGTCGCCGTGTCGTCACAAAGGACCCTCGCTCAATATTGAAATAGCAAAGGACGGAGAAAGAACGTCCACGGAACTTTATCACTTGGGTTTATTGGAAAGGTCACCCTGGAGAGGAGGAGCAGGAGGAGGAGGAGGAGGAGGACCTTGATGTTTAATAGATGCCCAAAGAATATGTATCAAAGGGTAGTACACCGAGATGAAAGAAGGTAAAAAGGCCGCCCCCTTGAGGAAAGCTTTTCTTTTTTCCCTCCAGGCCTCTGCGAAACCATCTGGAACTAAGACATTCCCCCGATGTAAATTACACCATTACCTTCTCAGACAAGTTCCTCTGCCTGCTTCAATTTTTTCATTTTATGTTGACACAGGCGGATATCATGGTACCCTTAAAATGTTTTCACGGGATCGCTCATTTGAGAATTAAAACGCTTACTTGTCATTACTTCAACTTGTTGGGAAATTCATACGAGCCAACTAAACCCTCAGCCATTGCAAAAAAATGCTTAAAAGTCGTAAGCTAACCAGAAAAGCATAAATAATCACATTTCAACACATATTATCAGTGCATTTCAAGCAATAATAAACACTAGTACATAAACCTAATAGATTGATATAATACCAGGAAAAACAAAACTTGGCCAAGTTCCTATTAACCGGCCACGAAATCACCTTGAAGGTATTTGTTACAGTTTAGCAAAACTCAAACCTCAAATCTATGCAAAGGTAAATATAAAAATGGAGGTATTAGATACATGTAATTTTACGATTTCTTTCAGCATCCACAGAATACTTACAGTGGCGACCTACTGACCTAAAAGTTTCATTATCCTGTCCTGAAAAACGACCGTTTTAAGGAATCAGACGCGCTGCTAACTAGCAGGTTTCCTGTCACAATTATGAAAGCCTAAAAAAAAAAAAAAAAAAAAAAATGTTACAGAAGTAAAGTAAGACGCAGCTC
The DNA here is from genome assembly GCF_015104395.2 of Macrobrachium nipponense. NCBI lineage: Eukaryota > Metazoa > Arthropoda > Malacostraca > Decapoda > Palaemonidae > Macrobrachium > Macrobrachium nipponense. The sequence goes on along the minus strand of NC_087209.1, from coordinate 25,129,920 downwards.
ACTTCCTAATTAGCAAATGTTTTTCTCTCATTCTCATCTGAGGGAAAAAAACACAAGCCTGAATAGTTTTTATTTTGAATAAAATCAAACAAATGTATGGTCAAAGTAAATAACTAAAGAAGGTTTTCTATGGTTTTAACGAACCTAACCTCACCAAACTAAACAATCTCTCCCACTTGGAAGTAACAGAAATGCTACTTCACCTGTTACTACTTTCAAACATAATAAAAATAATTACTAGTTTTATTATATTACTACCTAAGAAATGCACGCCCCTTGCCTCATCACTACGATTTTTTTCACAATGGGCATTTCCACTGATGAAACGAAAACTTCATTACAGAAGACGGTTCTGATCATTTCTCCCCATAAGATGTGCCTGCGAATCACAAATACCCCACAATTATAGCCATCTTTAGTGTGAAGGTCATGGTCCAGTTCCAAAGTTACTGACCTTCGTATCATCTGTAAAGTCTTCATTGACTGAATACGAATACATAATACTAAGCCTCAATCTCTCTTAGGTCTGAAGTTATGCCCATGGTTGAAGATGTGAAGATAATGTGCGAAATTTGCAGCCATTAAATTTGTCCCTAAGATTGCCCCTCGTAAGGCAATAGCTCAATAAAAAAAAAGTCCACTGACGGACAGGCAGACGGAACAGACGTAGGGCCACCTTTCACGAAATCTAGGCGTTATGTTGCCGAGGTAAGCGTGGCACACTAATGGTGAAAAAAAGACAAGCAGTGATAAAATGATAGTAATCACTATCGATGTGGATAATAAAGAAATAATAGTCTTATCTCCAGAACATTTACCAAGAACTTCAATAATGACGAAGACTAAGAGCATTGTCAGGTTCCAACAGTCAACTACTATTGGAACCATTCTACCTCTATGGATTTACCCCAAAAATCCGTAAATATAAAGTACTTTTAATGTGAGTTACAGTAAATAATCTAGCAAAGCTAAAATTTTCTAAAGATATGATGACGTTGATGCTTATTATTATTATTATTATTATTATTATTATTATTATTATTATTATTATTATTATTATTATTAAAAGAACTTCTAAACTAATATGAGCAAGTATTAATTGGTTCGCTGCACTAACAATGTTAAATGAACTTGCAGACTGCTTTCTCATGCAAGAACATTCTGCTTTAAGACGAAAAATTCACTGAAGGTCATTGTACAACAAATGTAAACAGAGACGAGAGAAAAAAAAATGCAAATGCTTACTGTCAGCGAAATACTATAGCAATTACGGGATGAGAGAATCAATTAGATAAAAGGGAATATAATACCACATCCTGGTTTAATCCTATCAACGATATTCTATCGCCATCCAATCATAAACGTAAAGTAAAATACATGTGAGTAAATTGAGCACCCAATCATTCACGTGCATTACTTTAATAACCAGGAACCAATTTAGTTTTAACATACACACACACACACACAATATATATATATATATATATATATATATATATATATATATATATATATACATATATATATATATATATATATGTATATATATATATATATATATATATATATATATATATATATATATATATATTATATTATGCACAATCATATTGCGTATGTTTATAACACTCAAAAGTATAAACAACGATAGAGGAAATTATCAAATTCTTGTCTGAATACTGGCAATATTTTCAAAGCCTTTTTACAAATATTCTGTATACACACGTTTGTATGTATGTATGTAAATAAAGGTAATGCCACGGAGGAAAATGAAAAGACGGGAAATTCCTCAAGTAAAGGGTTGTGAATACCGAAAGATATCGGCATTTATCGTCTTTTCATTTGCCTCCGTGACATTACCTTTATCTATACATAGCATCACGTTATATATATTTCGTGATCAAGTTATTCATTTATGTATGTATGTATGTATGTATGTTTTGTATGTATGCATGTATGTATGTATGTATGTATGTATCCAGTTACATCATTAGTAATAGGAACTTTATTTTCCATAATGAATATATAATGCAGATGTACCACGCAAAATTTAATTCAGTCAATTTCTATATTTCATAGCTTGGACCTCCCTTCAAAATCATCTGATGTGGATAATTGGTTTAAGAGGTGACAGTATTTATGACCTTGTGTTTACAGAAATAGGCATTAAATTATAGAACAAGAGATTTCATGAGATACAAGACAAAGTCACTGGTGCTCAAGAAAAGTTGACAGTAATTCAAACCAAGAGCATTAATAACCATAACTGACTAAAGAGGAGAAGATATATAAGAAAACTGTAGCGTAAAGCATGACAACTCCATAACACTTAAGCACTCGTGCTTATGGAGAGAAAAGCTTTGCAAATAACATAACAAGCAATAACTGCTACTGAGGTATATAAAAAAATACCACTAAAACTTTCTTAAAAATGGAATTCAGAAACAGAAAGAATCCAGATACGAGGCCTTAAAACCTGACGTCTTTAACGGAACACTTCATTCGTGATTTCTAAGCATTATCGCGCTCAAAAGAGCTGCAATGTTTATAAAAGGTCTCCGGACGCTGACGACAGACCGAGCTTCGCCGAGTCGTCCAGATCGACTGAAAATATTATGCGAAGATTTTGTAAGGTTCGTGAAATATTCCATCTGCGCCATCCGTGGAAATCCTCAGACAGGATCCGGTTCTGGGCGAGGTTAGGTTAGGATGCATAGTTAATGCTCAGTATTCGGCCTATCGGGAAATGCACTGAGAGAATACTCAAGAAAACGATTTGCCTTTCGAATAAACAATCAGGACTTCAGTTGGCTGGATATAAGCTTTGTATAACGAATGCGGCATACCGTGACAACGTTATGCGACTATGCTGTAACGCAGCACTTACACCTAAAAGAAAAGAGAAAAGAAAAATAGAATGAAAACAAAACTGAATAAAACTCTTGATTCTGTTATTCTTAAATATAGTAGTGGAAAAATATTTTTATATTATTTTTTATTTGATTTTATTTTTATTTTTATCTATTTATTTATTTATTATTATTATTTTTTTTTTTTTGCAGAGCACCTACAACAAATATCTTTTCTTGGGGAAATAACAGAACAGCCATTACGAATATCAAAGTAATGTCACCAGAGCTGGAATGTTAAAATTTTTTTTAGTTTTTTAAGACCTTCAGCGGCAAAAAAAATAACCAACGAGTTTATTTTCGTGGCAAAAAAATAATTAAATTATCAGCAGTGTCCAAAATGAAAGTTATAAATTCGGAGGAGGTCATCCAATGAATATTTTCATCAGATGTCTCCAAAAGCTGCTCATCCATTCTTGAGATATTTTATTTACGAACAAACATAGGTCATACCTCGCCCTCCCTCCAACTACGAGGGCGGGAATAATAATAGACCATTAGGAATACTTCATTCTTGAGGAAGTAGAATGAAAATGCGACCTTTAAACAAGGGAAAGGTTTCCTACAGAAATGAGAATGAAGTCTGATATCCTTATACACATATATCAAACAAGGACCTGAAGCTTATATGTATCACAAGACTGAATACTAATATCACATGAAAAGTGAAGAACATTGCAAGAATGGGGAATACTATGAAAAACTTCTCGGCAGAAACTATAAAGAAAACGGGAGGGAAGCGCATCTAGCCGATTAACAAAGTGTAAATACGAAACGCATGAGACGATGCATTGAAAAGGCAGTGCACTTTGCATATGGCTGAACTAGCAATTAACATTCAAAGTCACAACATAACTGGCAAGGGTGAACCAAACACAAATTATAGAATCATATCTGAATCTTGAATTACTACTTTCAGATGAAAAAAAAAATAAATACTGGTTTTCGTAGAAAAATGCATATTCAAGAGCAAAACCTCACTACAGAGTAAGAGGCAGATTTTGGGTCTTTCATACGATTGCAAGCGGCAGCCGTGGATTTGCTCATGTCTTTTAAAAGATGCGCTATATGGCTGAAAGTACCACATATAAATAACGTTGACGTAGAAACGATAACATTATTTTAGTACTGTAGACTACACTATTGCGTATAATCTTTGCCTTTCAATATTATATATATATATATATATATATATATATATATATATATATATATATATATATATATATATCTACACTATAAATAAAACGCTGCATAAATAACGGGTTAAAATATACGTACCGCATCTACACAGAAGAAGAATACAAAGGGGGAGAAGTTATCCCCAAAACTAGCAGAATCTTTCATGGAGTCAAACTTGTAGCGTGAATGACTATGCAAAGATGGGCGAAGCCTCTTGATCTTCCATGGCCAGGTAACAAAGGAGAAAACTCCACGGCACCAGAGAGGAGAAAAGAGAGGAGGAGAAGAGGAGAGAAAGGCTAAACATACCCGAATCATTATTCATTCACACAATGGAATTCCAATGTTGAATAAGAAGGCTAAAATGGTAAGAGGCTGCTGCGAAGAAGGCTAAGTGGATAGCCCAGGAAAAAGGAGGAAAAAAAGAAAAATAAGATGATGATGATGAGAGAGAGAGAGAGAGAGAGGAGAGAGAGAGAGAGAGAGAGAGAGAGGTGAAGTGGTCTTCAGAGGTGGGAAAAGGCATGATGTTCCAAAAAAAAAAATTTTTTTTGAGGAGTCGATTTGCCGGTGGGTTTGGAAATGCAGGGAAGGGATCTGAATATAGCATGAATATATCAAATTCTTCTTTACGTTTATTTCCTGCAATCATTAACTAACCAGGGTTCATGCTGAGGAATTATACTCAATCGCATTTTACAAAGGTTCGAAATTCTGAATAACATTAATGTTTCGATATAAAAGAAGCGCTTGACGCACTCGTAGTATATATTGTATACTTAAATTATGCCTAGATAACTATAGTGTCCAACCAAACCATGATGTCAGTACAGCACCACGTTTCACAGAAAAAAAAAACAAAAAATTATGTCACTTTTTGGCATTTCATCCTACTATGCGTAAATATCACCAACTACTAAGCTACTTGGAAACACTCTGGATTCAGTTTGTAAGCAATAAGATCGTAGCTAACTTTACTTTGGTTAGAAAACTTCACAAACTGACAACTTGCAATAGCATGTGAACAGCGACATACCAATAAGGAACAGACTACTCATGCCAAAAAAAAAATTGGCTAAAAATTATATTTGTTGACAGTCCACCCCACCAGAGTCGACAAGGCATCGAATTTACGTACAAAGTAACATCACAGTGGACTAAATCTTGGTAATATTGATGTACTTATTAATAAGTACCAATATTTAACACTATCAAATTTCATTCACGTATCTCACCTTGACGTTTAATTCATACATATATCATCAACGCATATTTCATTCTAGCAAAAAATTACTCTTTTGCTTAACATGGTAGGCATCAAAAGAATACCGCATCAAACTTCCAAAGAGAGGAAGGATTGGATTAATATTTTCTAAGATTCAACCGAACCAGACGGACAAGGTAACAATTTGGATGCCAATCGCGAACCAAAACGTTGAATTCTTCTCTAGTTAAAATACCTTGCGAACATTATCGAGTAGACTGTATGGTATTGTCTATTCTCTGTATATTCCATGTATATGGCCTTCAGCTGATAATAAAAATTATTATTATTATTATTATTATTATTATTATTATTATTATTATTATTATTATTATTATTATTATTATTTTATTATTATATCATACAAGACGACGAGAGAAAACATTTCCACCTAATGATAAAACCACGAACAAATTTGCATTATATTCTGAGATATCAGATTAGAATGAAATCTCGTTTGATGAAATCTACCCTCCAGTTGACGAGACTTAAGAATATTTCTAGGAACTTCAAAACATGGAATTAGAACGCCAATATTAATTTTAAAAACTTTCTTCACTAAACCTCCATAAAGACCTGCAACAGTATGCCATCTATGAGAAAACTGAAATACATGTTTGTATATAAAAATAATATTGGGCAAGGTATTTTAATTAGGAAAGAAATCTACTCGTTCGAATTGCCCATCATCGTGTAAACACAATTGCAAAAGGTTACCCTATGTCACGGATTCTTAAACATCACTTTATAAGGGGATTTGGTCAATCTTTTATTGGTGTTGAACAGAAAATAATGAGTACTCATGTCCTGTAGCATGGATGAGAGGCATAATTCACCACTATTACTGCTTACCTTGATATTTAAAAATAAATAAATAAATAAATAAATAAATAAATAAATAAATAAATAAATAAATAAATAAATAAATAAAATCTTTCTTACTTTTCGTAGAGCATGGTCTTCCTGTTCAGACCACTTCGATATCCCAACGTATACCGGACCGAAGAGATGCACAGGGTATTTTTCGAATCTGCAATGTTTTTCATTTTTATTTTTATTTTTTTAATGTTTCATGCTATATTAATAACTCTTCTCTAGACAGAACCAGTTACAATAACTGCTGTCTGGAACAGCATGTAAGAGTTATCTTTATTCCACATTTATAGTTCCCTCATGGAGGCAACTACGTTTAAAATATAGCTTTGTGCATGCTGCCAGCAAGTACCAAGTCCATAAAACATCTAAAAATTCTTTTTTTTCTTTCGATTGTTTTTTTAATTACACTTGCCAGCCTCCAGCAAACTCGTACATGGAACTTTTCCGCGGACAACCATCATCGAAAGCCTATATTAACAATCAATACTAATGCCAAAAAGATTTTTAAAAAATCAGACCACTTGCACAACTAATTAACGAGAAAGAAGAAAAACATAAAAAAAGAAACCATAAATCCGTCAGGCATTCTCCAAAAAGAGAAAATAAAATGCTCAGAAACGTGAATACTTGGGAGAGGAATCCTGGTGAGATGGCTCGTGTCAAGGCGAAAGATAAGGGCGAGATGACTTCAGCGATAAGAAAAGGGAGTCGCACTGCCAAGGCAGATCCGTCGGGCTTGCAATTTTTGAAGCTGGATGTTACCTGGCAGATTTATGTAGCTCATCTAATTTGTAGAGATACGTACCATGAAATGAGTTGGAGTGAGAGAAGTTTTTAAATATGATATATATATATATATATATATATGATATATATATATATATATATATATATATATATATATATACATATGTGTGTGTTCTTCTTGCTTGAATAACTTTGCTCCAGCAGGAACCAGCTCCACGTCCCCCCACCCCCCTACCTCCCAGCGTTCAGAAAGTATCTTTGAATGAGTTTTCTATGTAATGACATCCCCTGGCACTCATCGGTGATCACCCTTCCGAATACTGACCGAACCCAAAAGTGTCTAAACTTCGACATCGGAGACCAGCGGCGAAGTAAACGTGATAGACGAATTACTTCGGTAACAGGAAACCAAACATCCCTCTGATTATTTTAATAAAACTTTCCTTATACTACTTTCAGGTCCACAAACATGAAAATCCTGCTCAGAAAATCTCATAATGAAAATCATCATATATTTATATTCAAAATTTAAATATATATATTTTTTCTCATTTGTTTATAATACTTAAATAAGTGAGTATATATTTACTATTGAACCTTCATTCAAACGTTCTATGTGGAATGTGCTTCATATGAGTTGGGTCATCGCAAGTTACATCAAAACGAGGCATAATGATGACCTGAGTTTTCAAACTCAACTGACGTGCAAATAAAGGAGAGTAATTGACGCGAACATCAAGAATATACATAAAAAAAAAAAGGGGCGGGGGATGGGGGGCGGGGGCGGGGAGAAAAAGAACCTAAAAAAGGCTCGGATGCGCAGGAAGGAGAAAAGTAGAAACAAATGAAGAAGTGGGGGAATTTTAAAGGCAGAAGCCGAGAAAAGAGGATGTGAATGAGTGCTGCCGAAGGAGAGATGAGTAGGAGGAGGAGGAGGAGGAGGAGGAGGAGGAGGAGGGAGATAGAAGATGGAAGGCAGGGGAAACCGACGGTAGACACTGCAGGGTTGAGGGAGGACGTTGGGAGAAGGGAGGGAGGTAGAAATGGAGGGTGACGACAGGGGAAAGGGGGGAGGGGGCAATGAAAGAGGGAGGAGATTCGCGGACCGTTTGTGACAAGATGATGTCGGCAGAAATAAAAGCGAAGATCTATAAAGCAATCTGAAGACGCGTTATACCCCATCGAGCAGAAACTTGGGCAATAAGAAAGAAAGAAGAAAAATATAGACTGGAGAGAATAGAGGTGAGAATGCTCAGAGGGATGTCAGGAATGTTTCTAAGATAAAGGGAAGGAAAGGAATGGTGACAGCCGAGAGCAGCGGTTGGATATATTACAATATAAGGAGAAGCATTCCGAACTCCCCCTACCCTTCAACTGCCCTCCCTTGCACAGTGAGAGAGAGAGAGAGAGAGAGAGAGAGAGAGGAGAGATGTTACAGGGGCAAAGAAAGGGTTACACAGGGAAAAAGAGGCTCGTTGGACACAAAGTAGAACATAAAACTGGAACATTTAGGGACTGCTGGGAGATTTGGGGGATTCTATTGAAAATTGCCCTAGGAAAATCAATGAAAAAGAAAAGAATACTGAAAAGAAACTTCCACGATACCTGTAATTGAGAGAGAGAGAGAGAGAGAGAGAGAGAGAGAGAGAGAGAGAGAGAGAGAGAGGTTTGTATAGGCAAACAAGCACATCACTCAGATTCCAGTAGATATCAATGTGTATAAAAATAAAAAATCGCACTACTACATCCAGAAACACCAATTGCAGTTTTTAATCTGATGAATAACTACTGCAGGTATACAAATGATGAAAATAAAGTTGGGTAAAAATAAAATATCCAGTAAAATTGTATTTTAAAAGAACAAACGCCATTACCCATGACAGTTTCTAACGATATGGGCAGGAGTCACAAGAACACATACTCAGGCACCTTTCACTATCCTGCCATCAAAATTTATATCAACTTCGCAAACAGTATGTCTGTGTAAAATAAAAACCAGTGTTTTACATGACCCGATATATAACCATATCTTTCTCTTCAGCGTTCCAAATAGAATTTAGAAGAAAACCAAGGAAACCCATTTTCAATTAATGTACCACTAATAATTTTTTTTTAGGTTCACAAACTAGTTTTTCTTTCATTACGCTTACGTACATAAAGAGACAAATTAACATTGGTGTCTGCCTTTGAATGTTGACTATTCTTTTTAAAGAATGACTGATTTAAGAATATATTAGTTTGTAATCACTGCTCTTCGCTAAATATCTACGAGCGAATTACAGTTCCTCACACTAAATGATAAAGAACGATTTTACGGAAATTTACAGAAATCACGGACAGCAGAAGTCTTCTTCCAGTATACAAATTTAATAACACATTTATTTTAATGTCATTCATTCTATTTTTGTTTTTGGGTTTTTCGCTTGCAAAATGGACCTACAGTTGCAAATCGGACGCCAGTGACCCATTAGATACGACGTATGTACATTGTTACCGTTACTAAAATTTTACTGCCCGGGCTACTAGAGAGGCTGTTTCATACGTCAGATTGCATCGCATGAAATCCAAGCGTTGTATGCCCGTATTCATAACAGCTCAACGCTTCAAAGGAGACAAGTACACACACAAACAGAAAACCAATTCGGCTTCCATTTCAAAAAAGAAGAAAAAAAAAACTCTACGGTGGAACAGTAGTTTGCTATATGAGATAAGCTGGGATACATTATGACTCACTACTGCAACTTACACATCAACTTGATAGGTACAACAAGCAAAGGAAAGGATGATTTGTTAGCTTTGTGCGGATATCATAAAAGTTACACACTTAGACAATTGCGTAAAAAAAATAACAATTACTATCATCATAAAATCAATTGGTTAAAACTTAAAAAAAACAAGTTCGACTCTTAAACAACAGCGTAAAAAAATAACATCGACTCTCAAAAAATAGCGTAAAAAACAACAATCATCATAAATGCAATTGGTTAACACTGAAGAAACGATCAAGAATGGTCGCACTTTTTGCAAGGTGCTTCTTCAAAAAACAAGGCGTGATCTGATCTCCAGCTTACTAGGAGCACGCATGCTAAAATCTACGGTCAAATAGCGCGTTCTTTCAACAACGAAAATTAAAATAAATATGCTACAATTTATCAAATTCATTGTTCTGTACTGTTTAACATGCACATTATTTTTTTTTATTTTCAGCCTAATAAATAAATCATAAATATCCTAGCCTAAAAACAACAAGAACAACAACAACAACAACAGCAAAGTAGTTTGTAGGTTTACTCCCCGAGTAAACGATAATGATAATAACAGCGTACCCGCTTTGAAAACATTTTCCCTAGAATTCAAAGTCGTGTATTCCACAGAAATGTAGAATTTTTTATTATATCTTCCTTAGAGCTTAGCTTAAATAGTGTTATCAGTTACAGCAACAAAAGCACAAGTAACGCAGCTCTGGAACCATGAGAGAAACAGTGGCAGGTTTTGCAAAGATCCAAAATCATTAGACTTTAGAGTATTGAAAAGGAGTTTGCGTAGACTTCTCTTGTCAAAAATCTACGAAAAATATTTAACTGGAAGTCATAGACATCATTTGCATACACAGCAGCAATGGTAGATAAAATTTAATCTACGACATTGAAATGTTACGAAATAATGAACCCGTTCCTAGTCACAGAGGTGCCTTTTCCGATTTACTTCTATCCATACAATAACATCTCAAGTAAAATGCAAATGAACTGAAGCCATCAATGAAGGTTAATTATACTTACACACAAACGCACACACACACACGGGTCCATACTATCTTTTAAATCGAGTATAGTGCTGTGACACTAAAGCATGAATTCAACTGCAAAAATTATAGTAACTACAAGAAATTGCATGGCTTGCACTAACATGTATGTATATATATATATATAAATATATATATATATATATATATATATATATATATTATATATATATATATATATATATATATATATATATATATATATCTATATATATCATACATACCATATATATATATATTATATATATATATACATACATACCATACATATATATATATATATATATATATATATAATATATGTATATATATATACACACACACACACACACACATATATATATATATATATATATTTAATATATATATTATATATATATATATATATATAATAAGCTAAATTAAATCTTTAATTCCAAAACACCATTTATAACTAAGTAATATGGAATTGTGCTTAATGAAAAATAGAGAGAGGAGGGAGACGGAGAGACGGAGGACAGGAATAGAGAGGGAGAGAAGAGAGAGGAGAGAGAGGAGAGAGTGCTTGTGTCTTTAAAAGATTCATTTCCCCGTTGATCTCAAGAATAACTTGCCAAAACACTCGTTCTTCCTACGAGCATTTCTGGTAAACTGCCAAAAATAACTATAATATCTGGCTCTGTCATGCATTTTCTATAAAAGAACACTATATTCACTAATTTTCTAAATAAAAAATAAAACAGTTTCAAGTGTGTCAAAAGAATTAACTCACAATGAAAAATTTTGGGGATGTTTCTGAAATATGTTTACTTATATCTCGTCTCAGGAAAACGCAAAAATTTGATGATAAAAATCTGCAAAAGTATAAATTAACAGAAATTTTCCCCTCGGGGAATACACCAAAACTCATTATTTGAAACAAAGTATACCTAGTAATGAAGAAAAATCTGATATTCAGCCTCTTGTTATGCATAACAAGAATTTAAGGGATGGTGAATCAAAATAATTGTAACGAGTGACTTGTACAACGACCCAAAACAGCATTTTCTTGTGCCTGCAAGAAGCAAGAAGTTAACCTTCCCCAAATTTATATTGGCAAGCTTCAGTGAGAAAATTGAAGAAAGAAAACATTACTACACATTCTGTGGAAAGGAAAACTTCAGCTGAAAAAAATAACAGTATTTTAAAAAGGTTACCAATTCTCAGGCTTACTAGATTATTGGAGATGAATTTCAGGTATTCTGCAGCCTCTCCTGGTCTTTATACTGTTCAAGGTCCTCTTTTGATAACAAAAATCGAGATGAAAAGAAATAAAACAATGAGTAGACAGGTAAAACATAAAAAAAAAACCATGGGTCATGCTGCTCACCTGAGCCACATCTCTGCAATTGCAACATATGATTAAGAAATGTCCTATATGTAACTATACGAGACTTAGGACTGTATTGTGGCCCTACTCTGACCCCTGGGGTCATGGTTTGAACACATTTGAATGTATAACACACGATGAAAATTGCGTATTACTTTCACAATTTTTTTAAATATATTTTTTTTCTAATTCTGGACTCCCTTTTCTAACCCTCTCCTGTGACCAGATACCATGATTTCTACAAACCAGAATAAGTATTAAAAAAATTTTCCGTAAGTCCAGTAATTCAATAGTTCTAGAGATCTGTAAATGAACACAACCTATCTTGATTATTTTGTTAATGTCTCCAACTGGGAAGGAGTAAGCACTCATATGAGCGGAGGTGAGTCTTCTTTATATATACTTTGTGCCAAATCTGGTTGAAATTGATCGAGTGATTCTCAAGAAAGAAACGATAATGGAAAAAAGCTGACAATAGACAGAAAATCATACACAGAGACAGACATACATGCAGACGCCACACAATCTTTGATCACAAAAGCTCACTTGAAATTTCGGCTCAGGTAAGCTACAACTCCTCAGGGAATCTTCAATTAAATAATTTACAAAAATCTCACATTCTGCTCTTTGCCTTCAAAATCTCATGATCTTTTAGGAATATCAATTTACCGAGTTTCCTCATCAACCGAAACGCAAGTGTTTGGACGTTATAAAACCAACAACGAACCGATTAACCTGCCAATCATGACGGTTGTAGAAATATTACGAAATGCAGTAAGAGCGAGAACATATTTTCGGAGAGAGAGAGAGAGAGAGAGAGAGAGAGAGAGAGAGAGAGAGAGAATATTACACGTTTCCAAAAGAAAAAGGAAAGACACTAGCAAAGTAAGACGCAAAAAAAAAAAAAGATTAAAAGAAGAAATCTCACCTGGAGAGTAATCAAATAATGGACAATATCTGATTGTATGGGAAGGGGGAGAGTTCGGCGGCGGTCCATTTCAGCAGCCCAACAATTGAATAACACATATATGGTAATTTCATTTGGGAAACATCCACGGAACTGATCTCGGTAACCTTCCCTCTTGATAAAAAGAGAGAACAGGTGGCTGACTGTATCACTCCTGGAGGAGCCCTTAAAGCTGCTCCGGCAAGATCGGTTTGGCCTTTGATGACGCCGCTGCAGCCTATGCCGTTCGCTTGTGACTTTCTGGCCTGAGTGGTCTGTGTGTATTTATGTATGCATGCATTTGTATGTTTGTATATATGTTTGTGTCTGAACACCTCCGTGGTGGCGAAGACAAAACGTGTCTGTAGGTAAAGAAAGGTCAGAAGAAGGAATAGAAACACTAAGTGGCGAGATGAGGAAATGAAATTAAATTTCGTGTTGAATAATTTCATATAAGAAAAACTGATCATGCACAGACATAATGGATGTTAGATAGGCCGGTGATAAGATATAAAAATGGAATTAATAAAAAAAATAAAAGGAAAAAGGTGAGCAAGAATTTTCGGCTGCAAAAAAACGCCTCAAAGCTCAGAAAACGAAGTAAAAATAGTTCATTAACAAATGAGCCTCAAAAAAAAAAAAAAAAAAAAAAAAAAAAAAAAAAAAAAAAAAAAAAAAGCAAATAGAGAAAGGATGTCTGGACCGAAAATGCAAACCAAAGTCGTTGGCTGAATTATCCTTAATATGCTATTGAATGTAGAAGATATATGCCAGCCACAGCAAATGACACAAGAAGGGAAAAGGCATGTGTGAAGTCGAGAGTGCTTGTAGAAAGGACATGAAGACGTCAAGAGTGCAATTGAGGGTTTCAAGAATGAAAACATCCATTACTTCCTCAGATTATAAGAGAGAAGCTGCAGTATGGCTGTGACAGTGTGATAAATTGACTGATCAATGTGTAAAAAGTATGTTTGAATTAGGGAAACGTTCCGAAGGAGCAAGTGAGAAGAATCATTCCTCCGTTGCATGAAGGTAAAGGAAGCAGAAATACCTATGTGAATGATAAAGCCTAATATTACTCACTATACAAGAACAGGAATGTGGTCACTTTCATTAAGAACGAAAAATGAAAGAACCGATAGCAGCATAATGGCTTTGTAGAGAAGAGGCTGTTCAGTGCGAGTTTTGGAAATTACTTTCTGAGAATTTTCAAAATAAAGGATAAAATGTTTTATGAGGTACACACGGACTTTGAAAACCTCATGATAAAATTACTAGAATGGATATGAGAAGCTTGTTAAGGACTTGTGTCACAGACTATAAGCGTTGAGAGTGAAATGGTTTATGAAAGTGTGTTAGAATATATGGGTGAAGAGTGCCTGAGTTGCAGCAAAATGGATCCAAGTCATATATACTTCTGCATATCCAAAGCTTTATCATGTATTTATGGAACATGCCCTGTTAGGAGTTACGAGAGAGAGAGAGAGAGAGAGAGAGAGAGAGAGAGAGAGAGAGAGAGAGAGAAATATATATATATATGTATGTATGTATATATATATAATGCGTGTATACGTATAAGTATTTGCGCGTCTGTGCGCAATTAATCCTTGTGTCATGGCGTTTTTGTGCATATAAACATAATCAACACAAAAGGAAATAAATAAATCCATATGCATATACTATATATATATATATATATATATATATATATATATATATATATATATATATATATATACATATATATATATATACATATATATATATATATATATATATATATATATATATATATATATATATATATATATATGCGTGTATACTTGTAAGCATTTGCGCGTCTGTGCGCAATTAATCCTTGTGTCATGGCGTTTGTGCATATAAACATAATTAACACAAAAGGAAATAAATAAATCCACCCTGGACTCGCACACGCTGAACGATGACTAGCGCACGAGCGGAAGAAGCCCGGAGGAGAATTGGAGCTAAGAATAGTGGTGACATATGGACATCTGCAACCGACCCCATGGCTGCAATTAGAGACACGCACTCTCCTCTGAGCCCAATTTCAGTCAGGTCCCAGCATCTATCTGTTCTGGAATCTGACCCGCAAAGTCTAGCTGTTCCGGAATTTGAACCCTAAGTTTGAGCCACAACGATGCATTCTCATTATTGTTGTGCGCTGCCTTCCTGGGTATTACAGCAGCCGTTTTACCGGGACGCAATACTATCGGCCGTCTGCTTGTCGCTTCATCTATCTCTGCTCCCCTCGGCAGCAGCAGCAGCAGCATCAGCAGCGGGAAGCGCTGATTTCGCGCGACAAAGCGGCGTTTATCAGTTCCCTGCGAATGTTTTCTCTAACTGCACAAATGAGATATGCAGATGCGTTAATTACATCCAGCTTTCGACATCACCCGAATTAATACTTAATTTTAAAAGCGTCATCAACGCGTTTACAGTCCAACAACAGAAACGGAGGGGGAGGAGACATTTGCATTAATGACGGCGTAACATTTCAATCATGGGAGGTTACTTGACGTATGACGAGGATCATAAACACGTTGACATTTCAGCAGCAGCGGACCCGAGTCCCTGAACATTTCTGAAACTGAACAAAAACCAAAGGGATTGAACTGACCGATGTTCACTGCAAAACACTAACAGGGTTAACGACAATTACTCCTCGAGGAAAAAACGCTGAATAAAGTTAGTGCCGGCGAACGAAAAGTCGCGATAGTTAGGGAAAAATATCCCAGGCTACGAAGAGAAAAAGACACAGGCAGACGGACAGACTGACTGATGTCCTTGATACACGTTCGTAAAAACCTGAATTTACTTGAATTCTATCGTTCAGCACCTCTCTCTCTCTCTCTCTCTCTCTCTCTCTCTCTCTCTCTCTCTCTCTCTCTGTCTAAATTAAACCAAGAGCATTCTGAATGTGGGGGTTGAAAGTCAATGAAAATTGAAAGCCCTCAATTTCATCTGTTCTTTTCTTCAGTGCCGTAAGTTATCCATTTACCCTCAGCTATGCAAGTTATTCAATTTTCTCCAGTCATGCCATTTGTCCACATTTGTATTTAAAAAAGAAAAAAAAAATGGTGAACCATGACCCTACTTGTACGCGAGTATTTACCTACACATTTCACCTAAAGCTGAAGTTTTCTTATTTGAATACGGGTTAGATACTGGTCCCTTTCCTTCCATGTGACTCGAGTGCTTCCTTAATAATATGTGTTCTCAAGCAACAACAACAAAATATTTTTTTTTATGCCAATTCGACTTTATTCTGTATCTCTATTCAGCTGGTTTTCTTCTTTTATCGTCTCCACCTCTTCCTTTTAATTCTTATTCTTGGGCCTCTTACTCTTTTCCGACTCTGTTCTCCTCTTCCTCAGCTTTTCTTATTCCTTGTCCCCCGGTCTTTGTTTCGTAAATTCTCGTCTTCTTTCTTTCACCTTCCCTCTCTCCTTTCTCCGCCTTCCTTACTGTTGCACTTCTCTAACACTTCCCTCTTCCCCTCCTATTATCTACTATTTCTTTCGCCCACTTCGTAATTTTCCATTCAACTTCTTCCCCCTCCTCCATTTTCGCGCAGTTCCACCCCTCTTCCATTTACTTCTTCCTCTCCTCTCCTGCGTTTCCTATGCTTCTTCCCCTGCCTTTCTTGAAGTACTGGCCTCCTCCTCCTCCTCCTCCTCCTCCTCCTCCTCCTCCTCCTCCTCCTCCTCCTCTCCTCTCCCTTCTCTCCTCCTCCTCCTCCTCCTCCTCCTCCTCCACATCCGTCTCCGCTATTATATAGGTAATGTCCTGAATAGGAAATGTGAGGAGAAGTGAAAGCTCTGAGTATGCAAAAGAGACTGTCGGAGTATCATATCAATTTGGTTTTGCCTTTGTCATGGCTGAATTTGTATTTCCAGTCAAATTCATTGTCAAACCAAGGATGTTTCTCCGAGCACTAAATTGCCCCCTTATCATTTCCATTCAAATCTGCATATACCGAAGACCTGATTGGGAAATATATGTGTATGATATTTATACATAAATATTTACATACACTTATATATATGTGTGTATATATCTGTGTATGTATGTAGTGTATATATATATATATAATATATATATATATATATATATATATATATACATATATATATATGTGTGTGTGTGTGTGTGTGTATAATATATATACATAAATATTTACACACACACACCACACACAACACCACACACACACACCATATATATATATATATATTATATATACATATAATATATATATATATATATATCTTTATAGATATATATTTATATATATATATATAATATATGAATAACTACACAGATTATATATGGTTGTACATTATGTATTAATAAATCAAATATATATATTTATACACACCACCAACACACACACACAATATATATATATAATATATATATAATAGTAATTATATATATATTATATATATAGTTTATATTATCACTGAATGTGAACAGCAACCCGTTACTCTCTTCTCTCTAATAAGGGGTGGCTCCATAGAAGGAATAACTGTCACTGCCACATTTATACTAAATCGTGGATGAATCCTGTATTCCTTTAAAAGTTATTATTATTACTGTTCATGAAATATTAGAGTAAATAAAATACCCAATATGGCCAATTTTCAACCAACACGAAAATATCAACAGTTAAAATCAGTTTGCAGGTGATGAAAATAATGAGGAAATTGACAAGGCAATCCTCGCTGCTTTAAGGCACAAATTGAGGGCCTTATGAAATTGTGGATCGATTAACTTATTAGAGAAGGAGAATGAAATAACCAGATCAAATGGAGATATCTTGTTATCGATTAAAGTTAAGTTTATTTTATTCAGTACTCAATAACAACACTGAAGAATCTACACGGAAGCTAGCTACACTACCTTGAAAATTTGGAAAGTCGAACCATGGCAATTTTGAGAAGCTGCCCAATGACATTTGCTATTTCAGTAGATGAAACATATTGACAAGGAACAAGTAAACAGAGACCACTAACTTGAAATTCAAATGCAGCTTCCAAGTAATATTGGTTTCAACCTACCACCGCAGACCCACACTACTGCAGTCTCATCCTGATAGGGTGCCATTGATTTCTCATAGCTCTGGAGGAGAGGCAAACCCGCGATATCTGAGTGGCATACCACTACACTACCCACTATACCAGCGGAGCAGCCAAACGCTACAGAAATGGATACTGAAAGATTTGCAATAGTTCTTCAGACAATATTTCAAAATTAGTCAACAGTCCCATAAATAACTTTATACTAAATGTCATGAAATTGTATCAGTCGATTAGGAAGTATATCAGATATTTAAATATGAAGAAAACTCACCCAAGGAATTAATACTCTGTATCAGAATGGAGATAATTGTTCAAAAACAGGCCAGGTCGCTAACGAGATGTTTAGGTACGTGGAAAGCGGAAGCTGTTATTTTGAGATTAATCAGCAAGAGCTCGTCTCAAATAGGTTGTAGATGGAAATGACGACAGGGGAAAAGTGAGAGAATCCGGAGAAAAATTGTATATAAACAAGGAAAATGGCAGATGTACACTAATAATTAAAGGAAAATGACAGTGTACACTAATAAATAAAGGAAAATGGCAGATGTACACTAATAAATAAAGGAAAATGGCATATGTACACTAATAAATAAAGGAAAATGGCATATGTACACTAATAAATAAAGGAAAATGGCAGATGTACACTAATAAATAAAGGAAAATGGCAGATGTACACTAATAAATATTTTGAGGTCTTTTTATTTGTATCCTAAAAGCAGTATCAGATTAAAGGTATGCAATGAAATTCACGTAATAATCACCAGCGTTTTGACATAAATTTATAATTATCTCGTAATAAACTTACAAACGACAGAGACACAAAATCTCAAACATAAATAAGTAAATATATGACAGGGGCTACAGTTGAATAAGAACCAACTCCCATGATAATCATACACTCAAAATATCTATTTATAGCTCAAGACAAATTCTTAGAACTTCTGCAAGATTGAGTATCACGGAAGGTACTTCAGAAAATACTTGGAATCATTAAGAATTATTACTTTTCCTTAAAAAGAAGCGATTCGTTAAAATGAGCGTCAGCAGGGACTTCCTTTCAATCTTTCATAGTGATAAACGTTGCTCGTCGCCATTTTTGTCCTCAAGTATACCTCTACCCGATTGGTTCTTCATGTCTTTTGGCGTAGACTGATATCTGCCTCTGTATTTACCCAGATCAGTGGCTCTTATCCAGCGAGAAGAAATTGTGACCACATATTGGCAGGCTCAAACTGGCTCTAGGACATCACAAAACGCACCTTTTGAGGCAGACAATTTTGGAGAGAGAGAAAGGCTGCATGGGCCAAACAATGTTCAGAACCACTGACTTAAATGGTTATTCCAAGGTATGACAACATTTTCTCCCAGTATTTCGTTACATAGCTTCCCATGAAATTAAATTCTTGAATTTTTCGCAGTGATTGACATTCCGCTAAAAGGGGTAAAACTAACTAAAAGTACTTTAAGCTTTCTGAATAATATGTAGATAACAAATGTACATTTTTTAACGGTCTGTTCTTTGAGTCTTTATATTTGGTAACCCAAAGTTAATTACAAGGAATAACTTTTGAAAATGAGTAGCCTAAAGATAACAATCCTAAATCGGCCAGAAAACGCAAGTGGTTTTATCCCAGCCTCTTATTTGCTGCACTTGATTTGCTATTGCATTTTTACCAGTGAAAAATAGCCTTATTCTATCTCTCAAGTTGAGTTCAGTCATCAGGTGCCTCTTCAATGATGAGAAATTTCTTTTTATACTTAAAATGTCTCTTTCTTCAAGGACTACTGGCAAGGATTAGACGTCCTTCATTCATTTCCTCAGCATTTTGCTGTCATTTTAGTTCGGGAAATTATGTTGCCCAAGAGTAGAACGAAATAAATTGAAATGTATCACAAAATATATGAGTAAACAAAAAAAAAAGATATTCTCATATATATCCACACACACATAATGTGTGTGTGTGTGTATGTATGTATATATATATATATATATATATATATATATATATATATATATATTATATATATATACATCGAGCTACAAAATGTCCTTCGGTTAAACATATATGAAAATTTATTAATTAAGAGGTAGAGCGAATCAGATATTAAAGGACATTTGTAGCTCGATGTATGTATATGTATCACGGTAATGTGATATGACTCAAATATATATATATATATATATATATATATATATATATATATATATATATATATATACATATATGCATACATATATACACATATATACATACCCACGCAAACACAGAGCGAATTAGATATTAAAGGACATTCGTAGCTCGATGTATGTATATAAATACCACGGTAATGTGATATGACTCACATATATATATATATATATATATATATATATATATATATATATATATATATATATATATATATATATATATATACACATATACGTATATACATACATATATATACATATATAGATACACACGCATATATATATATATATATATATATATATATATATACTATATATATACTATATACATATATTATACACGCTTAAATCTTAATCATTTATATCATATTCCTGTTGATTTGATTTTAACCTTCATCAACGATCAACGCCGGAAAACATTTGACTTACAGCGCTTTTTCTTTCATTTCTTCGTATCACGATGCATCTAATTTCTATTTCTCGGGACTAAAATTTTTCAGAATTTCAGAATATAAACTAAGCCAAAATGTTTTTAGAATCCAATTTTTTTGTATGACAGCAATTTCCTCTCAAATTTAATATTGCATTAGTTTATGTTTGTGTTTCAATTTCGCAACAATCACAAACAATAGCAATCGCTGCAACGGCTTCAAATGGAAAGTAAAACACGATTAACAATTTAAAAGCATTGTAATAAATGAATGTTAGCCTTAAAACATAGCTGAAATCAACAGAGCGACATCTCTTTGTTCCCGGAATATTTGCTTTTGTATTTTATTATTAACCGCTGACACCTCCCATTTTCCCGATTTTAGAAACGAAAGATTATTGCTTAAGCGCCTTTTTCCTCTGGCAAAAATAAATATCAGTTTTACATGCATGAGTCTGAATTACGTGCAATTCAATGGCGATGATTAAAAAAAAAAAAAAAAAAAAGCATTTCCTTTTGAATTCTGTTCATTGCATACTCTTTCTCGAAATGAGGGGCGTTTCCAAAGATTTCTTTTCAAATATCTAATACTAATCGACAAGCTTTGTGTACCTGAAATAAAACTGACCAGAATGATGATCACTATTTTACATGATTCACCGCTGAATATTCAACACTGTCTTGAGGCTGTGTCCTGCTACGAAGGGAAAGGGAAGAATAAGACAATGTCCTTTCGTACCTCGGCCACCCCTTCCCTTTCAGCAATATCCTTTTCCTTCTCCTATGCTAAGGGGGATCCCTCGCAAACTGAGGAAAGCGAAACTTTAAAACTTTATAAAAATTCCAGCAAGCTAAGCACATTAAGGCTGGTCGCTGATATCTCACAGAGTCGACACGCGCAGGGCAAACGCGGCTCTACGGTTCCCGGACGGAGGGCACAAAACACCTTGCTGTTTTCTATGGAACGTAATGACCTATTCGTGCTTTCTTTCTATTGCCAAAAGCCCTAAGACTCAAATTACGGCTTATTCGATGGCATGACATTTCCTAGCATACAAGTTTGCATGTATCAGGATGCAATACTAATGGAGGTATTTTCAGTTTTTTGCTTCTTTATTTCTTTCCTGAGAACCATCTCGAAAAATCTGACCTCTGAAGTCATGCAGTTACCTCAGTAGGGTTTTTTGTTAAAAGCGCTCTGATGCTGCTACTATACATGCCCGTTAAGCATATATATATGCATATAGGTATATGTGCTTATTGCTACATATATGACTAAACACATATGCACATATATAAACCTACAGCATGTACATGCGATTATATGAGCCTGTAAAATGGTTGCTCTACATGATTGATTTTGTATCCGGTCCAATTCAATTTACACTTTCGCATATCTTTGACTGCAATGTTAACACGAATGGTTTCGTGTCGACTGATGACAAAAAAAAAAAAAAAAGGGAAGTCAGTTACACCGACATAACAAACATCGTTTAATATAAACAAAGAAAAGTACAAAATCTACAATAGTAAAAATACGTCTACTGAGTATGATACAATCAAGTAAATGACAACTATAGTAGAAAGAAAACGTTTTTAACAAATCATTAAATAAAAATGCCAGCCAAATCTGGCACCGTCAACAAATTTGAAGATGGCACTGATTTTTTTTTCGGCGAGTTATCTCATCCAACTAAGTGCAACTTTCCATAAAGTCTTTTTCATCTGTTGCACATTTTGCATAAAGTCTTTATCATATGTCGCAGTAAATTTGTGGACATACCACATTGCGGAGTTATGATGAAAGCCACTTATTTGCTTGACCAGACAACTTATTGATGCCTCGGAATGTCATGCAAAATGGAGAGATCAAACAAGCGTTCAGCAAGAAAGGTAGAATGTAGCTATCTGTGCAGAGTTACCAAACCCACCATTGAGGTTTAAAGAATGAGGTAGGGTGGGTGGCAGAAGGGATAAGTACCTACCCGAAGAGTGGTTATCCGAATGAATTGGTATATTTATGGCTACTGGCTATTCCAAAGAGTAGAAAGTGCCTTTAAAATCTGTATTTGGACATGGAATCTTTTATCAAAAATTAGGGGAGGGTGTGAGAAACCGTCTCAAGCGATTGGTTTGAAAGGTATTGGGAAAGACGATGACTCAAACTTCCCGAAATACATAGTAACTGAGAAGGAAATTATAAAGACAAATGTTTTGAATTTCCTACTTGTTCCAGGTATATTGCATGAAACCACACTTGTAAACACACACACACACACACACACACACACACACACACACACACACACACACACACACACACACACATATATATATATATATATATATATATATATATATATATATATATATATATATATATATATATATATATATATATAATTAACATGTTCAGAGATACAAACCCTCAGCGGATTACGTCTTTGCGGCCTAGTTGAAATGATCATAAATTGAGTATTTCACTTTGAATAAGTGTCAGGAAGTAACTAGGCGAACCCTGTTCACTGTGCCTCTGTTTCAAACAGAACGATACTTAGTCCTTACCAGCTCGTGTTGATCAGGTTAACTTAATAATTTATATAAGGTAAATGCTGCACTTCTTACCAATGCAACAGTACGAAAGTTTTCCTTCAGGGAAGGTTGAACACACATTGTTCCTTTCTCCAATACAGAAATTCTAATTCAAAACTCTTTTTCGGCGCTAATATTCTTTAAAAGTTTATGAATATTAGTGTCACAGAAGGTCATGCATAATAAACAAAATTTATAGAATGTCGAATCTTGGTAGATCAATCCTTTACAATCATTCATTTTATCAAATATCAGACGGGGGGAAATAAAAAATAGTTTTTAAGGATGTATCAAGATAAAAGTTTCCTTTCAAAGTGCAAACTGTACTGAAAAATAAATCGAAAATAATTTTTTTTTTTTTTTTTTTTTTTTTTTTTTTTTTTTTTTTTTTTTTTTTACATGAAAAATGTTCAGTTATATTCTGTAGGCTGAAAATTCTTCATAAAATTTGAAGTTCGACTTGACAGTAAACCCTCCCATATTGCCATGAAAAATTAAGACATGATGCAGGGATTGTGTAACAATATCTTATCTTAATTCATAAATCCCTAACTTTACAACTTGATACTTGTAACTTCATATTAGAATTCAGATAAGAATGAAGAAAAAATTTCAGTACACGGATAACCAGCATTCCTCTTTTAGTCATTCTGTTGTTTTACCTTCGCTTTCATGTAAAACATAACGGTTCTTATAGTCTTAATCGTCATAATACAATTATTTCGCTGGTCCGTTGGTATAGTGGTCAGTGGCGTGGTATGCCACTCAGATGTCGATGGTTCGCGTCTCCACAATGGCAATGAAAAATCACTGCCTCTGTATCATGATCAGTTACTGCTACAATGTGGGTTCTGCGGTGGGAGGTTGAAACCAACAGTCTTTGGAAGCTTGAATTGCAAGTCAATGGCCACTATGTACTTGTTCCATATAAATAGTTTTCATCGGCTGAAATAATAATAATATTCACTATTGTATCCTTTTAAATTCACGAAAAAATCATTTCTTTCCGTGTCCAAAAAGAAAAGAAAAAAAAAGAAAAGAAAAGGGAGATTCTCATACTCTGCGCCGTCAGGCATAAAACTAACGATTGCCGTTCAATCCAACACTTCATGAAAACTAAAGCTTGTTTTGTCTTTCATCTTCACATGAAAGGTAACAACTGTGATCCATTTCACCTTTCAAGTGTCCTTTCGTCATCGGCGACCATAAATGTTACAAAGCAAGCTCACTCATACCAGTTCAATCTCACGTCGTTTTTCTTCACTTTAAAGCTATCATTGAACTTGCCCATTAACTTCACTTAATAAATAACGCTTTTAGGGTCTCTATTTTTTACGAAAAATGTAACATTCTATTTGTCCTTCATGTACGTGTTCCATGTTCGAGCATATGTTGATTTTTTAATTAACCTTACAATAAAAAGACACAATTCACGCCCTTTAAATGTTATAAAAATTCCGTTGCACGCTTAATTTTCAAATAGAAAGTAACCTCTGCCACATAAATTACTTCACGTGAAATTGAATGTTGTTACACCCTTTAACTTCAACCAAAACGAAAGGTTTTTGTACCCTTAACAATTTGTAGAAACAAAACTTTAGGCATGTATTTTACTTTTAGTAAAAGTAATCATTGTCTGACTGTCGAGGCCTTTGGATCATGTCAAAACTAGAATGTCGTGGCTTTCACCTAAACCTTTCATAAACTTACTATAAACGTCACCCTCAGTCAAATACGAAGTATCATAACATAACCATACACCAAGTCTTACAGTAAAACTACGAGCTATTTTCACTGTCCATCGTCTAGGTTTGTAAAAGAATAGCAAAACAAAAATAAACCCAGACCATTGTTCCAAACTCTTATATTTAAAAACTTTATATTATTCTT
>NC_087209.1:25092141-25099641 GCF_015104395.2 Macrobrachium nipponense | reverse complement strand
CTACAGAGATGATTGAAAGGAAAATATTAAGCAGGAGATCTATTCAGTTATGGATAATGTTGAAAATTATTATTATTATTATTATTATTATTATTATTATTATTATTATTATTATTATTATTATTATTATTATTATTATTATTATTTATTACCGTTCCGTTGTTATTGTTTGAAAGTAAAACACATACCAGAAACTTTCTTGCAAGAATTAAAGAACACCTGAAAGCATGATTTTAAATCAATACGTGCTGGGTGAGTGTAAGTCATATAAAAACATATGTATGACATGTATTAAAAATGAGAAATAAGCAGGCAACATAAAAATGTAAAAAATAATAACGTGAACACCAGGGGATGGATGGAATTAAGCCCACGCCCATAATGCATCACAAGAAGACAATGTTAATGAATAGCTTGAAAAAATATTTTTTTTTAAATCAAAGCAACACATACTGTTTAATTGGTTTCTTCATTGTAGAAAGAAATCTGCTGCTTACTGAACGATGTGTAATTTAAAATATCATTTACTATGGAAACATAAGTGAAAACGTTCTTTGAGATTGTATTGCCACTAACTAAATCACAGTAGAGTAAAGGCAATCGCCCTTCAAAAAAAAGGATCCAGCAATCTAATATTCTTAAGCATTAATGCTTCATGAAACATAAATAAATTCCTAAAAGGAATGCTACCCTATTTTCCCCATAGCTGGTAGAACCAGGGGCCTTAAACTGCCTTGGAAATACCAGATTCAAAGGTTGATTTACTAATGTTTTGAAACAAGAGGGCGTGATCCAACATCCAGCTTACTCGAGGAGCGTGCTAAAATCTACAGTCAAATAGAGCCTTGTTTCAACAGCGAAAATCAAAATAAATACGCTGTTTTATTAGAAATGATATTCCTGTACTGTTTAACATGCATATTATTTAATTTTTACATTTTCATTCTAATAAATAAATCATAAATATACTATCCTAATACCTATATTTTTAACTCAACGCGAAACACCTTATTCAGACCTTTTTAGGCTTTTCCATAGGGCCTTACTAACCCCCCCCCCCCCCAACAAGAACAAGAGCAACAACAACAACAACAAAAACAACAAAGTAGGTTGTAGGCTTACTCCCCGAGTAAGCTATAAATACATTTCATTATCCACTCAAAATAGAAGCCTTCATTTCTGTAACATGAAAGACTGCAAGAAAAATATGGGGTCCTCGATTTTAAGTGACTTGAAATACAGAGGCAAACGTAACTTTATGATATTCGGTTAATTTCCAATACAAAATTGGTAATATTTTTTCTTTTTTCTCAAAGGTACTACGTAAAAATTGTTACCTACCTTGTGATAACCAGAACCGATAGACAACAGATGTAGCAAATGCCACAACTTAGCAATATGCCTATATCAACAAGAACATTTACCTGAAATAGAAAAATACAACATTAATGAAAATACTGAAAATAAAGAATACAATAACAAACAGAATAGAAGAGCATAATAACTGAATGAATTGAAAACAACTTTCATGAGGCTACATGAAATTTCATGCTATATCAGTTAATATTTCTATATGTTCTTAGTACTGCTCTATAAAAAAAAGTTGGGAAAGAAACAAGTATTATCTCCAGAATAAAGGTAATTACTAAAGAGCATAAAATATCTCAAAATGCCTCCATCAAAGAATATGAACGACATAAATGGACGAACTTGTTAAGACTGTTGCATCATGGAGTGATCAGCAACTTACTTTAGAAACAGTACTTGGTAGGAAACTTGTTGAGATCAACTTTGCTTCCAGCAAAGGTGCTCCGCGCCAAAGTTAAATTGGAGTTGACTCTGAGCAAGCGATGCTTTTGCCAATTAAAATCTTCTCTTCCCTTGGTTCAAGGATTCCCTTAGCGGGTGATACGCAGCTTTATCGAATTCCGTGAATGCAATCTATCTGTCGCAGTTTTGGGTTTGGCGAGGTTAGTAATCAATAGGTACTAACGACTGATAAGAATTCAGTAACACATCCGCAACACTGCCGGATTTGAACGAGCGAATACATGCATATATTTCACATGCACTCAACACACGTTGTGGTGTGTGTGTGTGTGTGTGTGTGTGTGTGTGTGTATTATATATAATATATATATATATATATATATATATATATATACATATGCAGATAAACATACATATATATATATATATATATATATATATATATATATATATATATATATATATATATATATATATGTATATATATTCTTTGAGAGAGAGAGAGAGAGAGAGAGAGAGAGAGAGAGCGGGGGGGGGGGGGATCGTTTATGCCGGTGCAGTTTATGTATGGAAACCATATATGAACGCAAAACGTGTTTGTGTATGCAAACAGACAAGCAAAGGTGTCCTACTTTGTGAAAACAAAATAGTGGTATAGATGTATGAACTTAATGGGCATTGAAAACACGAAGAAGATATATACAGAGAGAGAGAGAGAGAGAGAGAGAGAGAGAGAGAGAGAGAGAGAGAGAGAGAGAGAGAGAGAGATGTGGCGTTAATTAAAGCAAAATATGCCTACTTACAGGTCTGAAATAACACTTTACGCACCTGAAAAAAAGAATAACGGCAGTACTTTTTCTCGTCGCCGTCATAAAAGTCAAGCGGATACGCAAACTAATGATGACGCACATAAAAGGGCAACAAATTCAGGGACTTTATAGTCGGCAAAACAAATTATCAACAATACGACCGGACACAAAATGTAACGGAAAACAACTAATGAACAGCGTAACTAAATGCAACTGTCTGAGAGACTGACACATTTCACACGCTTTGACCCACCCACCCCACCTCCCTTCCCCTCTCCCTCTCCCCCCTTACCCTCGTTGGCGACACGGCAATGACTTTTTCATTTTTATTATGAAATTTGCATCCTAATCGCCCCGTTACTTATTATAGCGAAATTGGATCATTTGGTTTCCATTTTCCATTCCTTTTTTTTTATTTTTTCTATCTTTTTATTTTTCTTTAGATGAACCACCATTTGCGAATTTAACCTAAAAAAAGAAAAAAAGAATTCTTCGTCACTCGCGTTGTTCCATGTCTGTTTTCCTATGACATTCCACTGCAGCGTTTAACCTTTTGCACGTTCAGGTAAACAATAACAAATACGATAGTTCAAAAGACTAATAACGATCGGCGTTCGTGCTGTTATCTGTCGCCGCTACAGACAACAGAGGAAAAACAAGAAACATCCGTCAATTTTCAATCGCTGTCATTTCTCTCATCATTCCTTGTCCCGTTTCTCTGTCATTATCACATCACATACTTTGTTTATCATTCAGTCCAAATATCTGTATTTGTTTAAGCTAAAAATACTAGCTATTTGAAAAGTACAAACATCTTTGAGTATTTATTACGGTTAAATTGAATTCAATACACCAGTGGTTTTACTTTTATTCAAAAGTTGTTAATTAAGCTAAAAAAAAAATACTCCTCTTTCAGCGGCGATTAGCAATGCTATGAGGTGTTATTTGTTAAAATGTATTCAGTTTTGTAACACCGTCTACATTTATCAATCCAACTTTCTATTTGTAGAACCATCATTTCTTCAAACGATGCTTTCCTTCCTTTTTTATTCATTAACCAACTATCAATATCATTGTCTCTCCATCAGTCCTGAAAACGAATCTTCTACTAAAACTCCAGTTATTTCACAGAACCAGACTTTGCCAAAAGCCACTGTCCCCTACTTCTAAAGCGGCGATGTTCGTCTGATCGAGATAGGGGCCGATTCCAAGTCTCTTCGCAACGCGGAAAAAAGTATTTTGCACGGTTTCGAAAGAAACCTTAATTATACCTAATGTTTTCCCCACCTGAAAACGTACCCCACGTCTAACCTTTGCTCAACACATGGTGACCCCTATCCAACCCCCCAATCCCCCCAACCTCTAACCCCACTTCAGGGACACCCCACCAAACAGCCCATCTCATATCCCTCCCACCCCCAACTCCCACCCAAACCCAAGTTGAATTAATTGGGTGCGAATATTTTCCACTTGCATGAGGCCATCCTAACACAAAGGTGTCAAAACACGTCTGTTTATGGACCTCGTTAGAGCATGGCAGATCAATGCTAAAACGTCACGTGAAACTCCGGCAGTGTGTTTGACAGCAGGCGGAGACAAACATTCTATTACTGATGGCGATGCCCTTCAAGCAGCGGGATGAACGAGCGGCCTTCGTGTGAAACGGCTGTTTTATGAAATGTCTATTTTCAATTCTTCACGTTTCAACGGAGAAAAGAATCCAATTCGCTTGCGTGTTACGTAGTGAATAAAGTGATTGATTTTGCATATGCATCAAATATGCAGACAAAGGAGGAGTGTCCGTTCGTATTCATCAATGTGTGCTTCCGGTACAGTTTTAAAAGGCCTAAAAACATAACTAGTTGTAAATATAGTACAACGGCCATACAATGATTGTGTTAATTCATACACGTACATAGACACACACAAACACGTACACAATATTTACATATAGGCCTCTTCGCTTCTAGATTTCCTTAAACCTTTTGGAAACGTTCCTCACCATAAAGCCTTGAATACGAAATAAAGAATACCAGAAGGTCCTTCAACCAAACCAATGTACACGAGTTCAACTATTTTTCTCAGTGGTAGTTTGGGTTTCATCATTCTATATTTGAAAAAAACAATGAAGGAATCGAGTTGAGGCAATTAAAATTACAATTAAATAAGTACACATAACACATGAACACGGTAACGGAAACGGAAACGCGCATATATATATATATATATATATATATATATATATATATATATATATATATATATATGTGTG
The DNA here is from genome assembly GCF_015104395.2 of Macrobrachium nipponense. Classification (NCBI taxonomy): domain Eukaryota; kingdom Metazoa; phylum Arthropoda; class Malacostraca; order Decapoda; family Palaemonidae; genus Macrobrachium; species Macrobrachium nipponense. The sequence goes on along the minus strand of NC_087209.1, from coordinate 25,094,790 downwards.
TGTGTGTGTGTGTGTGTGTGTGTGGGTGTGTGTATGTATATATATATATATATAGATATATATATATATATATATATATATATATATATACATACACACACACACACACACACACACACACACACACATATATATATATATATTATATATATATGATATATATATATTATATATATATATATATATATTATATTTATTATTATATCTATATAGGATATATATATATATTATATATATTATGATCGTGATAACGAACTCTCAGCTTTTCTTGACTAAAAATCTTGAAATCAGAAAGGAAATGAAACACGGAAATACTCCTTTCCGGGTGGGCTTCGAACACAGTTATCAGAACACGGTACACCGTCTTTTAACCAGTGTATGTTCATAATACTAGCGAACAGGAACTGATATTTCACTGCAATTTACTATAAGTAAATATATATACTTCATAAATTGTATTTTCACCTTTTTATGGTGGAACACTATTACAGGAAGTGCTGAAATACGCATATAGTTATACGAAAATATGATAACTAAAATCCATCACGTCATCGATATCGATGAGTATTCACTTTCAGTTAGTATACATTAAGTAAAATAGTTTACAGACTACTTACGTAAATAACTACTACTTACTCCAGTTCATCTGAGCTACGTTTTCTTCCGCCATTCGTACAGATGAAAGAGAGACAAATGCATGAAACAAAATAAGAACCAATTTAACGAGAGCACCAACACACAGTAAATTCTTGCGAAAGACTTATTCACTGCATCTTGCATAATGGTTTCCGTAATTCTTGGACGAAATATGGCCTGCAACGTCGTGAGGTTTTTCATTATGGAGCCGAATAACCTGTATGACTCACCTGAGCCTTCCTGCTGCTGCATTCACAATAACACACTCAAACAAACATGTAAAAATGCACCGAAGATTCTTAAAAAAAAATCGAGTGCTCTGTACATCATATAATCAGGGCCAACGAAAATAGATCTATCTTACGGTGGTCTCGGTATAATGCTGTATGAGCTGCGGCCCATGAAACTTTAGCCTAAGCCCAGTGGTGGCCTGGCCTATATCGCTGCCAAACGCACCATTATGGCTAACTTTAACCTTAAATAAAATCATACCTACTAAGGCTACAGGGCTGCAGTTTGGGATGTTTAATGATCGGGGAAGGGGTGGATGATCAACATACCAATTTCCATCCCTCTAGCCTCAGCAGTTTTAAGATCTAAGGACGGAGAAGGAACGTGCGGACGGACAGACAAAGCCGGCACAATAGTTTTCTCTTCAGAAAACTATAAAATTATTTTAACAATTATATCACCCTTATGATCCTTATAAGAATCAAGTTATCACAGTTTCTCACATTTTCTAACGACCTCAATAAAAGAATATGAATATTCAAACGAACACACTACACAGTCTAAAGTGCTTGCGATGTATTTTTCAATATATTTCCGCAAATATAAGTAAATACGAGCAGAATTACGCATGGCTATGTGCAGGAATGAGAATCAATACCTCAAAAACGTTGTCCTATGCATCTCATGTTTATGGCTAATGTCAGATGGAAATTTTATACGGAAACGATGGTGCTATTGCGTTTCATTACGAAGTGTCCTAACAGTGGCCAATACCTCACACCAATACTTCACAAGTAGCTATTGATGTCATTAAGATGATTTGAACCCATGAATTGGATAACAGTGATATTCTAACCATACCTGTAAAGGATTTTCTTTCTTGAATATTCATCTCTCTCTCTCTCTCTCTCTCTCTCTCTCTCTCTCTCTCTCTCTCTCTCTCAAGACCCTAACAAGCACAAAAAGTTAAGTTTCTATTCTCAAATCTATAAATATGAAAAACTAAGTTATCTCTCTCTCTCTCTTCTCTCTCTCTCTCTCTCTCTCTCGTCTCTCTCCTCTCTCTCTCTCTCGCTCTCTCTCTCTCTCTCAATAATAACAAGCACAAAAAGTTAACCCCTTTCTAATCGTCTCAAATCTATAAATAAAAATGAAAAACTAAGTTCCTCTCCTCTCTCCTCTTCTCTCTCTCTCCCTCTTCTAAAGACCACTAGCTAGAAAAACAAAATTAAACTCTCCTCTCCCACAAATCTAAAATAGCATAAAAATAAAAATCGTAAACCACCCTCTCTCTCTCTCTCTGTCAAAACCACTACCTAACAACAAAAAAAAAAGTTTCCCCTCTCCCCCCCCAATTCTAATAGATTGGTTTCCCCCTCCTCCTCCCTCCTCTCCTCTCTCATCGGTCGTCTCTCTGCTCACTCTCTCTCTCTCTCTCTCCCAAACCCCATCAGGCATTTAAAAAGCTGAAAGCCTCACCCGCGAATGAAGCAGCAAGCAATCCGAAAAGGACACAATCAATCGATTTCGCATTGCTTTTGGAAAGAGTATGAAAACGGAAGGATTCCCCGGGATCCTTTACGTGAATTGTAAGAGGGCGTCATTCCACGGATTTATGGCAGGATTTGTCATTGGAGATTTAGCCGATGTGGCATCTTAATCTGTGCTATAAGAACTAGAATTGTGGTCATCAAGGTCCGTCAATGATGCGTATATATTTCAATTGGACAAAAGAGATTTCCATTTCTTCAGATCCCCCCCATTTCTGCGTATTGCAAAATG
>NC_087209.1:25079641-25087141 GCF_015104395.2 Macrobrachium nipponense | reverse complement strand
GAGATTTTATTGAACACCCATGGCCACTTTTATAAAATAATAATACGGCATGAAAATACTGACCAGCTTAGTCTTAGGATAATAATATATACTAAGGAGGGACTATTTTCATTTCGAATGTATATTTCTAAAAAAGAAAAAGAAAACAAAGGACTGTAAATAGTCACGAAAACATTAAAAAATCAAGTATTTAAACTCAATAAAACTAAACAGGTCACTGTACAGACTAATTTCATAGCATACTTGAAGAGATGCACTGTAACATTATAAAATTAAGTACTTACACTGTAACACTATAAAATTAAGAATTTAAACTCAACAAAAATAAACAGGTCACTGTACAGACTAATTTCATAGCATACTTGAAGAGATGAACTATATCATCAATCAGTTAAAATCTAAAAAAATTCAACACATGATTAAAAAACAAATACGCCTTAGTTTTAGATAAAAAATTATCATCATCATCATCATCATCATCATCATTGGCAGAAGTATTAGCACTGACTGTCGCTGCTCTCCTAATTTTAAAGATGACCGAACTGACACCTGGCATCTCTAGAATCGAGCTTTATGGCTCAGCCGAATCGTAGAGCGAAAACTTAAAAGGTAAACAAAGCAATGGAGAACCCCGCGCAGCCATAAAATCAAGGACAAACAACAACGCTAACTAAAACACATACGAAATGCAATCAAAATAACGAAAGCAATAAAAATTAATTGGTCAACCTACGTTAACGCTAGAGGGGAAAGCCATACTACGGCCTTGATGTGACGCAAGTAAGTTACTGCAGAATTTACAGAAATAGAAAGACAAGGCCTTTTAAAATAGCACTAAGTAGGAATGGTCTAATGCAGGGTGTCCAAAAATGCCTTGAACCACAGCGAAAGAAAGAGAGAGAGAGAGAGAGAGAGAGAGAGAGAGAGAGAGAGAGAGAGAGAGAGAGAGTTTAGTTAATACTCCCATTCATGAGTCCACATGGGAACAGTGGTGTCATGAGCAATTTTATGTCTCTTCATCTGCACCATCCAACCTATATATATATATATATATATATATATATATATATATATATATATATATATATATATATATATATATATATATATTATATATATATATATAATATATATATATATAATATATATTATATATATCTATATAAAAATATATATCTATTATATATATATATATATGTATATATATTATATCTATATATCTATTATATATATATATTATTATATATTATATATTATTATATATAAATATATAATATATTTATTTATATGCGCGATTATTATATAAGTAAGAAAAAATTCACAAAACCGGTTTGGCCAATGAGGGTTATATTTTTTTCTAAATAAAAGTGACACTCACACGACTGTGTGTCTAGTATATATTGGTGCATAGCGTGTGTGTTAAACACTGAAATTAACACACGTGAAATCAACACATTGGTTGCAATTTGTTACCTTTCTCTTAATTTCAGTTGAATTTATGGATCTGGCGTTTTAGCAATATATTCTTTATAATTATTTGTAAAAATAATAATTCCGTCAAATATTTCAAAGATGATAAAGGAAATAATAATAATAATAATAATAATAATAATAATAATAATAATAATAATAATAATAATAATAATAAAATTAATTCTTACAAAAACAAAAGAACTTAAGAAAGCACAACTAATATAATGCATTAGTTTACTGTTTATTGTCTTGTTAATACCAGTTTCAATAAATCAGTGCCTCATTTTTTGTGTTCGTCTCTGTTAATCCGATAAAAACTTTGGAAAAGAAACACAACAATAGTAATGGAAATTCATGTTGATGTCGTATTAACAAGCTTAAACCTAAGAGCTAAAAAAATAAAGTACCTAAGAGTTCATACATAAAAGTACCTTAGTGGTCATAAATTCAAGTGCCTAAGAGGTCTTAAATTAAAATTAAAGTACCTAATAGGTCATAAATCAAAATAAAGGTACCTTAGAATTCATAAAAGTTTATTCATATAAACACATTAACAGGTGTTAACTAAAGACACATATATACATATGCATGATAGTTAACAGAATTTAAATGGTCAGGGCTTATAGGATGATTTTTATAGTCCTATTTACATTATATAATGAATGTGAGACCGAAGCCAACCATCGAGACAGGAAGTCAAGATCACCTGAATTTATGCATAGAGAATAAAAATAGTAATATAATGATAAATGGCGGGATGAATTATTGGACTTATACGCAGTACAACTACAGTCTCTCTTTTCCAACTCTCTCTCTCTCTCTCTCTCTCTCTCTCTCTCTCTCTCTCTCTCTCTCCTAGTCTCTTAAATGTTTTAAAAAGGGCCAAACGTTTACAGAAATACATTTCCAAGCGAAAAGGTGGACGAGTGGGAGGAGCGACACATGGGAGCTTTGAGAAAAGACAAGAGAGGCATTCCAAACCCCATAAAAATGGGGAGGCAATGTGATGGGGGAGGGGGAAGGGGGAGGGGGAAGGGGTGGGGGAAGGGGAGGGGGAGGGGGAAGTGGGAGGGGAATGCAGGGAGGGGAAAAGGGTGGGCTAGACGACGACGACGACAACGACTCCTGGAGACATAAAGGCCCCATCCACATGCGAGCCTCACGTTGCTGGTGACCTGAATGAAATAATGTCTTGTAAATACTTGCAGCCTTGTTGCTCCCACCGACAAGGAGAGTGACAGATCATAAGGTTATTGCATCCATGTCCATCATCATCATCTTTTAGCTCCGACCCCTCTCTCTCTCTCTCACTCTCTCTCTCTCTACCCCGACCACGACGCAAGGCTATAAACAAGGACATTAACTCTCTTTACGATCTTCCTCTGCTCTCTCTCTCTCTCTCTGTCTCTGTCTCTCTCTCTCTCTGTCTCTCTCATCTGCTTCCTTATAATGATCTGCTTCCTGTGGCAGAAATCATTATTCACGAAATCATTCTTTCATTCCCTTTTGTCAATGCTTCTTCAAACTATGAATCGTCATCATATCGTTTGCTTTCCTTTCATTTCTAACACTCGGAGGAAATATTGCGGCTATCTCGAGCTGTTCCACCTTTTTCTTGACTCGCTGCTCAACATACCTCTACTACCGTGTTGCTAACCATTAAGGAGACAATTCGTTCGTTTTCTCCCTCTATGGATAATATTGGCACCCATTTATTTTATAATGTCCCACGGCATTTCAGCGCAAGAGGTCTCTAGTTCCTCCTGCACAAATTACATAAAAAATGCCATAAGATTTTACTAGAATGGTCAAAACCACATATAAATCTGTAGATCTAAGGTCCTTTAAATATACTCCGAGCATATTTAGATGACCTCGTGTAGATCCATTCACATGAATCAAAGTCGTCTTCTGTTATGACGACATCAACACGTAATCATTCTGGAAAAGTACACAGAGAAAAGAAACATATTGCCACCTGCACCAGACAAGAGTGCATTTACCTGCTCCACGGGAACCCTGATCCTGATTAATTTCCTAACTAAAGTTTTCTCCATTTCACGTCTGAGCTTTGTTGTGCTCAGCTAATAGAAAAAGAAAGTATTTCTGAAGGGAAGGGAATATATAATATCGACATGGACTACACCCCTCAAGATTTATTGCTTATTATAGATTTCAATAACATAACAAATCTAGTCTCCAATATTGGTCTCCTGGCCCCTTTCCCCGACCCCATACCAAAAGGCCTAGATCACGTGAAATCAATCACCATCAGCATGAAATACAGTACATAATGGAAAACAGGTCGGAATAAAAGAAAAAGGGGGGGAGGGGGGAAGGGGGCCAGAAATACCGGAAAGAGAACACTCCTTTATTACTCGTCTTCCACATTGGGGTTTGTGCCTAAGGGGGTTACCAACAGCCACTCCATCTACCCTTTAAAGGGCTACTCCCACCACACAATGGATCGGGAATGTGAAAAAAAAAAAAGAGAGAACGAAAAGAAAAAGGCGGCTCGGGGGAAAACGTAAGTTTCAAGTACTGTCGTTATTCCTATTAAGCGTCAGGGATTTGGACACGAACGTAGCACGGGCGTATAAAATAGAATAACTTAGCGATATAAACTCAGGTACCATCGGGACACTTTATTTCTACCACAAGCATTCAATCTTCCATACCGAAATATATATTCCTAATATACTGTAACAAAGTGTTTTCAGGGAATGCTTATTTATGAACATCACGGAAAACACATCTGTCCCTGAAAATATTTACCGTCCATGCAGGGCAGACTGCACCCCACGAAATATGTACATCGTGTGCATCTGTGCCATCCCGGGATGAGAGAGAGAGAGAGAGAGAGAGCTGTGTCTCATAAGAATGATGACCCTAAATTCCGACCGTCAAATGTGTCTGCTACAACAGATCCGCGTTGCTGACGTACGGGCAGTGATAGAAAGGTGAATAATAGGGAGCCGGTGATAGAAAGTTGAGTGATGGCGGTGCCAGATGGAGGAGGCAGGGCGGATTGAACTAAGAGGGCAAACAGAGGGATTGCGGGGAGGCCGGACAGCGATGGATGCTGACCACTAAGCGTATTGACGCGCGTATCTGTCACGCCGTACATTGTCTAAATAATGAATGGGCGTATATTCCATGGGCGATTAGTGCGACATGATGTCAGGAATTAGCTTCCCCTGAGTAATAAGTGTGGGGAGAAAAGTCTGGAGAGAGAAATGGAGGTGGACGTGGGGCTACCATTTTGACTTGTTTCCCAGGGAATTACAGTGACTTTGTAAATCATTATTGCATGTCATAAAATGTTCAACGACTTTATGAGTCATTATCGCATACAATAAAATGTTAGTATACACTGCTAGCACTAAATATATAATTAATCTTAAATTAGTCGTCTGGTCGTCATCATCAGAGAATAATAATAATAATAATAATAATAATAATAAAATAATAATAATAATAATAATAATAATAATAATAATAATAATAATAATAATAATAATAATAATAATAAAATAATAATAATAATAATTAATAATTAATAATAATTATTAATAATTAATTAATATTATTATTATTATTATTATTATTCATTTATTATTATTATTATTATTATTATTATTATTATTATTATTATTATTATTATTATTATTATTATTATGATAGCTACTGTTATCTGGACAAAAAATATCTACAAATGTAGTAGAATAAACATGCGGAATGTGAACTTAAATATCTAGGAGCATTTACATCACCACTATGGCAGTCATTATGTATTCTATTAGCGCTAAAGTGTGAATTATTATGCAATACTATGTCCTGGCATAGCATACCCGTCATATCCAGCCATAAATATATACGGAAAGACAATGAGGATTATGCTAACAAAGAAAGGAACACTTAACAGTTTTACCTCATGGATCGTATAGATTAATAACAAATCTTCTCTACCACCGATTACCTGAAGTTGAATCCTAACTACCTTAATTCACTGTGATACTAGAAACCCAAAAATGGCATTCAGATATAAAAATTAATAAATAAGATCAGTCAGAACAAAATATCGACACCGATTCCCTCTGTTTAAGTAAGGGAAGGTTTCAAAGGGGAAGTTTCTGTTGATTCCACTACAGTTACTACATTTTTAACCTACTGTTAAAACCCTTAGTAGTACATTTTCACATTACATTACCTTTACAGCGATATTCTTTATTTGATTTTATGTTACTACTACAACTACTACATGTTAGATAGGGTAAAATGGCTGCAACTGGTTAAGGGAAAACGTTGAGACATTCTAAGCTACTGTAGTAGATTCACATCACCCGTGCATCTGATGTCTAGTCCAGTCCCTTACGGCGCTCATAATTGGCTGTTGATGAGCCAATCACTGGGCTGGAAACTCTCAGTCTCTCTCGAGAGTTCACAAAAGCACGGTGAATGCTCCACCTTTCCTGAGGGATACGTCTTTCAAAAGTATCCCTCAGGAGAGTTGGAACATACATCCTCCCTATGTTAACTCACGATAGAGACAGAGTTTCCATCCCTGTGATGGGCTTATCAACAGCCAATCAGGAGCGTCGTAAGGGACTGGACTAGACATCAGATGTACAGGTGATGTGAATCTACTATAGCCTTCCGACGCACTATGTGCTTTTATTTAAACGCGACATCTGACGGGAATTTCAAGTTGAAGTCAACAATAGAACAGTTCTGAAGACGAAAAAAAGTGGAAGCTCAGCATGAATCATAATGTTATTTTAGCACATAAGGAACTATGCAAAAAAAAAGTTATAAAAAACGAAGACTTTGGTAACATTAAAAAAAAAATTTTGGTGGCGTTTGCAAACTAATCGTTTTGATTTTCGAGGATTCTCAAAGTAGTGATCACACAAGGAATATAGTGAGTATTTGTGTTTTTAATGAGAACGTATTTGCTTGAATTTAACAGCAGTCTGGAATGAGATAAATTTTTACATATTCACAAAAAACATGGCACCGTAAATTAGTTCAATTTAAGACCGCAAACACCTTTTGAAACTCTATTGGACAACTACACGCTATAGCCTTTCCCGTCATAAGAGGAAATATTTTTTTCATTGATAATATTGAAACCGGAGAAGCGCGAATAATAAGAAGCCCCGGACAGATGTAAACGTGGTAACATCATACTTACCACAATATATTTATACATCTAAAAAGTTCTTCCTTTGAGTAATAACACTCTTAAAAAGTAGGTCACATTTGAATCGCTCATAATATGGTGTACCATTAGAAATAATCTGCACAATATTAATCCTATATTATAAAAACTAATGTAAAATCATGAAAAAATTTTATAAATTTAATAAAAAGGCAGAAAAAAAGTCTAAATGAATGAAATATATCAGTTTTATATTAATCATTTAGTTTTATGATTGAAAAACAACGAAAAATATAAATACCTAAATCTACATTATTTACCGTATATAAACATACTGGTCACAAATGAAACATTTTGCAAAGAGCTAGCAGGCACATACAAAACCTAGAGTACAGATCCACATACAGAATATATTCCTGAATTTGTAAAGTCTGTCATCTCTCACGGTCTCAAACAAAGTGTCCAGGAAATAACTTGAAAGACTACAGTTCCCGGGAAAAGAAAATGTTTTTTGTCTGTTACTATGCAAACAGATATAACACACAAAAGAATAAAACCAAAAATTCTCGCCCCAAACACATTTCAGTCGGAGAGGGAAGGCTAACAAGATTTCGAAATAAAGAAATAAAAAAAAGGGGGCGTTAATGATGGCTTGGAATCTCATACACGAAAAAATTCAATTTCTGACCATTTATGCGAATGCCTTAACTTGAGGGAGATGTAGCCAAAATATGGATAAAGTATGAACAATTTATTTATAAATATTGAAATCACCACCATATTGAATATATATGTATATATATATATATATATATATATATATATATATATATATATATATATATATATATATATACATATTATAT
>NC_087209.1:25069641-25077141 GCF_015104395.2 Macrobrachium nipponense | reverse complement strand
TCTTAGCTTCTTTTAATATCAAAGCTCGGCTTATGGGATCTTCTGATGGTAAAACCTTGTTTCCTTCAATTACTTTAATCTCTCTGATAAGTGCACCTTCTACTACCCTCCTGTGACTAATTTTGTTGCTTTTGTATATAAGCCTACTGTTTTTGAAATCCATCCTATGGTCATTTTCCCAACAATGTCTAGCTATAGCACCCCCCTGAGAGTTAAGCTGTACTGCCCTTCTATGTTCTTGGACTCTAGTCCTTATTCCCCTACCTGATTCCCCCACATATCTGTCTCCACAATTATTACAATTGATTATGTATACCCCCGCTACATCATCTGTATTACTGTCTTCTCCTTCCAATTTATTTTTACATACTTTGTTTTTTAAGGTATTATCAAAGGTATATACAAATTTATATTGCTTTCTTTCATTTTTGAAGTGATTTGTTTCATTTTAGGCATAAAAGGGAGGGCAACTATTTTTCTTGTTTTCTTTATCCCATGTACTCTCTACATTCGCTCTGTAAAATATTTTTCTAGCTTTGTTGAGTGCCCTTTTTCTGAACCATTCCGGGTATGCTAATGCATCGAAGCTTTTATCGATGTAATTTATTTCTTGCTCTATCTTGCAAGGGTCACACGTTCTCATTGTCCTAAGAAATAAACTGTTAGAACCCCTATTTTTATATCATGACTATGAAAAGAGAAGAAATGAATATACAGTTTTTGTGTGTGTGGGCTTTCTATATGTGTTGAATTCATATCCTGTTTCTTTTTCTTTCTATGAGTATGTCTAAAAAGGGCAGTTTATTATTGTTACTTTTCTCTAAAGTGAACTGGATATTGTTATCAAACTTATTGAGCTCATCTAGAAAAGTTTCTATTTTATTTCCATCCCCTTGCAGAATAGCAAAATATCATCCACGTATCTCCACCATCCTTGCAGTTTTAAGTTAGGGACATTCACATTAGGAACTAGACTAGTTTCGAAATATTCCATATAGATGTTAGCGAGTATAGGTGATAATGAGAGACCCCATAGCTACTCCATATTTCTGTGTAAACATGTCCCTCAAACGTGAAATAAGTATCACTGACACACAATTTGATCAACTCAAGGAAGACGCCTATTCGATGTTTTGGATTGAAATACCCTCATTATGTTTAGTCTTATGGAATTCTATTACTTTATCTAAGGGGACATTGGTGAATAATGCTACTACATCAAAAACTAACCATGTGTCCTTTTATATTCTTTTTCTTAACTTTGTCTATGAAATCTACTGAATGTTTAATATGGATTCTGAAAATATACCTAAGTATATTCCTAGTTCTCCAGCTAACCACACAGCTAAGTTGTTAGATTTCCTACTAGAAACAATAGGGCGTAGTGGGCAGCCCTTCCCCCTTGTGTATTTTGGGCTGCCATATATATAGCAAGTTCAGGTAATTTACTTGAGAATAATTTATTGCATAGCATGTCCTTCCCATTACCTAGTCTACTGATTATTTTCTTCACATTCTGATTAAAGGGTATTCTGAAGCTTTTGAATAATTGTGAGACAGATATGTGGGGGGAATCAGTAGGGGAATAAGGACTAGAGTCCAAGAACATAGAAGGGCAGTACAGCTTAACTCTCAGGGGAGTGCTATAGCTAGACATTGTTGGGAAAATGACCATAGGATGGATTTCAAAAACAGTAGGCTTATATACAAAAGCAACAAAATTAGTCACGGAGGTAGTAGAAGGTGCACTTATCAGAGAGATTAAAGTAATTGAAGGAAACAAAGGTTTACCTCAGAAGATCCATAAGCCGAGCTTTGATATTAAAAGAAGAAGCTAGATTGACCCTGCTGACCTGGAGATTAGGTTTCCTGCCCAACAGACTTCGGTGCCACACCTTACCACAAGGTGAATCCCATTGACCATCAGCTCAGGATATCAGAGCGACAGAAGGGATTGGCAACTCTCAAGAAAACCAGAACAGCCATCGCATAAATGACAGCACAACGAGAAAGAAGTTCCAGAGACTGCTGGGCCTTGACCCAGGCTAACATCCCAAACATCTCTTGAGAATGGGCCACAGAAGGGCCTGAAAGTACTCGAGTGTGGAGTAAAACTAAATGTAAATACTCAGAAGTAAACAAGTTACAAATTGAATTTGTGGGTTTTCTTTTTCAATCTTCAGAAGAAAACTGAAAGAAGTTTTTGTTTGGTTTCATGAATAATAATAATAATAATAATAATAATAATATCATCAACACCCAGGTTCCGTAATGGAACGTTGGTTCGAAACTCCCTTCGCATATTCCCACTTTCGCTTTCATAGGCATCTTAAATCTGGTCTTGGTCTCTGATGCAAACCCCGGCAATTTCCTAGTTTTTACCTATTCCGCAACTCGCTTCCTATCTCGTCTCCTATGTCATCCGTTTGCTTCCCAAGACATTTACTAAATTAGCTGGCACCATTCTTCCACTATCTATATTAAGACTCGCTGTTAACATTTTTACTAGTTTCTCCAGCTTCTCTTCAGTATCAATAATCATTCATTCCAATTTCCACGAATCCATGCTTTATCTAACACTTAGTATATATATATATATATATATATATATCATATATATAATATATGTATATATATATATATACATATATATATATATATTATATATATATATATATATATATACTATATATATATATATATATATATATATATATATATATATATATATGCGAAGGGAGTATCGAGCCAACGTTCCATTACGGAACCTGGGTGTTGATGATATTATTATTATTATTATTATTATTATTATTATTATTATTAAGAGAGAGAGAGAGAGAGAGAGAGATTTCACATCCTGGTGTGTTTCCTTTAAATAAAAATATCTTTGCTAAATATTTTTGTCAACGACAGCTTTGATGGTTTACTACCAATTCCTAAGTATCAGTTAAAATGTCATTATATAAAAAAATTACTGATGATGTTAAGTAGTTCTTGGAAAGGGTGTCATTAATTACCATGATTCATCACCAGTAATGGGAATCTTTAAAACAAACAAAATACGACATGTGGTAAGTATTATATTGATATTGTGCAATAAATCACGGAACAAAAAATTTAATAGTAAAGCAACATAGCCTTAAATGTACATAACATCCACTATGCAGTATTAGTGTTTGAAAAGTAATCACTTCATGAGGAAATTGCTATTTTATAAAATTTATTTACATCGCACAAGACCGAAACAATATAAATACAACAAAAACCCTTTGACTTCTTTATGCAAAGGAGCTATGGAATATGTGGCTTTCGTTATTGCATATATCGATTTTTTTTTCAAATGAACTAAAATTCATTGCCTTAGACTGCTGTAAAGTTTGAAATTAAGAAAAGAAAGAAAATAGCCTAAAGTACTTTACCTAACAGGAATAATAAGAGAATGGGCTAAATGTTTACGAACCAGCGTCTAATAAGACGATTGAACAGGTTCCGACCTGGTCTTTTGTAACTCATTCTCCCTCTTCCCCAAACCCAGGGAGCTATTTCCCCTCCCTTACCACCACCCCCAACACGCTCCCTCCCTCATTTCCCTTCCCTCCTCCCCTACCACCATCCCCAACAATCTTCTCACATAAACGGAAAGCCGAAACCAGACCGTTGAGAAAAGGCAATTTGTTATCATTTCATCTACGAAGAAGTTTTGTGAGTAAATGATAGGAAATGGGGGCTCGAATCCTTCGCGGAGATAGAAGACGCCGGAGAAGGGGATTAACTCTCGGACAATGGATTGCCTTACTTGACACTGAAAGGTTTATTCGCAGACTTCTGAGAAGGCTGATTTTCACCCCCGCAACTTTATTACTTGGGGAGGCAGTTTCATAAGAAACGCACTTAGGTGTTCGGAGAAAGTGGTCCTCGACGGTGGCCCTCGAACTAAGTTGGTTGTTTGAAAAATAAACAAAAAAACCAGCAGATGTGTCTTATTGTACTGTACGTCTAAAATAAATATCACTTCGGTGCTGGAAGTCATACAAATCACGAAGTAGGAAATGCATAATTCCAGAACGGAATTCATCTTGCAAACTATCACATTCAGACAGATCTCTTCTCTTTTGACATATGTTAAAAGAAACTGACATTACATAGATAAAACATAAACTAACTTCAATCCTCACTAGCCAACTTCGTGCAAATTTCCATAAGACTGACAAAGAATAGTAAGCATTTACTGTGTTCAATTACAACAGCACTGCAGCAACAATAATAATGCAATTTCTATTTTTTTTCTAGGAGTTATTGGCAAGGAAAAAGTGCCCCTACCCCTCGACCCTTTAAGAAAAAAAATTCCCTTATTATGAGACCTGAAGAGAAAGAGAAAATGACTCAAGACAGCATTAGCAGTATCCAGACTCAGCTGCAATATTTTTTATTCATATTTGTGCGTCGAAGACTACGAACAAAATTATTAGCAGATGGCACCTTGTCATCTAAGGTGGAACAGGATGCCGCGTGCCTTCATAAGACAAGAAAGTAATTAAGAACTTAATTCAACCAAACCCGAGAAGAAAGGTGAAATTAAAAGCAGATTAATTTAGGCTTGACAGTATCATATGAAGGTCAATGAAATCTAATGTTTTATATATGTGTGAATATACGTATATATAAAAAATCATACGCCATTTTTTTTAGAAGAGACGGCGCCAGCCAAAGCCATCCAGCTCAAAACAGGTCTGGCTCCATGTCTTTTTCTTGGCATCACACCATGGTACCAATTTTACACGCACACACACACACACACACACATATATGTGTATATATATAATAATAATATATATACACACATACATAATATAAGTATGTAATATATATATATATATATATATATATATATATATATATATATATTATAGTAGTATGTATGTATACATATAAGTGGATGCACGTTAAGCTGTTCACTAAAAAAAAAAAAAAAAAAAATAAAATACATGTCAACATTACATTCACCTTTTAATCGCTGAATTAAGGATGAACGGCCAGTTAGGGAAATTACAGTATCAGTGGTTCTTATGCCAACAACCATTAATCGTCAGCTGCGCATCGAACCCTGCTCTAAGACTGCGTCAGTCACTTGTTTCTTCATTGAAATCCGTCATCAGTACAAAATGTGCAACAAAAGAGAACAAATAGAAAAACATCCTGGTAACAGGTAGAATGAAAACATATTTCTAAGTGTTGTCGTTAAAATAAAGTTATTTACACACCGCAGTTTAATTCTGCGAGTGGAGACAGACATCAAGATGTGTAATGCTTTTCCTTTCCTGAATAATCCTGTGAAATTTGCTTTCTCTCTCTCTCTCTCTCTCTCTCTCTCTCTCTCTCTCTCTCCGTTTATCAAATACCACTGAAGACATATAAACTTCAGACACGCCAGTTCTTACGCGCCCACCGCCCCACCCCCCACCGCTAACCCCCCTCTCTCTCTCTCTCTCTCTCTCTCTCTCTCTCTCTCTCTCTCTCTCTCTCTGCTGATGCTGAATATATTATACAGTAGAGAGTGAATGTTTTCCGCATGAATAACTCGTGAATAATTCATGGGGTTGCAAGTCTTATCATTAGTTTCCTTAAGATGTAAACAGCCTGATTTGAAAACGATGAAAAAGGCTATTATCTCCCCACCTCCTCCTCCTCCTCCTCCTCCTCCTACTGCAAGTATCGTTATCTCCCTCACTTCAATCTTCTTTTATCATTCAAATAAACAGACGCAATTTTTTTACTTGAAGGGTGTAGGGATGCAAAAATCCTTCATTCTACAATCCTTGAGTATTCAACAGCTGAAGGCTTGGACTTTCTCCTGTTTACAGAGAAGATGCCATGAAATAACATCAAAATATTAAATTGCCTGTGAATACACTTAATGTCGAATACCATGAAAAAAAGTCAATGTACAAATTTCCGAGAGTACAAACAAGTGATTTTACTAAATGATATTTCGCTTAGGTGTACATACGTAGGTACATTATATATGTGTGTGTGTGTGTATAAGAAGGCAGCTCCATATAAACGTTTTACGAACTTGATTCTTTGAGATTCGAGTTTTATCAAATGAAATACAAGAGAACCTAATTATACACGCTCTCATTTCTCACAGAAATAAGCATCGAATAAATTGAGCCTTAAACTTTAAATCATCAGAACAATGATAAAATCTACAAGTCTTCTTGCAATCAAGTTGTTCATTTCTTTCATTTTGTAAAAGATAAAAAGAAAATTTAAATTTTAAAAAAATTATTTGCATTACATTTCCCGACACTGCTTCAGAAATTACTCTCCCCAAATGTGTGTTACAGAGTTGCCTTGAGGAGCTCATTTATTTAAAACAGCTAAATAAACCTTTGAAAATCATGGGTTTAACTCTTCGACCCATTCTTTTTTATTGTTTTTTCCTCGCCATACGATAATCCTATTCTATACTTCCAGACATGGGTAAAATCAAAGTTAATCTCCACAATAAACGACCGTGACATCATAATGAATCTTTAAAGCTCTCTCTCTCTCTAAAAAAAAAAACTTTCTCCTTCTCTCTCCTCTCTCTCTCTCTCTCTCTCTCTCTCTCCACAGAACACCACACACAATTAAATAAAATATCTATATATATATATATATATTATTATATAATAAATATATATAATAATATATGGGTAAAATCAAAGTTAATCTCCACAATAAACCGACGTGACAATCATAATTCTTTGCGTCTCTCTCTCTCTCTCGCTCTCATCTCTCTCTCTCTCTCTCTCACACACACACATATATATGGTATATATATATATTATATATTATATATAATATATTATATATATATGTATATCTATATATATATATATATCTATATATATATATATAATTATATATATATATATAATATATATATATATATATATATATTAACAAACAGAACGCGACGACTTTACTGTAGCCATTTCTAAACGTTTTATTTGTGAGTACTACTTCCAAGCTGTGGAATTCTTTCCCTTCTACCATTTTCGCTGCTTACTATAAATTTCCTTTATAGATACGGGGTCTAGCTTCTTCGAACACAAATAATCATTAGAACTAACCAGTCGCGGCCGAGTCGTTAAATTTCGGTAAGCACAAATGAAACGGGGGAAATCCGAACGAATGCTAAGGGGATATGAAATAAATCTGTCTGGAATTGTTAAGCCTTAAAAAGTTTCAGTCATATTATTACGATGTGCCATCCAGATTGTGGAGAAGTTGGTTTATGCATGACTGAGAAAAGAAAAAAACAGACACGAAAACAAAAATAACATGAGAGAGCTTGATGACTATAGAATTCTTCGAAGAAAGGGAATGATGACAGAGACATAAAAAGATTATCACTATTATCATTATGTTATTTCAGTAGATGAAACCTATTCGCATGCAACAAGCACACAGGGGTTATCGACTTGAAATTCAAGCTTCCAAAGAAAGTTGGCT
>NC_087209.1:25044641-25059641 GCF_015104395.2 Macrobrachium nipponense | reverse complement strand
CAACACACATACACACACATATACATATATATAGGAATAACACTGAAGAAAGTACGGTCTCTTAATATCAAGTTTCAGTGATATATATTGTCAATGGATTTATCATTATAAAATTATTTCATTACAAATTAGAGTAGACAACAATGACTAAAAAAAATTGTAACTGCCTTTGAACAAACTATCCCTCTATCAGTTTCCAGTATAAGAAAAAATAAATATTAAATAAACTGTCAATATCTGAAAATTAAATACAGTTGAGCATGAGTTCACGCAATTTTTTTTTAGAATAAATTCCGACTGAAAGCGTAAATTCTAGTATTTTGTAAGTTTGTTATATTTGGTTTTAACAATTACCAAATGGAAAAAAATACACGAAAACGTGAAAATAAAAGTGAACTTGCGTTGAAGAAAATGATTTAGTAAATCCTACTAATACGATGGTTAAATATATTTAAATCAGGAAACAAAATATTTTTGATGACGTACTCCAATAGAATTTCTGAAATACATAATACTATTACAAAATCGAAAGCGTTCTTAAATATAAACAAATATATTTAAGCGCAAACACTTGTGTCTGCCATATGCATGCATACATATATAATAAACATACATTCGCACATACACATAAATGTAATAATATATATATATATATATATATATATATATATAATATATATATATATATATATATATACTATAAATACATGGCTGTAATTATACACCACTGAAACAGTTTTATTTCACTTTGCTATTCTACTTTCTCTTAGGTACAACAACTTTCGCTTCTTAGCGTAGCAAATGGATCAGTCGACACTAAAAAGTTTTCACGGCAACTTCGCCGAGTGATTATTTAAAAGTTTTAATTACAAGTCTAACGTTACAAGGAGCTGCCAGGTTTCACAGGAAAACAGACAGCTGATATTTAACTGCTGAGCAGACACGATTATAATCTCTGTATGGATTACATGAGGTCATTGCTAAATGATAATTATTGTTCACTCGCTTTTAAAGAACATATGCATGATTGTCTGTATTACATCAATTTAAAATGAAACATTCTTTACCAGGAAGCCGTTTCGCCAAAAAAGAATTTATTTCTAGGCACAAATGAAACACTACCTCGTTAATAATAAATGAATCGAGGATGAAACCCTACGCTGTAAACTTACACATAATTCAGCTGTTTTCTGTACATGCGTTAAAATGCTCATCAGCGGCAGGTCGAACCCTCTTCACATAATGGGCCACTCACCTCACTTTACAGACGCTTTTCCAGTAACTAATTTCCTTTCAGACACTTGCTATTCCCTCAAGCAAATACTTTCACAAACCTTTGTCATTTTCCTTCGAATGAGCAACTCTCATCAAAGGAGACCTTGATTTGATTTGATATACAGATTTTTGG
Source organism: Macrobrachium nipponense (assembly GCF_015104395.2). NCBI lineage: Eukaryota > Metazoa > Arthropoda > Malacostraca > Decapoda > Palaemonidae > Macrobrachium > Macrobrachium nipponense. The sequence continues at coordinate 25,058,233 of NC_087209.1, read as the reverse complement.
CATTATGCCAAGGACTGGGGCAACTAAGGCCATTCAGCGCTGAAAAGGAAATTGACAGTAAAAGTTTTGAAAGGTGTAACAGGAGGAAAACCTCGCAAATGCACTATGAATCAAGTGTTAGGAGAGGGTGAACAGTAAGATGATGAAGAAAAAGAATATGAACGGAGGTAGAGTAAGAGGAATGAAAGTAGTTGCAGCTAGGGGCCGAAGAGACTGCAAAGAACCTCAAGTAATACCTACATTGAACCGAATGAGGTGCACTGACAGCACTACCACCCTACGGGGGCAAGGCTGCTGTTGAATTTATTCGACTGGAAAACATTAAGTTAGGAAGGGTAAAGGAGAAAAGATGAGTATGATAATGGCTGTCTCTTGGTTCCAATGAAAAGGTGTCCATTAAAAAGAAAATGTCAGGTACTCTAAGTGTTATGTGAGACGTCAAGATGTGTTTATAACTAACACCACAGCTTCGTTTGAATGTCATCCAGAGTTCATCAAGGTTTAGGAAAAGCTATTCCATTACAGTTAAGGATTCTTAAACATAACATAACTAGCTAGAGTTCGATCCAATAAAAAAATTATCTAATTAATGGAATTCTGTCAGAAGTACTATAATTAAATAGTTGTTGTGTATTCAAAGCTTTAATTATGCGTAGATGAATTGACCATCAAGGTTTCCTCTTCTCTTATTTTTCATTTACTTTGTACCCAATTAGTTCATGTTAATTATCACGTTTAAAAATTTGATCATTAAAATCACAAACATTTATTACCTAAACAATTCCTTTCATCATTCTACAAAAATTAATCGCCATGAAACTAGTGTTTTGGCATTTCTTTTCTTTTGAAAAAATAGCGACAGTCCTACACATAAGATTAATTCTCTCTCTCTCTCTCTCTCTCTCTCTCTCTCTCTCTCTCTCTCTCTCTCTCTCGTTGTCTCCGGATAGACCTTCTCTCCCATTAACACATTCTCTCATCTCATTGTGGGAACTTCTTCACATAAAAGATATGACACATGGAATAAACTGTCATCAGAAGTCGTAAACAGCAACAATGCGGAAGAGTTTAAAATAATGCTAGACAAAATCATTAGGACACTGAATGAATAGTAAAACATGCTCCTAGAGATAAGTGATCACATGATGTCTTCTGGGATGGCCTAATTCATCTTTGAGACATCCTGATATTTGTAACTCTTTCTCTCTCTCTCTCTCTCTCTCTCTTGATGTGTGGGTCGACCTTCTGTCCCATTAACATTCTTTCTCCCTTTTGCAAACTCAAATTATCCTACCTACAGCTTCCAGGAACTTCGCCATATTTCCGTTATGTTCCTTGAAAAATGATCCCAGTTTCTTGCTAGTCTTGCATGAAAAATGCACTGGCCTTCCCAGCTATCGCAATTAAGATTGCAAAAAAATCTGAATAAATTCCTATATATTCCGTTACTGGAGTGAATAGTTATTGAGAAGAACATATGTAAATTTATTCATGATGTTCAATTTCGTTCATTTGATTATCAAACACGGGTTTATCACTTATTTTGAACAGCTAGTCTATTTTTAAAGAGTGCAGGACGCAGTCGGTGATTTCACGCACGACCGTAAATACATTGCGTCTTAGAAAAGGAAAAAATAATTCACATACTCTAACGCACGTACCATTATTTTTTATTTTAACATAAACAAGGATAAACACGAATAATTCGAAAATACTTACAAACTGCAAAATTGCTCTAATATTCAATTCCTTATTCACCGAGCTCAGGTTATATATAAAAATTTGAGAACAATTAAGGAAAAACAATCAGGTTAAATAATTTACAAACACAATATCTAATAAACTTTACCTCCTGCGAATATCTGTTGCCGTTAATTTTTAATTCGATCTTCACCAGGATACAGAGACAATCAGGATTATTAAACTGGTTGCTGGTATAGTGGTTAGCGTCCCTGAATGCCACTCAGATGTCGCGGGTTCACGTCTACCCCAAGGGTGATGAAAAAAATCACAGGCTCTGTATCATGATAAGTTACTGCCGCGGTGTGGGGTCTGCGATGGGAGGTTGAAACCAGCATATTCTTTGGAAGCTTGAATTTCAAGTCAATGGCACTGTGGGATTGTCCCATATGAATAGGTTTCATCTGCTGAATACAATAAAAAAAATACTATAGCTTCACATCGATAGTGCTAAAGATTAAACGCATATCTTGCAATTCAACTCTGAAGAGTTCTATGTCAGTGACCCAACTTACTCTTCTTATATATTTTATTTGTAATGAAAGTTACTTTACCCATTTCTGGATTCACAATCATTGACTTTGAAAAAAAAGGATACATTTTCAATTCTTTGGCTTCCTTTTGTTTACTGTAACCATCATTTCGATAAAATATCACCATTTTATTTTGAAGTATATCATGTTTATCCTAAAAGCATGATAGTCGGATGTTGACGAAACAAATTGCTTAGTTTAGACAAAAAAACTTTTACCTTTCCTTGTATTACTAAACTTGTAAGTTGTTAACTTTCATGAATACACTTGTTTACGACACTTTACAAAAATGCGTTTTTGAAAACAACTTTTCCATGTTACTTTACATGAAACAGCATAAGAATTAACCCTTCATATTCGGTGTATAATAAATACAACGGTCCAGTGAATGGCATGAATATCATCCTTTTACGTTTGGTTCGTTTAACATTTACAAAAATCGAAATGCAATGGTAGTTCAATTGTATGATATAGATTTTATCATTGTTTCCATAAAAGAACGATAATACTTTTATCTAAGGCTAGATAATTATATATATATATATATGATATATATATATATATATATATATATATACACATATATAAAGATCTCATATATGCATATGTATGTATGTATATATATGTATATAGATATATATATATATATATATATATATATAAACACACACACACAATATATATATATATATATATATATATATATATATATATATATATATATATATAGATAGATATATATAGAGCTAAAAACGCGAAACGATAGCCCTTTTATATTGATCGACAGATATTCCTGACAGTTAAGCATGATTTATTGGTATGCCTTCTACGTAGTAAAGGAATATGTATAACCATATAAATACAAAACTGGTTAGCGTCTATGTTATGAAGAAAATACAGCAAGCAAAATTAGGTAAAAACCTGTGCCATGAAATTGGTGTTTGTTCAATTACGTGGCACTGTATGGTGTTGGTCAATTATGTGGCACTGTATGGTATCACAAGTACTTTTCAACTGCATTTCGTGTTCATCGAATACGTGAAAATTCATTGCTTTCAGCATCATTGGTAATAACAATCATCAAAACATGTATTCACATAAACTCAGGCCACCAACTGCCATCTGCCAATCAATGCTTGAAACTAGCACAAGACCTAACAAGTCTATACTGTGTTTTTTTCCATCTGTCCACCCGCCTGTGGTGTTTGCGTATGGTAACACTGTGTCCCGGGCTTTAGATAGTTACATTCAGCTTACATTCGACAATTATAATAATATCCTATTTCGAATATTAACTGTGGAATTCGCATACAGTAAATTATTAACACACTTTTCAGTTGCAAATGTACATCCAGATATCCTTTTATTTACCTAAAACTTACACATAGCAACTATCTAAAGCCCGGGACGCAGTGTTACCATATGCAAAACAGCACAGGAGGATGGACAGATGGGAAAAAAAGAGTCTAGTGTTCACAATGAGGCACAGGCTTATAAATATGCTGAAATATATATAAAAAAATATTTTCTTTTAAACATTGGAATCAGAAGCTGTTACGATAAGGAGATACTCCAAATAGTGAGGAAGAAAACAACTGAATGATACCGGTATATAACATATGAAAACCACAGTATATGGATTTGCGCTAGAGAGACTACATCTTTTTTCGAAACTAGATATATGCTAGCTCAGTTAACATTAAACGCAAAAGCACTTTCAGATATCATATTCCATTTTAAAATATAGAATAAAATCTTGCTCTGGATGTTGCCAATAATTATTTCTTCCTCTGTCGAATGTCTTCATTATATTTAAAACACACGCACACACAAATACAAAGTTAAGATTTTCCATTAAAACATTGGTAGTGAACTCGTATACATTAGGAGCAGACTGAGAGTAAGTCTTGAAACAATGTCAAAACAGTCTGTACGTGTTTTTCATGAAAAAAATCAAAATTTGTGGGTTGAGATTAAGTGTATCTTAAGAGGTAAAACAAAGCAACCATATAAGTGAGCCAGGATGTTTTTCCCGCTTCCAAAAAAAAATTTCATATCAGTTTGCCTTTAAAACACTTGGACATTTGTAGTAAACACATTTTCATCATGCTTGAAACATTTCATTAACTTATGCTATCGACTACTTGAGGAATATTTCATCCATTGTAAATACACATCGAAAACTTTCATAACACATAAACGTCTAATGAAGATCAACAGGATTTTTTGTCACTTTTATACGCATAAATTAGTCACAGGAAAACAGTCACAATAATCTTTCTTAGATAAATGACCCCAAAGAGTTTTAACCTGGTGTGTATCCACCTTTGCTGCGTGTTTAGCACAAACCCGTTGGGGATTTTTTTTTTAACCCGGAATGTATCACCTCTTAGTACAATCCGGTTGGGGATTTCCGTACATATATAACGAAAAGACTGTAAATATTATAAGGATAATGACCACCAAGAAATATTGTGAATTTTTCTACTGTGACTTTATTAACGACCCCCATAAATTATGTGACTTTTTTCCTGTGAATTTAATATGGGCCACAGGATAGATCAACATACCCTTTGTAATGTCCATTAAAATTCTAACGCTCATGAGATTTGACTAAATCAGACGAATACAAGAAACAGAATCAGGAAAAATCGTTACTAACAAAAAAGTATTATAACCTCTAAACCCTTACGAACAAAGAAGTAATATAACCTCTAGAACCTTACGAACAAAAAAGCAATATAACCTCTAAAACCTCAGGAACAAGGAAGTAATGTAACCTCTAGAACCTTACAAACAAGTCACAAATATAACCTCTAGAACCTTACGAACAAAGAAGTAATATAACCTCTAGAACCTAACGAACAAAGAAATATTATAACCTCTAGAACCTTACGAGCAAAGAAGTATTATTACCTCTAGAACATTACGAACAAAGAAGTAATATAACCTCTAGGACCTTACGAACAAAGAAGTAATATAACCTCTAGAACCTTACGAACAAAAAGTAATATAACATCTAGAACCTTACGAACAAAGATGTAATATAACCTCTAGAACAGTGGTTCCCAAAATGGGGGAAATTTCCCCCTTGGGGGGAAATTTGAAGCTACCAACGGGGAAATAATTACACTACCTACTAACAAAATAAAAATCTCAGATGGATTTTCTCGTGTCTTTTTATTTGTTACTAACCGCTCTCTGTGGCTATGCTGTTAGTTGTTACTAACCGCTCTCTATCCACTTTACTCTGTAACTATATGTTTATCAGTATATTTGTACATTTCAAAGATAAATTAGAAAATAGTCACAGTGTGTTTAATCTTCTCTTTCCCTCATACATATGAAGGGGGAAATCTGGATGGTTGAACTAGTTACAGGGGGAAATGACAGAAAAAGGTTTGGGAACCACTGCTCTATAACCTTACGAATAAAGAAGTGATCTAACCTCTAGAACCTTACGAACAAAGAAGTAATATAACCTCTAGAACTTTACCAACAAAGAAGTAATATAACCCCTAGAACCTTACGAATAAAGAAGTAATATAACCTCTAGAACCTTACGAACTAAAAAGTAATATAACCTCTAGAACCTTACGAACAAAGATGTAATATAACTCCTAGAACCTTACGAACAAAGAAGTAATATAACCTCTAGAACCATACGAACAAAGAATTAATATAACCCCTAGAACCTTACTAATAAAGAAGTAATATAACCTCTAAAACCTTACGAACAAAGAAGTAATATAACCTCTAAAACCTTACGAGTATAGAAGTAATATAACCTCTAGAACCTTACGAACAAAGAAGTAATATAACCTCTAGAACCTTACGAACAAAGAAGTAATATAACCCCTAGAACCTTAAGAATAAAGAAGTAATATAACTTCTAGAACCTAACTGGAAAACCTCCTTCCCACCATGACTCAGAATCAAAGGATACAAATGTCATGACGTCTGTGACAACTAATGTCTCAAGGTTAGGTTACACTTTTTATTTCCTAATGCACCGACAATATCATATAATAATATATATATATAGATATAATAAATATATATATATATATATATATATATATATATATTAACATGTGTGTGAATTTTTTTTTATCATATCACCGTGAATCATACGTGCATTAAGCTACATATGTCATTTAATATCTAATCCGCTATACCTCGGAATCAATATATTTTCATATAATATGTTAACCGAAGGGGAATTATTCAGTTGATAGTAATTTCATCTCTCTTGGATTCGAACCAGTGGACAAAGGAGAAATTAGTACATCAGTGACGTTACCGGCTGAAGTCCTGATTTCTCCTCTGCCTGCTGGTTCGAATCCACGAGGGAACGAAATTATTATCAACTAAAAGATTTCCCCTCGGTTAGCATATATTCGAATATATTAATTTCGAGGTAGAGCGAATTGGCTATTAAAGGACATTTGAAGCTTAATACATATATGTGTGTAAGTGTATTATTGTCCATATATATATATATATATATATATATATATATATATATATATATATATATATATTATATATATATATATATATATATATTATATATATATATATATATATATATATATATTAATGTAAATGCTTATATACCTACACCCTTTACCAACTCGCAAATACGTCTTCAAAAATCTGTGACAAGTAAACCTGAACAGAAAAAACTTTCCCTTTCACGCTAAGAAAATAAATAATGACCATAATTTAACGCGAGAGTAAATACCTAACGATAAGACGGTAATAATAAACCGTCTCAAAATAAAAGATTCCGCACACCATAACACCAGTTCCCAGCCAAGTGTTTCGGAAACTTCTCGGCGAGAGCAAGAATACCGAAACTTTTCTCCTCCTCCTCCTCCTCCTCCTCCTCCTCATCCTCCTCCTCCTCCCTCGGCATTTGAGGGATGGCAAAACCTTAGCTGGAAGGAATGGGAGGAGGAAAAAAAAACAGGAAAAATGGTTCTGTTTATTAATTAAAAATGGAAGTTTGCGGAGTGATTCAAAACAGTGTGAGACGAAAAGGAGGAGGAGGAGGACGAGGAGGAGCGGGGGGGAAGAGAGAGAGAGAGAGAGAGAGAGAGAGAGAGAGAGAGAGAGAGAGAGGGGCTGTTATGATGAATGATGCTACTTGGACCAGCAAACTGTGGGAACGAACACACCTCGCCCTCTGCTGATGGCCTCAAGCATGGTACACTACAGGGGAATGAGAGAGGGATATAACGATTAAAAAGAGAGAGAGAGAGAGAGAGAGGAGGAGAGAGAGAGAGGGAAAAGTATGATGCAAGACGTTTATGAAAATTCCGCGCGTTAAAGAAATTGCGTTGCGACGCGAAAAAAAAAGAACGACGGAAAAAAAGACAAGAAAGAGGGAAAGAAACACGAAGGGTCAGCATTAATGGAGACCTGGGATTTGTGATCTGGAATTTTGAGTGAGTCTGTTTTTCCTCTCCTCGAAGCGGGGAGAACAAAAGCAGCGAAATCTTTTACTCGTTTAAGTTAGTCTGCTGTTTTAATTCTTTCAACGTCACATACCGATTCCATTTCCATAAGTGATTTCTGACTTTCGATGCATTTCCTCACACGCCTTTTAAAAACGGCGGGAGTTACGAAAGAAAACGCTTTCTCATAGTAGTACCAAACGGAATTTTATATATATGTTTTTTAAAAGTTTAATTTATTTTGAAGAATATATTATAGAGAAGAGAGTAGATATTATATAAGATCGATAGAATTAGATAGAGAACCAATGTTATATAGATATATAAAATATAGATAGAGAGTAGAAAAGACATAATATATATATAGATTCTATTTATATATTCGTCCCTACAGCCTTAAGGTTTCTTTTTTTAGTTCTTTTATAATGAATAATGATGAGTAATCTATAGATAATATAGAATAAGGAATACATAATAATTAATAAAAACATATATCTATACAAACATAATACATACCTAATAATATAGATATACATATAGTATTATTTACACAACATAGAGATATAGAGATAGATAGATATAGATTATATATATTATATATATATATATTAATATATCTAGATATATTATAGATAATTTATTATATATATATTATATATTTGAAATTATATTTGATATATATAATAAAATATATATAACATTATATATATATATATATAATATATTTATATTTCATATATATTATATATATATTATTATATATATATATATATATATTATATATAATATATATTTTTTATATATATAAAATATATACGTTATAATCTATGTATATAGTATATAAATATAATATTTATATATATATATATATATATATATATATATATATATATATATATATATTGTGTGTGTGTATAGTATATTTTTCAGCGATTATCAGCCCCTAATAATGAAATCGCTTCACGTTCGAAAGAATTTACAATCAAAATAGCAATCGCATTCGCGCCTAATACTTTTCGGGTACAATCAAGCATTAACAGTGACTTATCCATTCGGCTATCAAGAAAGATGAGGTTGAATATCACTTTGCTGTTAATAATCTCGTCGAATCCAGATTCAGTACTTAATGCGAAATAGACCACCTCCATTGTTAGTTTTGTAACACGTAGCCATTTATGACGTTTTTTTGTCATTATTCATAAATTCATAGAATTGGTTTTGACTTTTATATGACATTTACCGTATTAATCATGATGTCTACTTTAAAACTTAAAACATGTGAGACCTGGAGGAACAATTCTCAGCAAACAGAATTTGTTGATGGGCATTGCAGTGACCACAGGGATGTAATAGCTTGTGTTCTCCAGGTAGTTTCCTAGAGTATTACAAATTATATATATATATATATATATATATATATATATATATATATTATACATGTACACACACACATACATACATACACACACACACATTATATATATATATATATATATATATATATATAAATATATATACGTATGAAATGCCATGTTGCCTTGAAAAAGGGTTTAGATTATTAAGATACGTCTACTCTCTTTGCATTGCTCATATCTCTCGAGAATTAATCTGCGGTTTTCGAATCTGTTTATTGAGACTAAGCTAAAATTAGTACACCTGCCACATTACTGGGTATTTAGTTGACCCCCTCACAAAATTCAAAGTATGATTGTTAGCAGGCCAGGACATTGGATCCCATCAAACAGAATTCTTTTTATTGACAGTTTTTCTTTAACTGCAAGCAACTCTTTGAAAGTTTTAAGCGTTCTCGGATTAAATTAATTTTAGAGAAACTATCCAATCTTTCTCTTCTCCAATAAAAAAAAGGTTAATGTTTCTTAAAAAGTCTTTCCATTTTTATTTTAAGTTTTTCCATTTTTTTAACTCGCCTATCCCAAAGAATTTTTTCTTTTACGTTTCAATCTTCCATATTCTGAATGCCGTTCCACGTTTTGTCTTCAGCAGCTGATACGCATCTTAAATTATGGTGAAAAGCCTGAAATAAACTGAATACTTATCCCTGATCTTGAGGTTAATCTCTTGTAGCACCGTTCAATTCGTTTAATTACCTCATTGTGAATATTGAATATTGAATATTTCACAGCCCTTTGCCTTCTTGTCTTCCCAGATTCTTTCATCCACTAAGAATACTAAGAACTTTGCCCTTTGTTATTTGTGGTACCACGCAGTTTTCTGTTATGACTAAACTGTGAAATGATCTCACTAACATTGCAGCTTATCTACGAGAAATCCATTCAGTTTTTGTGATAAGCAGGCTGACATGAACCTCGATTCCTAGTTTATTCACAATTTGCTTTATTCATTCTACTTGGTTATTAATCATAATTGTTTCACTCTGTCAATTTTTTCATACTTTATTCTTTGTTTCTCAATTTCATTTTCTGTACTGAGCTGATTTCCCTTGTAAGACATTGAGACACTTATCTAACTAGGGTTGTAGCCTGGAATGCAATAATAATAATAATAATAATAATAATAATAATAATAATAATAATAATAATAATAATAATAATAATAATAATAATAATAATAATAATAATAATAATATAATAATGACTGCTTTCTGGAATCTCTCATCACCAATTCAGTCAACATCACGATATCTGAACATTTCATCCATTTTACATTCCATTCATACACAATTTATTTTCTGATTTAATTCAGTCCTAACTTTCACCTAGACCCATGTGCGCTACAAGCATCTTAGTCCATTTGCCCATCTTCTCACATTTACTTTTCACAATAAACATAATGATACACACGCCTTGTCCCATGTCTACATCTATTCAGTTTTTCCATATCAATCCTTCTGTCACCTGTCTCTCCCAAAAAAATCCTACCGTATACCTTCCCTTATACTCCCTTATACTAATATATTATCTATAATATATATATATATATATATATATATTATAATATATAATATAGAATATTATATATATATGTATACCTTACTCAATCTGTTCAACCACTTGATCATGCTTGCACCACTGCAGAACAGCATCTCTCCTGTGATCCAGTCAACTCCTTGCATTGCCCTCTTTTCATCCAAAACAGTCCTTTACAGAAGGATTCTCAAATTTACATGAACTTCCTCCCCCTACGAGACTGTATTTCATTTCTGCAGCTAAAAACAATGCACAAGTAGTTCTAGTTAGACAGATATACCTAAGAGTTCTACTAAGATCATGAACAAAATATCTAAAATCCGTCTCTGACCATATGGAATAGAGTAAAACATATAGCAAAATACCTTTGCTTCTATGTACATGAGAGAGAGAGAGAGAGAGAGAGAGAGAGAGAGAGAGAGAGAGAGAGAGAGAGAGAGAGAGAGAGAATTTTAAATTTACTGAAGTTTTATCAAATATAAATCATCTAGTTATCTCTCTTTCGCATGCGCACATACATACATACATACATACATACATACATACATACATACATACATACATACATACATACATACATACATACATAATTGGTGATAATTAATCCTATTATCAATTAAAAACAGTATTGACACGTACACACATAACACATGCAAACAAAGTACAGTATTTACTTGGGTGCAGCTATATCTTTTATTTTGAAAAAAAAGGAAAAAAAACCTGTGCAGGGATGAGTCTTTCAATTCCTGCATCTCTCATATTAAAAATGCAAAATTCTTTTACGCAGCTGAGACTGGCAAAAACGCAAACACACAAAAAAAAAGTTAAAAGAAAAAAAAAATAAAATGATTTCGCCGAATTACCCAAATGAAATAAAGTCGGCAACAGCAGCAGTAGCACTGCATGATGAATTCACGGGTAAGACCTAAATAGAGGATCATGTGGTGGAAAATTCACAAAGTGAAATTAATTGAGAGATGGAAAATCATATAAAAATGCTTTCACAGGACGCGCCGGATTTAAAACATTTTGTTATTACAAATAATGAAACGCATCCACACGTTACTTCAAACGTGTAATACAATTTCCTCCAGGAAAATTAAAATTAAATGAAAACCAGTTGTATAATCCATCTTTTTAGATGACGATGGGGTTCGCGGTGCGGAATGACGTTGAAACACGAGGAAAAATAAAAAGTTGGGTGGGGGTGGGGTGGGGTGGGGGGGGGATGGGAGAGGAGCTTAAATATGCAAGGCAGTTCAAAGAGGCGACATTTTAAAGGATGAACAAGTCGAAACATCAAACACTGCATTTAAATTCGCGCTGCATTCTGGGGCACGGCAGTAATAAAGGCAAAGGTTGGCGGAAGCATCGTGATTTAAAGAACTCGTCGTGAGAGGTCAGTTGGCGGTTTCACCGACTCTTCCGTTATGCTCTCTCTCTCTCTCTCTTTTTTAAGAAATTGTCTAGACGACAACTGGATCTTCAACATCCTCATTCAAAGAATTCAAAGAAAATGGTAGGGTTAACAAACAAAATTAAATGATGAGCACAAAAAAAACAAATGCTACACACACACAGGGACCTGAACGACTCGTGTAAAAAATGTTTTATTAATGTTCATGCATAGACGGGAAAAAATAAAGAAAGAAAAAAAGAATAATCACTGATCATTTATTCTAGAGTTTCCCAGACAACGAGAGAAAAAATCAAATAAAAAAGCTGGAATAAATAAGAGATACGATCGCTATTGCAAGTAATAACAACATGAAGGATTTAAACCAGAAACTGAAACAGACTAATCCAGAATTATAAAAACAACATTACAGATAAGGTAACTAAAAATAAAATACCAATAAAAGGAGAAGTAAGCGGGACGAGATCTACCGAGCACTTTATGACAATATTATGATAAAGTGTACTTTGGTCAGAAATGAATGTCGTGCAATGAGAGAGGCAGCCAGCAAAAGCAGCACATTCCCCATTACACCAAGCCTATGCACTGGCGAAATAACAAGTTGAAAAATATAGATCCTACTTAGAGAACTCGTCGTGAGAGGTCTGTTGACGGTTTTATTGACGGTCTTCCGTTTTTTTTTTTTTTTTCTTTTTAAAGACGATGTCTGGATCTTCAGCCTTCCGTTATGTTTTTTTTTATTTTATTTTATTTTTTTTAAAGATCATACCTGGATCTTCAACCTTCTCAATCAGAGAGTTCAAAGAAAATTGGTAGGATTAACAAACGAAATGAAATGATGAGACATTAAAAAAATAAGAATAAAAAATAAAAACAAGGATAAATGATCGAGGGTGATCGTAGAGAACGGCCTCATCTAAAAAAAAAAAAAAGGATGGAAGGCAATGTTGGGAATAGCTTTGAGGGCAAGATCACGGGTGAGATAGTTAACACGAATTTTAAAAACATAAACAAAAAGAGGAACAGTAAGGGGATGATCCCGAATAACGAAGGATTAAGCATTACGCCCACGGAGAATAAGGTGAATGCTGGAAAGGGCAGGAGGAGCTGAAGATCAACGGGCAGGGCATCCCAGGGATTAGGAAAAGATAACAACAGATGTTGGTTGGAGCACAAACATAAGTATCCGAGTGTGCGTCTATCTCTTAAATGCACTGGCACCTGGATAAGACTGGATGCACTTTGTAAATAAAAGAACTTAGAATCTAAACTTACTGAAGCATAAACACGAGTAACATGAACTTATATAAATATATATAATATATATATATATATATATATATATATATATACATATGTATATATATAAACTATATGTATATACATATATAAATGTGAAAGTGTATACATAATATATATAGTACAGTATATATATATATATATATATATATATATATATATATATATAATAATATATAATATATATATATAT
>NC_087209.1:25032141-25039641 GCF_015104395.2 Macrobrachium nipponense | reverse complement strand
GGGGGAAAAGGTATTTCTATGTTCTTTTGTTAAATTCGTCAATAATTTCATAGTGATGGTTACTATATGGTGAATTTCTCATCTCTATTTTGCTTACAAACCTTACAAATTTAATTTGTTCCACAACTTACTTAGGTGGTACTTATACCTCAAGGGGAATAAATGGATTAAGAACTGAGAGACGAGAGAGAGAGAGAGAGAGAGAGAGAGAGAGAGAGAGAGAACAAGTTGCGCAGTAATACCGTGTGTGTGAAAAGTGACAGCTGCCGTAAACGACGCAGAGAGAAAGACCACTGCACGACACATCACACAACAGGAGAGAGAGAGAGAGAGAGAGAGAGAGAGAGAGAGAGAGAGAGAGCCTAAAACAACTATAACGAAACCTTTGGGTAGTTAGGTGAATCCGTTTGAGCTACGAAAGATTTTTTGCGCACTGGTTCGCCCACCTTAATTAATATGAGGGTTGGAAGAAGAGCAGCAGTGACTGTGGTTACGATTATCTCTGGAACCACTACATATTATCGAAACAGTTTAATAATAATAATAATAATAATAATAATAATAATAATAATAATAATAATAATAATAATAATAATAATAGATACCCTAATCCAGACTGTAAGGATTGTATCTGGGGACATCAGGATGGAGTTTGGAATAGAAAAATGCGCCTTAGTCAACATACAAAAAGGCAAAGGAATGAGAACTGAAGGGATAAAGCTACCAGATGGGAGCAACATCAAACACATAGATGAGACAGGATACCCAATACCTGGGAATAATGGAAGGAGGGGGGATATAAAACACCAAGAGATGAAGGACACGATCAGGAAAGGATATATGCAGAGACTCAGGCGATACTCAAGTCAAAAACTCAACGCCGGAAATATGATAAAAGCCATAAACACATGGGCAGTGCCAGTAATCAGATACAGCGCAGGAATAGTGGAATGGACGAAGGCAGAACTCCGCAGCATAGATCAGAAAACCAGGAAACATATGACAATACACAAAGCACTACACCCAAGAGCAAATACGGACAGACTATACATAACACGAAAGGCAGGAGGGAGAGGGACTACTAAGTACAGAGGAATGCGTCAACATCGAGAACAGAGCACGGGGCAATATCTGAAAACAGTGAAGACGAGTGGCTAAAGAGTGCATGGGAAGAAGGACTAATAAAAGTAGACGAAGACCCAGAAATATATAGACAGGAGAATGACAGACAGAACAGAGGACTGGCACAACAAACCAATGCACGGACAATACATGAGACAGACTAATGCTGGGGTCACACATTCACGTATCACGACGGCGTATGCCCACGTATATGGATCGTGGGCATCATCGCGGTGAAATGACCTTGAACAGCTGGTAACAGGACACGGGCTAACGGACGTAAAGCCAGCACCGTAAATTGCGCCGCAAATGTACGCGCAAAGAAAGCAAGGTCGGACGTCTACCTGAAACTATCGCCGATATTGTAATGTTCTTTGTACGTCAACTTCAATTCAAGACACGCCCACCGTGTGGTGCCGCAGGGTACAAAAGGGTGGGCCTGTGAACAGAGCTTTGCCGTTCCGTAAACAATCATTGTAACAGCTCGTCTCTTCGTTGTTTTCTACAAATTATCTATTTTAGTTTTATGGTAACTTTTTGATAGTAGCCATCTGTAATATATATAATATGTAATTAATGTAACATCACAAATTTACCATTCAGGCATATACTTAGACATAAAACTATTGACTATGGGCGATTTATATTTAAGCGATATAGAATAACTTCTAATAACTTATCAAACATTCTTGGAAATAAATAGGAATTCTTTACCTATTCAAGAATAATATTTTTAGATGTAATAAGGAATTCCTCTCAAACTATTTACTTTATTTGTTACACCATTATTGTAAGACTGCTATTCAGAAGAAATAAATATCTTCGACGTCTTGGCTATCCTCCGTCAAGGGAACGTTCTGTCCCATCGTCAATGGGTTAGTAGCTTCATGGAGAGTTTCCGAGTCGCTGTCATCAGTCAGAATCTCATCCAACTCCGACTTTTCCTGTCCTGAATCTGCAGGAGTGGTTGTAGGAGGGCTGTACGAGTCTTTTCCGGGCCGAAAGAAGGTCCTGCAAGAAGATGTGACGTTGATGGTTCCCTTCCTTGGTCGTTTAGAGGAGGTTTCGGCATCTTGAAGGGCGTTGTGGAGAATGCTTGAGGAAACTACTGGTCTCGGGAGACGGAAACAACAGCTGACCCTGAGGGCAGCCGAGACCTGACCTTTTATACCACGCTACAGCGTTGCCATGTCGTACAGGGCTGTAAATGTGTTAATCGGTTTCGCCGTAGGCTACAGCGCAATTAGGAGGCCCGCGTGCTTCGCCGCGAAAGAAAACAACGACGGCGAACGATGCTGGTGACCGTAGCGCTTACCCCGCAGCAGTCACCGTGGCTCCCACGTGCAATGCCTGGAGCTACGTCAGGTGACATTTGGCGTACCACCCACGACTTGTTTTGAACATTTCAAAAACTGGAATGGGCTACGGCGACCTGAAATTGGGGCGGAGCTTAGCGACCGGACGACCCTTCACCGTACGTCTACGATTTTTAACGTACTGTTTACGTTACATTTACGGTTTACTGGCGTAAGCTGTTGCCAACTAACCAATTTCCGCTCATGCGTGGGCGTGCGTGCGTTGATACGTGAATGAGTGACCTTAGCATAAAGAACTAGCCAGCGATGACACATGGCAATGGCTACAGAGGGGAGAGCTAAAGAAGGAAACTAAAGGAATGATAACAGCGGCACAAGATCAGGCCCTAAGAACCAGATATGTTCAAAGAAACGATAGACGGAAATAACATCTCTCCCATATGTAGGAAGTGCATACGAAAAATGAAACCATAAACCACATAGCAAGCGAATGCCCGGCACTTGCACAGAACCAGTACAAAAAGAGGCATGATTTCAGTGGCAAAAGCCCTCCACTGGAGCCTGCAAAAGCCACAGAAACAGTCAGCTACCTTGCAGTAATAAGTGGTACGAGCACCAACCTGGAGGGAGTGATAGAAACGATCACGCAAAAGATCCTCTGGGACTATGGTATCAGGACGGATAGGATGATACGTGCAAACAGACCAGACGTGACGTTGATTGACAAAGTCAAGAAGAAAGGTATCACTCATTGATGTCGCAATACCATGGGACACCAGAGTTGAAGAGAAAGAGAGGGAAAAAATGGATAAGTATCAAGATCTGAAAATAGAAATAAGAAGGATAATGGGATATGCCAGTGGAAATCGTAACCCATAATCATAGGAGCACTAGGCACGATCCCAAGATCCCTGAAAAGGAATCTAGAAAAACTAGAGGCTGAAGTAGCTCCAGGACTCATGCAAAAGAGTGTGATCCTAGAAACGGCACACATAGTAAGAAAAGTGATGGACTCCTAAGGAGGCAGGATGCAACCCCGGAACCCCACACTATAAAATACCACCCAGTCGAATTGGAGGACTGTGATAGAGCAAAAAAAAATAAATAAATAAAAAAATAATAATAATAATAATAATAATAATAATAATAATAATAATGAAATCGGAGTGGATCTTTGCGGACTAGGTAGGGGATCGGGAGGGTAGGGGAGACATGACACATCAATCCTCTTCCTGCAAATCTGTTTGTTCGTCCGGTGGGTTGGGGCTGGGGGTAGGCGGGGGTAGGTAGATATCGAGAGGGTAGGGAGACATGACACATCAAGCATCCTCATGCAAACATGTTTTTCCGTCCTGGGTGGGGGGGGCGGGGTAGGTAGAAGATCAAGAGGGTAAGGGAGACATGACACATCAATCCTCCACCTGCAAACATGTTTGTCCGTCCCGGGTTGGGGGGGCGGGGTAAGTAGGGGATCGGGAAAGGTAGGGTTAGTTATATATATATATATATATATATATATATATTATATATATATATATATATATATATATATATATATATATATCACTTGTGTGTATAAAAAAGTGAAAGTTTTGGGGGGAAGATAATGCTGTGTTTGATAGAAAGGATGGAATTGATACATCAATTTTCACGGAACAGACCAGAAGAGAATGAAAACAGCAAACAGCTGAGTTAAATGGAATACGCATTTGGTAGTTTTTTTTTTTTTTTTTTATTGTGACTCACTACCAGTCAAGTGCCGTGCCATCTTTGCTAGCACTGTTAATGAACATTAAGGAACCATAATTTTATCGTCATATATAAATATCATCGTCATTATCATCATTACACTATACTCAACATACCAGCGTCATCACTTATTATCACTATTTTCATCACTACCGTCACTTATCAACGTTATAATTACCACCATCATTGCCATCATCACAATTCATATTATATTCTTTATGATTTACAGCATCAAAGTCATTATTGCTAGTTTAACTACTGCTTTCACTTCTGCCATAGGGCCAATTATTTTTTTCACTGAAATGACTTTCATTTTCATCACCACTGCAACTATTGCAAATATAACTGCCATTATCATTATCAATATTGTTAATGCATTATTATAATTACTATTGTTAAACCCTTATTATTATCACTTGTTAACACTGCTACTGGCATCGTCTGCAAAGAATTCCAAAGAAACTTCCAAGCAACATTGGGGATAGTAGCCTTTCCATTTGCCGTTCTCTTAACTATCTGTTACTGCTGCTATGAATGCCTTCATTGACAGTTTGTGATGTATGAGGAACATCACATACTTAAGCAGGTATGCGATGTGTGAGAATCACATACTAAAGTAGTACCATCATCATGATAATCCTCTGTTTATTCAGATGTACATGAAACGGAATTACGTATTACCTGAAACGAAATTTACTTGCTATAAGACAAAAGAGCTAACTGGAATTACAAAATAAACATAAACGCATTGATGTCCAAAATAATGCGTATTAAATAAGAATACTGCAGTGATTTTTTTTTTCATGTGCCCAACTTGGGCTGCAAAATATGAGACGTGCTAATACGTTCTCAAAAATGTAAGTAGCTTTAGTCGAAGTCAACATACTTTGTATAATATCATTTATGTCGACGCTGAAAATACATTATTAAATCATCTAAAACACTGACTTTAAAAAAAACGGGGTAGTTATATAAAAAAAACTATAAGAATTATACTTTACCCGAAAAAATCATTACTTTATAAAATCAGGGAAATCATTTCTAATCAAATATTCAACTATTTTCATTCCCAGAACGACAACAAAAAGGTTGATTTTCTTCTAAATTAAAAAAACGGGGAAAAAGAATTAGAATATGAAATTGATGTTAGCTTAAGCTGGAAAGCGTATTATTATTATTAATTATTATTATATATATATCACAGACATCCTATTCCACTAGGTGTTTTTTATAGTGCAGGGTTTCGTGGTGCATCCTGCCTCCTTAGGAGTCCATCACTGACCTTACTATGCGCGCTGTTTCTAGTAGCACACTCTTCTGCATGAGCCCTGCAGCTACTTCAGCTTCTAGTTTTTCCAGGTTCCTTTTTGAGGGAGCTTGGGATCGTGCCTAGTGTTCCTATAATTATGGGTACAATTTCTACTGGCATATCTCATATCCTTCTTATTTCTATTTTCAGGTTGATACTTATCAGCTTTTTCTTTCTTTCTCATCTACTCTGGTGTTCCATGGTATTGCGACATCAATGAATGAAACTTTCTGTCAATACATGTCATGTCTGGTCAATTAGCATGTAACATCCTATCTGTTCTGATGCTTGATCGTTTTCTATCATTCCCTCAGTTTTAGTGTTCATACCACTTATTGCTGCAAGCTAGCTGGTGTGTCTTGCACATGCTCCAGTGGAGGATTTTTGCTACTGAACCGTGCCTCTTTTTGTACTGGTTCTTTGCAAGTGCAGTCTTGGGTATAGTGCTTTGTGCACTGCCATGTGTTTTCTAGTTTTCGGTTCTATGCTACGGAGTTCAGCCTTCGTCCACTCCACTACTCCTGCGCTGTATTTGATTACTGGTACTGTCCGTGTGTTTATGATTCTCATCATATATCCGGAGTAGAGTTTTGAATTGAATAGCGCATTAAGTCTCTGCATATATTCTTTCCTGATCGTGTCCTTTAAATCTTGTTGTTTTATATCCTCTCCTATTATTCCCAGGTATT
This sequence comes from Macrobrachium nipponense, assembly GCF_015104395.2. NCBI lineage: Eukaryota > Metazoa > Arthropoda > Malacostraca > Decapoda > Palaemonidae > Macrobrachium > Macrobrachium nipponense. The sequence continues at coordinate 25,033,456 of NC_087209.1, read as the reverse complement.
TGTATCCTATCTCATCTCAGTGTTTGGTGCTATTTCCATCTGGTAGCTTTATCCCTTAAGTCCTTGTCAACTTTGCCTTTTTGTATATTGACCAAGGCACATTTTTCTATTCCAACGATATAATCACCACACAATCTCGTGGGTAACTGAAATAGATTCTTACCTTACATCAGGATCGAACTCAGGACTCTCAAGGGAAAGGCAAGGATACTTCCAACTGATTTACATAAGTCTTAAAATAAGCTGGAACCTAGATGCTTCCACAGTACTGAGGCTTTACTTCACACCCAACTTCCCGACTCATCGCCAAATCATGTTACCATTTTTCGTTGTAGACTGTACTACGAACAATTTTAACAGTTTGAAAATACATATAATGTTTAAGAATCCACAGTAATTGAGCATACAATTAACCTTCAAAAAAATGTATCAAAATTATGTTGTTCATCTTCTGAGTAATAATAACAATAGTAATAATAACAATAATATTGGAAGGAGACCTTCTTTCAAACAAGTCTTATTGAAAGTTATTGCTGCATCAGCTGCATTTAATTTGTAAATAGTCTTCTATATTTTTCTAATAATTGCTTTCTCTCTGCTATTACAACTGGAGTGTATTGCGCCGATATGATCATCAGGAGGAGTCAATTTCAGGGATATTGCTTACAAATTCATTTATCACAGTAAATAAATAAAAAAATTGGTCAAAAATAATACAGAAGACTATTTACAAGTTAAATGCAGCTGATGCAGCAATATCTTTCAATAATAATAATAATAATAATAATAATAATAATAATAATAATAATAATAATAATAATAATAATAATGGGAAAGATGGGTAGTTGGCTCTTCACGTTATAACATCTTCAACCACCTCATCGTATTTGTAAACATAAATAAAAAAAAAAAAGTTTTTATGTAGTCAACGTTTTGTAATTCTAGTCAGAATGACAACCAGAACCGTGTAGGTCATCGAGAACTTTGTGCTGTGTATACTTAAAGAAAAAACAAAATCAAACAGGCATACTACTGTGGATTTACTTTCCCATTTTATTGACTTTTCAGGTGATTATGAGTTTTCCTTAAAATAATAATAATAATAATAATAATAATAATATAATAATAATAATAATAATAATAATAATAATAATAATAATAATAATAATAATAATAACTATAATAATAATAATGATAATAATAATAATAATAGTAATTTCCTGAAAGAATACTTAAAGGAAAAACTGTACGAGAGATATTTTGTAATAAAAAAAAAAAGGCGGGGGGGGGGGGTGGGGCGGTTGAGCGGGGACCT
>NC_087209.1:24974641-25022141 GCF_015104395.2 Macrobrachium nipponense | reverse complement strand
TACCATTTTGTGGATCTATCTTTTTCACTTTTATGTGGGTATGTAGTACTTGAGCCATAGATGTAGACTTAGTGTGGCACACAAACTCCCACATTATGTATATATGTGTGTGTGTGTGTGTGTGTGTGTGTATTAGCTGACCAACACAGCACTGCCCGGGATAACCCAGAATGACAGCCGATAAACTTTTTCTTTCTTTTTTTCTTTCTCTCCAAACCTCCCTACTCCCTCTCACTTCCTCTTCCTCTCACTTTTTCTCTCTCCAACCCTACACAGCTCTTTCCCTCTTTCATCTCCCTAACATCCCCTCTACCCTCTCTCTCACTTTCTCTCTGTCACACTCTCTCTCCATCCCCGGCTTCCCGACACCCCACCCCCTTTAGTGCCATTGATGTCTTACCCCCGAAATATTCCTTTCCAAATAATAAGTCATATGTATACCGAAATTATGTATGATAAATTCGTTTATTGAGTTACGAAATTTACAAGCACAACCAGCACCGTTTCACACAAGCCCTTCCCACACACATCTTGCTTGGTGCCCTTGGTGCCCTTTGGTGTGAGCGGTTTCTTACTGCCACAGTGCTGATGTCTAATAGTTTGGCTGAATGCATTTCAGAGTTATGCTGGCACACACACACATACATCCATATATATATATATATATATATATATATATATATATATATATATATATATATACTATATATATATCTATAGATATATATGTATATAGTATATATATATATATATATATATATATATATATATATATATATATGTATATATTATATATATATATATATATATATATATATATATATATATATATATATATCTATAGATATATATATATATATATATATATCATATATATATATATATATATATATATATATATAATATATATATATATATATATCTTAAAGGCACAATAGTCGGGTTGTTATCCTTAGCTCTTGCCAGTTAGAGACAGATGCGAAACGCTGGATTCCTCGAAGATGCTGAAATGAAAACTGACAGGATAGCTTACCAGTGCACCTTTGTGGTCAGTGACACGCTTCGAAGGTCATGAGCCTCATGCATGAAGCATGCATGCCTATTGTGTGCCAATCGGTGGTGTGTGTGTGTGTGTGTTCGTAACAAACAGAAAATGACATAATCTGAAGAACAGTTGTAAAGGGGGGACTCACTGAAGGTGTTGCAGGTCCGTCGGACAAGGTACCGTAAAAGAGAACTTTGAAAAGTTAACATTTTAAGTGACAATTACTTGAGTCTAGAGAAAGGGAAGTGAAGTGCGGCACACATTCTTTATTGACGACCTTTAATATTTTACTGATGTCATAATTATGGTCTCTTTATTTCAGGTGGATTCGAAGTCACCTAAGGGTTATTCTCTGACTAGTTTTGACTATTAATAAACTATTAATGTTTGGACACTTTGGGGAAGAGGGGTTACTTACTTAAATATGATTTTGAGAGGAATATGATAGTCTAACGTTTCTTTTGAGTCAGAGTTGATTAATTTTATTCCATTTTCATGTTAGCTAATTTTGGAAAATAAAAAGTATATTTTTGTAACCACGGGAGTTTATCTTTGCCTAGTTTGACTTTCGGCCAACTCCAAAGAGGGTATGCAACGGACCAATGGTAGGTTATGTTGCCAATCATATGTTTTGTTTCATTTTGTTTAAACGAGTGTCATTTGACCTCGAAAATCCTGTTATAAATATATATATATTATATATATATATATATATATATATATATATATATATATATATATATATATATATAAGAGAGAGAGAGAGAGAGAGAGAGAGAGAGAGAGAGAGAGAGAGAGAGAGAGAGAGAGAGAACAACTTCCAGCGGGGGAGATTTATGATAATCTATTGTTCCTAGATTGCAGAGTTACAGCCTAGATTCAAAGCAGAAATAAGGGTGGAAACTAAAATAAATATGCAATTCTCGTTAAATCAGAATTAAAACAAAGAACTGTACTACTCAGATCGAAAAAAAATACTAACAACGCAAATCATAAATTAATTCAGTGAGGATATGTTAAAACAAAATAAACTTCATAATAATGGCTTCTAACACCCAAATATCAGAATTCAAATACTGAAAAGGATATCTAAAGGGAATTTGATAGAATGAGCAGATATTCAGTTTTTGAAGAATAAAAAACAAATAACTGAAAACACATTTTAGAATATTGTATGTCTTTACATAACAGCAATCACTTTACATACTTTACATCTTACTTCTAACCTAACCATCCAAAGTCTTGAACACCGTAAGATTTTCCCGCATTATATGTTTTGGCTACTTAAAAAATTCATTCCAAATGTTTTCTGTCTATTTCTAGTGATGTATGTGACAACAGACAGCGTAATAGATGAGAAGGATACCACTCCTATAGTCCTAAGACAAACTCACTGTATTTTTTATCCCCAGAGCAAACACAGTTTATATAACTGGGCGAAGTATATCACCAATTTTAGCCTGAGCGCCTGTAAATGTAAGTGTCAGAACCTTCCAGATAAAATATATATCTTAGTTTCAGGAGGCCACTGAACTGATTAACAACTCTCCTAGGGCAGCCGCGAAGGATTAGATATTTTTACGTGGCTAGGAACCAATTGGTCTCCTAGCTAGGGATCTACAGCTTATTGTGGGATCCGAACCACATTATATAGAAAATTTTTAGCAACACGAAATTAATTCCTCTGATTCCGCAACGTTCGAGCAGAGAATCGAACTTCGGACCACCTGACCTTTTCTGTATCTTTTGTCTCATCTACCTATATTTTGGCATTTTTATGGGCTCCTTTCCGTTATATATATATTATAACTATATTTATAATATTATTTTATAACTATAATAATAGTTTATATATTATATAATATATTAATATATATATATTAATACGGGTTTAACTTGATCTTCCATCCCCCAACCCAAAAACCTTTGAGCAACTTCTCTGTTCCTTTTTATGTTCAAGCTTTCATTTTCACATCTCTTGGTTCCATTTCGTTTTTGAGTCAAGGATGTAGGTAATTATCCTCCATTTGTTGAGGTATTTGTTGTGTCTGTTCTGGTGTACACACACACACACACACACACACACACACACACACACATATATATATCTATAAATATTATAATTAATCTATTATATATATATATATAATCTAATGTTTTTTATGCTACGGAAAGAGTTCTTTTATTTTTTCCCCCTTTTTACTTATTTTTATGGCAAAGTTGAGCATCCGGCATAATGAGCTTTGCAACCTGTTGCTTTCTCATACTCATCATCGTAAATTATATTTATTGTTGCGCTGGGATTTTTCTTTTAAAGGAGGGGTTTCGGTATCCTTCATTATCTGTAATCCTTCGTATGAAAGGCGGTGCATGGGATCCTGCTCTCTAAGAGCGCGCGTGCTCCGCTGCGAGCATTGTTTTGCATGCCTCCCAACCAAGTGAACTTGGCGGCGATGTGTTGCTGATGCTTGGAAAGATGCGAATGGTTAAAAATGGTTTTGATGTTCTTGGAAGTGTATGCTCACGCTCACAAAATTTCACGCAATGAATGTATATATATATATATATATATATATTATATATATATATATATATATATATATGAATATCTATATATATATATATATGCCACACTATGTATATTATACCACACAACACACTACACACACACACACACACACACATATATATATATATATATATATATATGTATATATAATATTATATATATATATATATATATGTGTGTGTGTGTGTGTGTGTGTGTGTGTGCTGTGTGTGTGTGGTGTGTGTAGTGTGTGTGTGTGTGTATGTGTGTGTGTGTGTGATAAATACATTCTCTTGTTAAAACAGGATACGTCTCAAGTATAAAAGATCCATTAAAACATTCTGGTTTAAATGTAAGGACTATATTTCGGTGGACTGACTTCCCCCCTTTTCATGTAGTCATTCACTTGAATTAAACCATTGTTTTAATGGCCTTATATACTTGATATAATGTTTATACACACACAATCATGTGGTTTTGTACATAGCATGTGTGTATAGAAATTGCAATCAACCTATTTTTATCGAAGGAAACTTGCGTGTAACAGCTAACTTTATATGGCAATGTTCTTGGTAGCATTCCATCTCCATTTCAATTACCTCTAACCATGGAGGACTGCAAACCCGGCTTTTTTTATTTTGCTTTCACTTGGAGGTTAATATAACACTCAAATGCTATATTTAAGGCCATATTTACTGAAAAGAGGTTGGGAAGAATTGAATAAATTATGAGAAAGGAATATATGAATGTTAACTGCTATTTATATAATATAATCTTGTTTTTAATGGAACGTTTTAGTTTTTATTTGAATATGTTGCTTTTTAAGTTCGGATAATGTTTATCAGTGTTTAAGCATATTAGAAAGGTCTGTATAGAGTAAATAAATGCTTTCTGTTTTGAGTCTGTATGTGTATGCAACGATATTATATTATATATAGATTTTTGTCTTGAATTATCGTTAAAATAAACTGAATATATAAGATCCCGTTGATAGTCACTATGAGCAATAGTGACCATAGTTTTATATTTATCTACGGGGATAAGAAGTACCCTTTCTGGCAGACATGATATACAACATTAAATTTGAAAGTTTATTCCCGCTGACATTACTCGGAATTCCGAATCAACATTCTTGTCATTAGAGCAACAATAGCTTTCGTTTTCTACGCCGTAAATCCTCGGGAATGATCAAAGTTAACTCCTTTGTCATGAGACACAAAATTAGGACGTGTTCGAGCCGGCAACTTTTAGCAAGAATAAGCAGCTCGTAACTAATGGGAATCAAACTTCGGCCAGTTTAAATTCCGTCTCTCCGGGTCGATAGTGTCATCGGCCAAAGGCCTCGTTAGCAACGAGGTTCGTAAGTTGCGAGTACAAAATATATCTTCTTTGTATATCTATTGTAATAAATTACGATGTATGTATGATATATATATATATATATTATATATATATATATATATAGATATATATATAATATATATATATATATATATATGCATATATATGTGTGTGTGTGTGTGTGTGTGGTGCATGTTTATATGTATATATATAATGTATATGTATGTATCTTTGTCTTTGTGTATGTATATATGTATTTATGTATGCATGTCTGAGTGAATCCTCTTGCATAGTAATATTTATTAATTGGATGTTACACAGTCACCGTGAATAATATGGATATTTCTGATACCAATTATAACTTGGAAATAATCTAGAGTACTCTGATACACCTACTAGGAACTGAAATTTGGTAGGATGGCTTGGTTGTCCAAATGGCCTAAGGCATACTGATTGTAGAGAGGTTTACCACGAAACAAGCAAATAGAACTGTATAGTTATGTTGGGAGTGATACTATCAACGTAAAATCTCACAACTGTCGAATAATTTAGAATTTCTTTCATCACAATGCCATTTAAACGCGGTTTAGTTTTGTGTATTCCTTAGCAGACTAAATCTGGAAAAAAACACTTTTACATTATAGCCTTTACTTCCTTTGGTAGATACATTTTGTGTTGAAGTTGTAAAGTTAAAACCTAATTTAGAATACCTTTATAATCTGCGATGTGTATCCCTGGCTAATTTTTTTATTGACTTAAGTACCTGAGTTTCCATAAGACGTAATATCAGTAGGGGTGATTTATTTTTTAATGTGCGCATGATTACGGGAATAATAAATAGAGATTTAACTATAGTGATTTTTTTCTGTACTTTCATGGAAAACAAATGATTTTTTCACATGTTGAAAAAACATATATGACCTGTGACCATCTTTTCATTTTTAATTATGCAATTATTCAATTGCTTTTTTTTTTATGTAATACTGAAGGTACCTTGTATTGTGAGATCTCTTTCATACCCAAGAGATATCAGTTCAGCCCTGTCATTTTTTGTAGTAATTCTCCTATAATTCTTTGATCACTTTGAATACTTTTCTACAAATCCTGATTATTTTCCGTATATTGTACCTCTTTCCCTTTGATGTCAAATTCAACACAATTCCACTCCACATACTTGGTCATTAAATTTCATCTTCTGAAGCCTGTTTTTTTAGTTCTCAATGGACCTAATCCTGAGTATGTTTGTGAACCCGATCCGGTGGCCCTGCCATTTTTTATGGCATGAGACGTTAAACACGTGTTGATACCCATTAATATACAATGTTTAATGGATTTGCTTTTCTTAGTCTGCGAGTGAAGGAAATTATCAGAACTTTTGATTCAAATAAAGTTCTAGGGCGTGCAGTGATTTCAGTCTTATTTTACAGTCGGATCATACTGTCTATATATTTGTCTATTTATCTGTCTGTCTGTCTGTTTATATATAATATATATATATATATATATATATATATATATATATATATATATATATATATATATATATATAATACTATACCATAGAAACATCAAGTATGAAAATTAATTATTGCAATTTACCTGTTGTTTGTTGGAATGTAAAATTAAAATTAAGTAAAATTGAGAGTATAATAGATATACTATGACATACCAATAGAAACATCACGTAATGAAAAATAAATGATGATTTACTGTCGTTGGAATGAAAACAATATTAAGTAAAATTAGTAATATATATATATATATATATATATATATATATATTATATATATATATATATTATATATATATATATCAAACATAAATGTATGCATCTATTTATATCTACTCAATTTTACTTAATTTTCATTTCCACCCAACAACATTAAATCATATTAATTTTCGTATATAATGTGTCGAGGCTGCTACAAAATAATACAGCTTTTATTCAAAGACAAGAGGGAGAGGTACTAGTAAAAGGAATATAATACTTACCCCGATCTTTTTTTATCCCTCCGGAAAAAAAAAGAGAGGGATTTTATGCTACATAAACCTCTTATCAGCCCCTCATAGTTTCAACAGGAGACCTTGCTTTGCAGCACCAGTTGCTGCCTCTCTTCCTTTAATCTCCGGGTGGAAAGGCGAGAATAGAGGAGATGAAGAGAGATTAAAAAAAAGATACAGGAAGTTTCAATTTAAAGATAAAAGGGAAAAGGGAAGATTGATGCTGCTTGAGGCCATTATCACGTGGCGAACAATTTAATGAACATTTCACCACCGCTGTACAACCTGCACTTACCTTAATAACGGGGGAGGTCTCTCCAGCCCACCGCACGTTATCCCTGTCCTCCCCTTTCTCCCCCTCACCCCCCTTTTCTCCTTTAAGATCTATAATAACTCATCTTGAAGTAACCACGCCATAAAGTAGTGAAAAATACGTCTCACGCAGATGGGACTAAGCTATTACTTATTCTAATTAAGCCCTGAGAGAGAGAGAGAGAAGAGAGAGAGAGAGAGAGAGAGAGAGATGTGGTGGTGGTGTAGGTAGGGGGCTACGGGAGTATGGGGGGAGCGGACCCCACCCCCTCACTCTTGGATATTTGTTGGAAATTCCACGTGTTCATTTCTTTCTGAATTTCACACCTGCTGATTTCATGCTTTTGCCTTCGCTCTCTTCCAAGCCATTTCTTGTGTAACATTTACGGCGTTTGTTTGTTTTTTTCTTCCTTCAACCTGATGCTCCCGCTCGTATTTCATTCTTAAATGCGTGGATATATTATCTCGCTGTGTAGGGTACCTGGATTTTTTTTTCCCTTGCAACGTTTGTGTAAACTTTTTCTTGTTGACTATAACCATCTCTCTTTTACCCTTCATATGAAGATGTCATTTGGAAAGGATGTTACAACTGCTCTGTTGTTTTTGCGGTGTTTTGAAGGAACAATTCATTTCGTTTATTTATATAAGTGCATACACACACACACACACACACACAGTGGCCACCTGTACACTATTTTCACTTCACATTGAATGGTAAAAATAAATACTATATATATATATTATTATACTATATATATATATATATATATATATATACTATTATATCTATATTATACATAATATATATTATATAGAATATATATATATATATATATATATATATATATATATATATATATACAGCTATCATGACATTCCTATCAAGATAGGCGTAACCAGCAACCTATTCTAAAGAGCCCTGAAATTTGTTCCCCAGATTCCTGGAAAATGAATTCGAACTAATTCGTAAGCAGCTTTCGTCTTTAAGATATCCTGACCATATAACTGAGAAAGCAATTCACAAAGCAAACGTAATTTTCTACCGACCCCCTCAAGACAACACCAGAGAGACACCCAACAATAAAGTAAAAATCCACACCTGTACAGGATTAAGACGGTGACCCAGACTCTCGGAAAATCTGAACCTTTTGCATTTACTTACCCAAACACCTTAGCCAAATCCCTGATTAACGTCCAGCAAAAGACACAGGCGTTTACGAAATCCCATGCCTAGACTGTGACCAATCTTACATCGGATTTACAGGAAAATCACTTCCCCAGAGATTAATACAACATAAACGGTCAGTTAGGTATGGACAACAGAACTCAGCTATATTCAACCATATAAATGAACATAACCACAGAATAAACCGGAATTTGTCACATATAATTTATAGCAGCAAATGCCGGTACAAAAGTCAGATGATGGAACTGGCCTTGATTAAACAGAGACAGGGCGCATGGGATACACATGTCATTGATAAAGTTTTCATTCAACCAACGCTTAGGAGGATTAAAGGAAGATTATCAGTGGGGGTAACCTAAATTGGCTTACCTGTGGATGGATCTCTTGGTATAAATACCACCTTTTCAGTAACTTTTCTCACTCATCTACACTCATCTACCTGAAGAGGAAGACAGCAGTCTCTGAAATATAGTATTTTCTCTCTACATTTAGGCGTTTTTATGGGCTCCTTTTATTAGATGGAATTCTGTTGTAACAGAACATTTTTTACCATTCATATATATATATATATATATATATATATATATATATAATATATATATATATATATATGTGATGTGTGTGTGTGTGTGTGTGTGTGTGTGTGTATCTATTCTGTAAGTCAGCGTCTTATTTACATGAAATATTTGGTGCCAAGATAATGCCTACTCGTTCTCTACCAGTTTCATTTACTTTCCTGAATCAATTTCCACAATAACCTATAAATTAATTCAAAATACACTAAACCGATTAATAACCTAAAAAATAGCCCATTAGACCCGCACACATACATACATACATACACTATATATATATATATATATATATATATATATATATATATATATATATATATATATATATATATATATATATATATATATATTATATATATATATATATATATATATATATATATATATATATATATATATATATATATATATATATATTATAGCTCACTAATCCATGGCAATCCCTTGAACAGGTGATTACAGTGAAAATTAAATTTTCTAAGTTGACAAAGTTAGGTGATAAAAACGAAAAAAGTTGTCCAAATTCCCACATCAAGTCAGTAAAATCGCAATACACGAGACATTCATCGGAGATACATACAGCTTCACTAATCAAATAAATAAACACTAAGCCTTTGGTGATAATGGTCAGACCACACGTTGATGCTTGAATTTTAAGTTCCTTGGTGAAATAAAAGTTGAGATTCCTTCAGCATCGGATACATCCCTTCTAGTACTGGGTAGACAAAAATGCACAAAAGACTTACTGATATATAATAAGATTTTTGTAACCATATTTTCTGTTTTGGATAATCATGAATAAACTCCTATTTCGTAATTACTTAAGTAGCATTTCTCAAATTTCCTAGCTGCATTTCTCAATTTTCTTAGCTGCATTTCTTAATTATCGTAGTTGCATTTCTTAATAATCTTAGTTGTTTTTCTTGATCAGTGAAGTTGCACTTCTTAATTATTCTTTAGTTGTATTTCTTAATTATTCTAGTTACTTTGCTTAAATATATTAGCTAAATTATTGACGTGTTGTACAAATAATTACATTTCCTATCAAAACTGGGCATATTTAAGAAGAAATACAAAAACAAACGTTCGAAGAAAATAACAAAGTATGCTGGCTCTCGGAAAAAAAGTAAGAAAAGAAAAACATTTATTCGTGGTAAACTTTTGTAGATTGGTATATATTTCAGACTTCTAGCTGTAGGTTGTAGACAATCCACTTTACTACCCGGAAAGCAGAAAGTTTTCCCTAGTTACAAGTAATCTTTATTTTTTCTTCTGTTCTGAGAATTGAGAATTTTCCCCTCGAGATACTTCCCTACAATGACTTGACCTTTCGGAGTAGGGAGGAACACAAGAGAAGATGACAGAAGGAATGAAATGGCTGAGCCAAAGGGGGGAAAACTCATTCCTTGTGTCGGTTACATAAAAAAGCGAAAAAGTTGAAATTGTATTATATATATTAGATATATATATATATATATATATAATATATATATATATATATATATATATATATATATATATATATATATATATATAATATATCTAATTCGATCATTTTCATGATTTAAAATTTACGTTGGAACGCCGCTTCTAAGGCCGTCCTTCTCTCTCTCTCTCTCTCTCTCTCTCTCTCTCTCTCTCTCTCTCTCTCTCTCTCTGGAGTGATCAGCTTCGGTTCTTCCTCACCCACTGTGGCCTTTGTTGACCTAAGCAAAGAACCGTGTACCTGGTAGCGACTACTATAGAAGGTACAGCTAAGAATGGAAAGGAAACAATTACATACGTCATGTGATTATAATAATTATAAAAAAAAACAAAAGGCAAAGCGTCTCAAACAAGACACTCTCACCCCAAAGGGTTGAAACCATTGATCATATATATTAATTATGTGTATGGACTACGTACATAGAATACAAACACGCAGGCAGAACAACACTCAAATACGTCATAAACACGAATAAGGACACGCAGGCACACGAACACTCAAATGCATCATAAACACTCATTTCGCAGGCAGCCGAACACTCAAATACATCATAAATGTTCATTCATATAAGATTCAAATAATGTCCGTGTAAGCAACATTCCGTTTTCTTGTGTTTCAAATGTACAACTAGAATACTGTCGATGACGAGAAACTTTTTTTTTCAAACCGGGCGCCCCAATAGGGTATGTGACACCCGAGTTCCATTTGTTTGTATCGCGAGCATATGTTTATAAATCGTTCATTAAACGTGTTTCACAATAGCGATACTGCACGTCAGTACAACATGTAACAAATAATTATGCAAAAACTATGTGTGTAGTTAACTTTATCGAGAAAGCTGAACAAAAGATAGACAATAGAAAATAGGAAACGTGGCATTTGGCATTGTAACACCACGATCTTGGATGATTACGGATGAATCCGGCGATGAGGTGATGACATTCTGACAAATGAAAAAGACAAGCTGTGCAAAGGGGGAACAAAACCTACAAAGTGTGGGTCATTGATCAAGCTTACAAAGCTTTCGCCATAGCTTCTATCCAACGCTTAGGCGAACAATCTTGATCAACATGTTTCCCAAAGGTGGTCTTAAAACCCATTCAACTATTTCACCAAGGACTTTTAACATGGCTTTAACTGGAAGTCTTCGGAGTTGCCGCACATGTTCCTTTCTTTGTGCCCCGTAAATCTCTCGGAATATCCAGGATTGTTTGTACGAAGCGAGCTCTTTTATTTCTTCTCCATTCGAACCGTGCCGTATTCTCAGTCCCCCACATTCAGCATCAATGACTTCGAAGACTTCGAAAACAATGCGGAGATGTTTGGCTTTTCACCTTAGACCTTGGAAGAAATACTGCATTTCTCTGACCTAAATCAACATTATTATCTTCCTTCCACTTTGATTAAGATATCCATACTATTTGAAAGAATGACTATTAAGCTCCGTCAAAAGGTTTCATGCTGACAGCAAATGAAGGTAGAGAGTAATGATCCACTTATTCTCATAGTGACACAAATGCACGTTTCATCTTTTATATGACAGTTCCTGTCTAGAAGTCGCCGTTTTACTGATTCTTCGAATCCGCGTTAAGTATCTCTTTCAATTCTGCCATTGTAATATGCTCTGGTTAAATTCTAAAAAGCCATGAAATAAATACGAAAATGTTTCACCCTTTAAATCGGATTCATAATTTTGTAAATCAGAATCTAAAATATTAGACATGAATCAACCAAAAGCCTGAGATTATCAGGTGAACAACCTGACTAAAAGAAATAATAATTTCACGATGAAAAGCAGTCTGTAGAGTTAGTAGTGTTATGATCCTTGCTGTTCAGATATACAACTGGAATATTGTTTGCCGTCCGTCAGGGGAGAACATCAGTCGATGGTTTAATGTGTTTAATCTCTGTTTCCATCTACCTCCAGGCTATGGAATTCTCTCCCTGCTTTCCTTTAACTTCATTACAACAACCTGTCCTCTTTTAGAAGAAGAAAGTTTTCCTTTTTTTGTAGTTCCGGCCTTTTAGAAAAGAAGGAAGAAGGAAAGGGATTTGAAAGGAAGAATAGTAAAAACTTATGCAAGGTCTTTCCCCTTCCCTTCCCATTCCCCAAGATCAGCATAAATAAATTTCCGGTTCTCGTAAAAAGCATAAATGAAAAAATTCGGTAATTTCGTTGCTTTCTCAATGTAACAAATAGCATTTTTTTTATATGTCGTAATGTGACATTTCTCTTATGTAACAAATTGCATTTTTTTTATATTCATGACAAAAGCACACAAAAGAATGGAGACTTCTACATCAACCTGATTGTATATCTAAGGAGTTTCTAATCATTATCAGTAACCAAAGCGCTTGTAAAGTCCCTGGAAATTAAGCTGATGGAAAACAAATCATTAAAAGCAAGCAAAAGAGATAATCAGTAACTAACGGAATAAAAATTAAATATCACCGCCCCATCCGATAGAAAAAATATCACCGATGGAGATTACGCAACTCGAACAAAAGGCCACAATCTAGCGTATATTCCACCAGCGCCATTTCCCGAATCGTGTAAACGATGTCTGAAACTGTTGCATTCAGAATAAAACGCTGAAATGAAGAGAAACAAAAGGTGCGCTGACGTTTTTGCACGGCACAAAAGGAAACCTTTTCCATGTGATGATAATAGGAACTCATACCAAGTTGTTATGAAGACATGAAAGCATAATATATGGGGCCGTGTAACAACACGCATGGATACAATGCCATCAAAACGCTTGGGATGAAAAAGGTAACTGCAATGTAATAATATGTAAAATGCAATTACAACGATTTGAACTGTAAAAACTTACTGTAGAGGAATCATGGAAATTTAACCAATGATGCAAATTTGTCAATAATTTAAAAAGTGCCTAAATTTAGGCCTTGAAGTCCAATTATGGGACTGACTGATTAATTTATGAAAACTTGCTTAAGGCAATGAAAAGAGTTTGAGGGTTTGGACAGCACGAAAGAAGAAGGAAAGACGGGAACGGAATTAAAGAACGTGCTAAAAAACTGAATGCAGATAGGGGCCGAAGGGACGTTGCAAACATCTTTAAGTAATGCCTATAGTGCGCCACATGAGGAACACTGTCGGCACTACCCTCCAACGGGATCAGTTATCAGAATCTGTTAGTTGTGAATCATCATAACACCTTGAATGTGGCCTACGTTACTACAGTATTACTCACGTCATCATAACAACACAAATCAGTTGTATTACGAATTCATTACAGTCATATATAATGACACATTACCTCATATTTTGTCGTTACTGGGAGGTGAATTCATTTAAGGTACACGAAATTGCATGAATTATCAATGCAATTATACAGGTGTGAATTCATACTAGTCTTTCACGGCGATATAAATTCAAAAAGGTTTAGGTCTTAGTATGGCGCTGGTGACTATGGCAGGCCCTAGGATTTTCAGCGAGGACTAAGCTTCTCTGCAATGACCCTTAATAGCAAAATTTACATCTGACTAGAGTGGATTCACATCTAGCGTGCATCTGATGTCTAGGCCCGTCACTTACGACGCTTCTATTTGGCTGTTGATGAGCTAATCACAGGGCTGGAAACTCTCAGTCTCCTCGAGAGAGTTCCCATAGGCAGGATGTATGTTCCACCTCTGCGGAAGGATACTTTTGAAAGACGTATCCTTCAGGAGAGGTCGAACATACATCCTTCCTATGTGAACTCTCTCGACAGTCTGAGCGTTTCCAGCCCTGTGACTGGCTTATCAACAGCCAATCAGGAGCGTCGTAAGGGACTGACCTAGACATCAGATGCACGGCTGATGTGAACCTACTTTAGTAGTAGAGGTTTAAATTTTCTGTTTGTCTACCTAAGGTCTGAAATTGCCATTTGTCTACATGCGGTCTGCACTGACACAAAGTACAAGCGGTCTACATTACAGCAGATTTCAGTTTCCTTCGTTTACAAAGTGATTTTCAGGATCATGGTTGGTAAATATTAGATAAACGAGATAGAAAATAGTTACAAAAAATTATCTCGTCACATTTTGACTGACAAAGGATATCAGAGAAGGGAACACACAACTATTGCGTTTTTTAGTTTTCCTCTCTTTCAGCCAAAAGTAAACCTGATTGCTTCATAAATCACACTACCGCCAATGCAAATAATTAAAATATTATCCTTCAAATATCGTTTCGGCGATAATGGCCGATAAAGGAGCAACACAATTCAAATTGGGGCAACTTTAATGAGTCAGTCCGTGTGCCCCAACAGACAATTAGCCAAATCCATAGTTGTTAATACGCAGGGCTATTTGATACGCACTTTTTTATGTAAATTAAAGGGAAGCCCCCATTCGCTTTAGCTACTACATTGCTGAAACATGAATAATGGGATTAGATACAAAATTGCACCAGATTTTGTTAAATCGTGAGCAAGTTTTGTCTTATATTTGTTCCTACTAAGTATTATATTAAAATATAAACACTTTCACTCCTTTAGAAATAATGTTGATTTCATTCTTAATATCATCTAACTCTTCTAGGCTATATGCCTTCAAAGTTAAGCCATCAAACCATGAAATTTGACGGCAATAATAATAATAATAATAATAATAATAATAATAATAATAATAAATGGTATCTTCGGTTATTAAAAAGACAACCAATTAGGTTATGATGGGACATGATGGAAAAATCACTGCCCACTAAGAGACAGTAGCCACTGGTCCGTTAATTAGGACGACAGTAAGTAGCTTTAGAGCCAAATCCGCTACTTGCTATGTACATACATACATATATACGCACAAACATGCAATATATATATATATATATAATTAATTGTTTATTATAGCCCTTGTTTTCAATGTTTATCCCACGTACATGATGCCTTGTCTCTGAAAATGGACAATCACGATATTTCATATTAAATATATATCTGTTGTGTACAAAAAAAATTCATGTATTCCTTAATGAAAATTAAAGCATAGGCGAGCAAATCTGTGTATCACAAAGTTTTATTCTTGTAACATGGCGATTAATTGCATTAGCTACCTTAATCTATAATTCTCGTTGGAGTACATAAAGGTACTTTCATTCAAAGGAAAATCCATAAACCATTCGTTATTATGAGTACAGGATAGGAGTAAAACGAACATGATTGTTACAGAAAATGCTAAGATTATTTTTGGAGTAAATGTTGAAAAATGCACTGCAAACTCAAACTAGCACACGCAGACTTTTACAGCTCAAATTAGGCAAAATATTTTGGTCAAGACTTTCTCATAAAATACTGGAAACATATTCCTCACAGAAAAAATATTTCCATGAATGTACGAATAAAAATCAGCATAGGAGATATAATTCTTTCTTTTTTTTTAAATCTATGTTAGTGGAACAAAAGAAACATAAACCCTTGACAATCAATCGCAGATTTTCAGCGCCAGCCCCCCTCCCCCCCACCCCCCAACAAAAATAGAAATATGATAACATCCACATAAAGAATGAAATCCAATAAATGCATCACCATCGATTTCATATTACCATTAAAAAATCTTTGACTTTATTACAGTTCAAGGATCAATAGCGTGTGAAAAAAAATAGAAGTTTGGACAACTGTAGCAGCTTCGGCGACGGAATTTATGGCGGCATTTGTCAATTTTAACAATTTACACGAGAGATATTTCGGAAGTTATAAAAAAGCGGGGGACGGCCGAGCTGCGACGAAAAAGGAGCGAAAGAAAACGATGGATGTGAGAGCGACTCTTTTGATGGACTTCAATAAAATATGTAGGTTAGGCAGCATGAGAAAGAGGGAGCGATGCAGGAGAGAGAAAAAAAAATGTACAAAATATACTAAAATACTGGAGTACGTGCGAATAAATATAGGAAAATAATAGCAGCAAGCAATATCGATATGTCGGTAAATCGGCGTGAATTATGGCTTAAAGCGCTTGGAGAGGCCGAGATGCAGGGCAATGGGGAAGTTAACAGGGATTTGGACGAACCTTCCAGAATTCGCCCGGAGAGGAAGCGCTGGAAAGATAATCAGTATCGCAGAGAGGAGCATATAAAATGTGCAATCTCGCAAGCAATGCTGCAAATTGGTCTGCGCCAAAGAGAACCTAATTTTCTTCTCAAGACTGCATAAAGAGGGAAGGAAAAGGGGCGTGGCAGGAAAAGCGAATGAGGTGGGATGGAGTGGGAATAATGAAAACAATAGAAAAAGAGGAAAAAATGGGATGTGTAGGTAAAAGATTACACTGCTTCAAACTTTCAACGTTCGTTATTTCTTCTATTATAACCACCAAAAGATTAAAAAAAAAAAAAAAAAAAAAACATGTAATGAGACCAAATGTGTTAAAATATCCTTCCAGTCATGCATATCAAAACGTAAAAAAAAAAAAAAAAATAAAAATTAGGCAATCATATGTGCTAAAACATCTTTCTGACTGCTAACAAGAAACGCCACTCCCCCCAACAATACACATAAACACACACACACACACACACATACACACCAAAACAATAAGTAGAGACCTCTGCAGCCTTGATGTATGTAAACATTGTTAACATAGTTGCTCTTCAGCTTCGAACACTGAAAGCAAAGCACCCCCCCCACCACTCTCTCTCTCTCTCTCTCTCTCTCTCTCTCTCTCGTCTCTATCTCTCTCTCTCTTCTCCATTGGAATTATTCATGAGTTAAATCCCCCTGTATGCTCAGCACTTACTGGCGCCCTCCCGAAATTACAGGTGGGTGCCTCTGATTTCGCAACTGGAAGTTCACCCGCTACCTGCGCTAAGCACAGCCCATCTATTGGCAACTGCAAAAGGTATGCCGATTGGTGCAGGTTAATTCTCAGAGTTCGCGGCGTCATTCACACGTTCGGACGATAGGAAGGAAGGAATCCCTGGCCGGCGGGACCACAATCCGAATAATACGAATTGTGTAGATTATCATATCTTACGGGGGTTAGACTCGAATATTTTTCCTTCCCGTTATATTTCTTAACCGTTTCCTTAGACCTGAGGTCGACTAGGGCATTTAAGTATATACTCAGAAGTA
The DNA here is from genome assembly GCF_015104395.2 of Macrobrachium nipponense. Classification (NCBI taxonomy): domain Eukaryota; kingdom Metazoa; phylum Arthropoda; class Malacostraca; order Decapoda; family Palaemonidae; genus Macrobrachium; species Macrobrachium nipponense. The sequence goes on along the minus strand of NC_087209.1, from coordinate 25,004,582 downwards.
TCAACATTAAAGGAACACAGTCAACTAAAACTATGTTGGTAAGCAGATTTCAAAAATGAGACTGACCACTATATATATATATATATATATATATATATATATATATATATATATATATATATATATATATATATATCATATATATATATATATATTTACATATATATGTATATATATATATATGTGTGTGTGTGTGTGTGTGTGTGTGTTACACAAGCAGGAGAGAAAAATTCGTTATATAGAGGACTGCAAACAAATACCCTTCAAGAAACGATTACCAAAACCAATGCTTCCATGATACCTGCTAATACGCTACTTTGTATATTCATTCATATAATTTGTGCAGAAGTAGTAGGCAAACAGAATATACGTAATTTTATGGACATTACAAATATTCAAATGACAAATTGTCAAACACTCGACTCTTGCAAAAAAAAAAAAAAACACACTCATAAAAACCATCTTTGATACATTCAGTTCTACACAATAATTGGTGTTATAAGATTAAAGTTACAAGAATGAATCTTGATGTTCGCATCTTACTAACCATTAATGTCAAATATATTTAAAGATCTAGTTTCTCCATTGTTTCATTTTGTGTTATACTCCTTCATTTATGTTGATATCTGACATGATTTATGTAGCAAAACACAAACTATTCACTTCCGTACATTCTGACAAGAAAAGCGTAATCAAGCACGGCCTCTTCACTTATGAAGATGTTTGGTTTGATATATAAAATTAAATATAGATTCTCAATGCATACAGGTATCTTAATTGATATATTCTGGTCATATGCAGACGTACTTTACATAAATTAAGTATTTAAGTACTGATGAAATCCGCATTTGCTGTCCAAGATTCTGTATTTCTATTTGGCTTTATTCTGAATGTTTCAAATATTTCATAATAATTTGTCTATTTTAGATGCGGAATTGATAGTTTTGACTTATTTCCCTATCTATTCCAGTGATACATCACCTATCATTGATTCCTTACAGCGTGCTTGATATTATTTACCTGGGATCACATGTTACGACTAAATACTGTACTAACACTTACGACAGTATTTACATTAATCGAATATAATGACTAAACAACTGTACTAACGCTGATCAACGTATTGACATGGATTACATAGCACGGGTAAGTATGTTTACTGAAACTCATGACGGTATTTACCTGGATAGCTTATTTGAAGAAATTATATATTACCTGGACCAGTCTTTCTTTCTCACCAGCAACATTGCACGATTTCCTCACTCTTGTAGTCTTCCTTGAGTTATGAGACAGGCCTTTAATTTCTTCCGGACATTTATTTAATTTTGATTTCTATTTAGAAATGACTAAGGAATAGTTAAGGAAACGGTCAAATCTGTGTTGAAAAAGAACAAAATTAGTGTCTAGATTAAACTATTTCAATACTATCATCACATTTAAAACATACATTCAATTTGCAGAAATTTCCTTAATCTCTTTCTTCAGGTAAGTGTTGAAACACTGTCAGAATTAAAAAGGCATTTTCAATAGGGCCAATTTTCCCTCAAACGTTTTCTTTAGAAAAGTGTCCGTTTATAACCCTGTTATGAATGTATTTTTACATAACGAAAGACCTATGATAATTTTCAACCTTACAATTTTAAAAACCTAAATATTTAAGAAACATAAATACCCAGACAGGTTCTTCGTCAATCAATATTCATTCAAACTCTCTCTCTCTCTCTCTCTCTCTCTCTCTCTCTCTCTCTCTCTCTCTCTCTCTCTCTCTCTCTCTCTCCGACGATAAACTTCGAAATTGCTGACTAACGTCATGGGAAGTTCCAAATTACTTTCATTTACTTGGAGAAAGAAAACCGCAGGATATTTCTGGAAAGCCAAACAAAACAAAGCAATTCCTTACAACTAAGGAAACATCAAGAAAGGGGAGACAAAAAAAAAAAAAAAAAGGAAAAAAACCCTAACGTTGTTAATGAAAGTTCCTCGCTAGGAATCAGATTCGACGGAGAATTCATCCTCTCCTTTAAATAAATAGCAGAGGACAGAGGTTTCGAGCGAAAATGGCTAATGAGGTGTTGTAAACGCCTTTGTGGTAGTTTTCTTTACTTTTCTCATTCCGATAGTAATATCTCAGGTATAGTCATATCCTTAAAGAGATGTTTAGATACGAAGGCTTTTATTTTCAGATCTTCTTCTACAAAAGGCAATCAAGTACCTATGAAATATATACCGCAAAATAAACCCTTTCTCTTCTATGAAATATAATCAATCCTCTTGCATTTCATCATGAATAGATACTTTTCTGTCTTTTTAATTTATAATTCCGTTATAATACATTCTATCCCTGGAATAAAAACGTGGTACAATATTTTCCCCCGATGTTGCGAAATAGCATCATTTATCTGAAAATTCTAGCCCATAGTAAAAAGATAATTTCAACTGTTTTTAAAATTAGAAATGGTGTACATATAACCCACAAATAACAGCATCTCCAGCAATCTGTAGGATTCTACTAAAAAGAAAAAAAAAACAGGTAAAGATAGTAAAAAGAAAAAAAAAGTTCTCGGGTATCGCTGAATCAACTACAACCAGGCCTGCAAATTCTTACCTTGACTTGAAATATGTTTATCCCAGCTGGCACATCGCAAATCAAAGGGTGAGGGGAAAAAAATCATTTACTTTGGTATATCAGAATCGCAATCGTTGCACCTGCAAGTTCTATTCCTATCTCCCGAACCCGGGGCACCGTATTCCAGCTTATAAAATTACATGTTTGCGAGAGCATCCTGCATTCCGGAATGCCGGTAATGACCCTGGCTCTCCTCTGGTCACGCATTGACAGATGAGGTTCCTGGCATTTTAAAATAAGCGACTCGTGTCTGAACCGACAACGCTTTGCTTTGCAAAGCGAAGATGAAAACTCTTTCCCTTACTCTACCTCCAACCTCTGACCTATCAGAAAACATCCCTCCCCTACCCCCTCCCCTCCCCACCCAACGTTGTCTGACTTTGTTATGTGACCTTTTCCAACGCAGTCTTTCGTAAACACAAATGAACAGCTTTATTCCGCTGGGTGACAAAATACACGCTCACTTTACCCGATCCGTTTTAGGAGGCAAATGAAAACTGATGATGATGAACTCACAACTACAGGTATAGGAGAAGTAAAGAATGAATAGCGACTCGTATTTTTATATAACCTGCGTCACATTCTTGGTAACCTGCGTATCAATTTCCATTATTATTTTTCTCTCTTTTTTTCTTTTTTTTTTTTTGCTCTGGATGTTGTTTTTTTAACTTTTGACATGAGTTTTTTTTCTGCATATATCAAACCAGTCGATAGCAACCTGAAGCAATACGAATAAATGAAAATGGAAGGTAAATCACAAAAAGATATATACTGCAAACTGAGAGAGAGAGAGAGAGAGAGAGAGGAGAGAGAGAGAGAGAGAGAGGAGAGAGATGGTGTTGTTCATTTACAGAAACTCATATGAGTCATTTGTGTATGCATGTAACCTAATTCTGTAACATTTCCGATGTCTGTGAAAATTTCGGAAATTTTCAGGACAATCCTGGAGTAAGATCAACTTCAAGCTGTCCATTACATCATAATTTTAAGAATGAAAATAAAATATTAAATTCATGGCATTACGGTACACACAAATATTCATAAAGTCAAGTGCTCCCGATAAAAAGCAAGAGATTCTCCAGAAGCTTGTATAAGGACTAGAAAAGGTTAATTAAAATGGACTGGATGCCTTTTAACCAGTCTAAGATTATTCAAGACGGAACTTGCAATTGAAAAATGCTTTTAGTAAATAGTAGAATCAAAATCGTCCCTTTAACACCTCACAATCACTGGTAGCTAGAAATATCCATTTACAGAATGTTCATTACCTTAGAAACAGATTTACTATGGTTCTAGGAACCCCCTTTTGTCCACCAGCTAAAAAGACAACAGAGACCGAGTCTCATGTCAACCGTAGGGAGATGCTGCAAGTGGTACACACCTGAAGGTCCATCAAAAGGACTACAGTGTCTCTCTCTCTTCTCTCTCTCTCTCTCTCTCTCTCTCTCTCTTCGCTTTCAAAATTCAGGACGTCTGAAAGTGCTGTCCAGGTAGTGGAGTCCCCTCCTGCATGAAATAACGCCGACCATAAACCCAAACAGAATGGTGGTCGTTACGTATGAATGCCCCCTAATCCCCCCCCCCCCCCCCCATCCCCCCTCTGTTCCCTATTCCCTCCTCCAAAACCCCCTTCCCCATCATCCCCCAGGAGTTTCCAACTGCATCCCATCTATTGGCTCTCGCCCCCCCAGCAATCGTCTATGACCACGAATGGTATGGAAGTTGACACTATCAAATTTCAGTTTTAGGTTTTAAGAGGGATTCATTTGGCTTAATGAAGGGGAACGCGCCAAGGAAATCGATAAAGCTGCATTTCCATTCTTGCGTGTTTCAGGGCCAAGAAGTGGTGCGACATCCATGCGATACGAAGAAATTATATCCTTGATTTTGACTATTTCAAGGGGCAGGACTACCACGGCAGTGGATGATTACAAAACTATCCCAGATATAACAAAAAGTTAAGTATATCTTCGTTTTACCAGACCACTGAGCTGATTAACAGCTCTCCTAGGGCTGGCCCAAAGGATTAGATATTTTTACGTGGCTTGGAACCAATTGGTCATCTAGCACCGGGACCTACAGCTTAATGTGGGATCCGAACCATATTATATCGAGAGATTAATTTCTGTCGCCAGAAATAAATTCCTCTGTTTCTGCGTTGGCAGAGCCGAGAATCGAACTTCGGACCACCGGATTGGTAGCCAAGTGCGAAAACCATTCGTCCAAAGCTGAACTTCCCAGATATAACAGTGTCAAACCCTTAACAGCACATACATTCATCAAGCAGACATAGATGGTAGTGGAGACACAAACAACATCTTTCAAGTTCAGAAGAGGCATAATTTTCCATTAGGCTTTCTTAGAACGTTACAGTCCTATCTCTCACGGAATCTCATTCCTAGGCCAGGCAATGGATAAACCTTTGATCAAATTTTCGTAGAAATTCACACATATCCTTTAGCTTAATCCTGATAACAAACAGACAAGGATAAAGAAAAACCTATGAAACAGAAGCACATTCTGATATGGCTAAATAATAATGAATTTTTGTTTTCATTTAAGAGACATCATGAGCATGCCACTCAATATTAGGACTATTTGCATGATGTATGCACCAAGGAACAGCAGCATTTTATATAGAGAAGCTAAAACATCAACACTTTTCCTATTAGAAAAATCATTGTCCTTCTACTAGACAATACTGAAGTCAAAAATTACATCGCAAATGGAGTTCAAGACAACAAATAACTCAAAATTATCGAATATCAGCAGAAATGTGCAAACAAACGGTCATGAACAATTGTAAAATAGTAAAATATAGTAAATTATAAATGATATGTCCAATTATATGTACAAATAATTCAACAGCAATACCAGGTACAACTGTTGCTTTGGTTTAGACACTGTGCTGGCCAAATGCGACACTGGATGTCCCACTATTCCATAATATGGAAGGAATAATATAGAGTGTATAGGCCAAAGGCCAAGCACTGGAACCCTTGCGGTCATTCAGCGCTGGAAAGGAAATTGAGCAGGTAGATAGGTGTGAAAAGTGTAACAAGAGGAAAACCTCGCAGTTGCACTATGAAATAACTGCTAGGAGAGGGTGGATAGCAAGAAGGCAGAAAGATAATATGAATGGAGGTACAGTAAAAGGAATGAAAAGGGTTGCAGCTTGGGGGCCGAAGGGACGCTGCAAAGAACCTTTAGTAATGCCTACAGTGCACCCAATGAGGTGCACTGATGGCAACGCCCCCTTACGGGGATACCTTTCCATAGTGATAAGTCTAAACGATACTAAAAAATATTAGCTCCAAGGAGATCTAAAACTTGAAAACAATTTAGAACTATTTGCCAGCTTGACGGTACCGGGTCACGTTTTGCGTACTTACTTTGCTGGGCTTCTGAAGTACCTGACCTCCTTATAATGTTCTTAATAAAAACAGTTTTTGAGTTTAAAAAGATTTTACATTTTTATATTATCGTGTTTAACTGCAGTGAGAGCATCACAAAATGCAGTACTTCACAATTTCATCGAACAGTAGCTTCTCTTACAATAGTGCTTTTGGATACATCATCAATAAGCATTCCTATTAACTGAGAATTTTAATATATATTAACTGATATATATATATCTATATATATATATATATATATATATATATATATATATATTATATATATATATATATAGATATAGTGAGTGTGTGTGTTGTGTGCGTACGTTTTTGGAAGGATAAACAATACTTATCTGGGAACAGTAAAAAATCTTACATCATTCCCTTATATAGTACTAAGGTTTCCTATACATTCCAAAAACTTGCAATTATATCTAATGCTTTAAAGATTCCCCAGGGGAACCAGTCTTTAGTTATCTATCTACCTGCTGCAACAAAGACTTCTTAACTTGGACTGATTTATAGATACGTCCATCCTTGTCAAAAGTATTCTCTTACAATTTCTCGGGAGAATAGTCGATTGCGTTGTTGTTCTTGGATCAATTGGATTAAAAACTGTCAATCGGATCTTGAACCACAAAAGACTTGTCTTTCATTAAATCATCTCTTTCTTGTGCTTTATCTGACCATCGATTTTGAGAGTAGGTAGTTATACAACGCCATATTCGTAAGGTCCTACTGCCATATTATTGGCGACTTTTAATTTCATAATTAATTCTGCGTTTGTTCTCTCTCTTCTAATGCCATGTCCTTCCATGGTCACTGTAACATGACACGAGTCTGTCATTACCCCATGGGGAAACAGGAAGAATTATTAACTGTTCCATTCGATGACAAACCGAACAAGGGGTCATAAATTGCACACACACCCATACTCTCTCTCTCTCTCTCTCTCTCTCTCTCTCTCTGTATATATATATATATATATATATATATATATATATATATATATATATATATATATATATATATATATATATATATATGATATATATATATATATATATATATATATATATATGTGTGTGTGTGTGTGTGTGTGTGTGTGTGTATAAATATATGTGTTTTGGTGCTTATAAGTTCAGTTGCTGTAATATACTTTAATAGAATTCATTATATTTCCAGATGTTGACTGTACCTCGTTAAGATGATATACATTAAATACTGCATTTAGATATGCTTTATTTCATTGATTTAAATTACTGTTTCACTTCTTGTCTATTAGTCACTTATATGTTCATTTTTCCACATACAATCATATATATATATATATATATATATATATATATATATATATATAATATATATATATATATATATATATATATATATATATCTATAATCAGATGGATATCTGTGAGCGCTCGTAAATTGGTATCGGAAATATGATTACCCATATTACAGATGATTTATTTCAATTCTTTGTGAACCCTGTCTACTTCCACTTCACTGACTCTGTATATAAATTTCACTGGATTGTCACATTAATAAGTAATTATCATCAAGTGACGTTCATAATAACCATTTGGTAATTCATCCATGTTCATGGCAAATTCATTTACCGAGTTAAATGATATTACAACGGACATTTAAAATAAACCAAAGTGAATTACTGATGCCGCTAGTACACGCTCTATCTCCCCCGCCCCCCCCCCCCCCCCCCCCCCCCCACATCCCCCGGCCCCATCATTGCCACCGGTGTATCCCTAACCTGTGTGTGTGTATGTGTGTGTGTCCTTACTTGCAAACAAACACATCAGTGTGCTCGTTTATGCGGGAGGTAGGCACTTTAATCACTTCAACACGAGAGGAAAGTATGAATAGCCTTTCTGTAAATTATATCCAGAAAGAAAAAAAATAAATAAATAAAAAAAGAGAGAAAAAAGGGACCTGCCTCCGTGCGTGAGTTTGCGTTTTCTGGTGCATAATGTGAATTAAAACATCAGCCAAGTGTGATAATCCCTAAATTACATGACGATGACAAGGTTCATATCGGACGTGGAAATAGAAATATAATTTCGCTGTTGCCTGGCAACTTGGAATATGAGTGGCAAAATGAGGTGTTGTGTAATAACTGTCAAGGTCATTTCAGGACCTACCATAATGCAAACAGGTTAAGCATGTGATTATGAGAGCTAAACCCTGGCATTTTCTGTTGATCTTAATTTAGTGGTTATAGGCACTTCCGGGAATGGCATGACATTATCTGGAATTTCATACGTTGGAGTACGAATCTTATTAATGCATTATGCTCATTATTCCTCCCTACACGAAACGACTCTTTAGTATTATATTACAAGTCTGTCATTAATTAAATTTAATCTCAATGGTAGATCTACCTCAACCAGCAACTCCAATCTTGATGACTCCTCGACAAGGAAGCCGGCGTTCCAAACAATATAAATGACCCAATTGATTGTTTCAGCCCATATCTCTCTTTTTTTTCTCTCCCCTCCAACTCCACTAATCTACTCAAAGATAATGAAAATAAACTTCTAGTTTATGTCAGCATCTGCAATGCTACAAGCTTTCCTTGAAGTGATCACTAGACTTAATTAAACCCTTAAGAAATCGGGTGATATTCGTAAATAATACAATTTCCATCTTCGTAATAGTTCACACTGGCGCTTGTCCTCAAGCTGGCCATATGACACTATTCTCTTAACTACTTCATTTCTACGCCTGTTTCTTTTCATTAAAACAAAAGGCATTTGCCTGGCAATACTGGCTTTATTTTATTTCGTATTACCATCTTCAGTTGTGATGTAGCTCTATCCATATTGTTAACAGAAGTACTTCTTTATCGTTGATAGTAGTAGAAGGAGCAAAATTGTTTCTTGACATTTCCACCAAAATACAAATAATTATTAACCTTAAGCAATTACAGTGTCGAAATAACACATTAATTACAATTCACATCTAAATAAATCGGCTGTAGAATTCGGCGTTCCAGTCAGATTACAAACCTTCTTGAGAAACCCGCAAAAACAAACTTACATTATTATCAAAGCCACTTTCATTTTTCTAAGCAAGAGGAATGATAAATATATACAAATTATTTTCAGAAAGATAACCGTATCTCAAGCAATTCCTTGAACAACGGATATCAAATCAACTATTTCCAGCCCATTCATTCTAAGAAAGTTGTAGTCATTAATAGAAAAATCGGTTAGTTTTTACTTCTTAGGCTCTAAGGTCTTCATCGATGACCTAAAAGAAATGTTAGGACTTTCCCACAACGGAGGATCTCTCCCAAACTAAGTCAAATAACATATTATAATTAACCAAATGGAACGGACTATTTTTTAGCTTAAATTATTTTTACAGACACTGTTACCGTATTTCCTTTATATAACGCTATGTCCTCACTAAACTATTTAAAGTTTGATATATTCATACCAAAATGCTTCATGAATAAATCTGTAGGATTGTTCAGGCAAAAATTTTAGGGAGTATTTCCATTACCGATTGTCAAGTTTGTCATACAGCCATTGGCGTTTGGCCCGTTGTAAGTTATACACGCTTAACAATAAACAATTTTCTCAAAATTTCCTTTTGGTATGTGGGGATTTACTACTATACAGAAAAGAAAGTCTTTTAAATTACAGCTCCGGGTATGCATATTAAAATTCATGTATACACGTATAGAAAACATGTATGATTATACATTTCCAGAATACAATATTGGGTCGTCATGTCCCTCTTTCCTGTACATATCATGTTAGAGAGAAGGAAATTTTTTTTCCTTTTAGATTCCCAACAAAAGTCTAACCATGACTCCTATGTTTTTAGGCGCAAAACGCAGACTGTTTCCTTGATCAGAAATTAATTCAATACGATTTCCTTCAATAAGTCTCCAATGTGTCTGGAACAGACATCTGCGATTCTCCTTAATTCTTTTTCTAATTAATGATTCCCTCACTTACATCTCTGTCTCCCATTCCTCCTTAACTCTCCTGTCCCCTTTAAGACATTTCTTCCCTCTTTCAACTCTTTCCTCTCTTCTTCCTCGTCATCGTCTTCCTCCTGCCACTACAATTTAGGGATCCAAAGCGGCCGTCCGCAGTGGGTGCTGGTGAGGCCCCTGAAATCTATTGCTTCCCCATAAGTTGAAGGAAATGGCCCAAATGATTGTAGGAGGCTGCGACCCTTTCCTTTCGTCCCCCATAGATCAAGCGTCATTATCACCCAGTTAACGGCACACACCCCACCTCCACATCTCTCTGGACTGGGATGGCCTGGATGGGTGGGTCACAGGGGGCAGCCCCACCCCCCCCCCTCCCCTTTCTTGGAGGAGAAAGAGAAGGAGGAGGTAGGAGTAGGAGGAGGATGGAATGATGCTGCTGCTTCTGCTGCTGCTAACAGCACGTCCTTTGAGAAGATCACTTCGAAGGGATGTGAAGAGAATCATGAAACGAGAGAAACAGAACTCAAGGGAACTATAAGAGGCAACGGGAAGAACAGGGAGCTTTTTTTTTTTTTTTTTTTTTTTTTGAGGAAGAAAATGTGAGAGGGGTTATGTCGAGGGAAAAGGGGGTTTACCACAAAGGAAAAGGGAACCGAATAAAACAAAATTATGGAGAGACATTTTACACTAAATGCAAATCATGAAATTTCGGTGTCAATGACCTAGATGTTGTGACGCCAGTTTTAATGTACACACAAGCGCACGCACATGAAATTTTAAACGTGTACTTTGGATATAAAACCAGACCAATATTTTAATTAAAACTGTTGCTCTGTAGGTAACCAAATTGGCAGGAAGTATACATCAAAAGATAACTTTGCGTTTTATTTTCAACATAATAAGAAAATTAACTTGAATGAAACATCACACAAGAACTAAAAGAATAACAAATTTGAGTTAAAGATCATCAAAGAAAATCCGTGCTGAAAGAATAAATGAATTCCTATTACCAATTTTACATTTTATTAGTATATCAATGTAAAAAAGTTAATATGAAAAGAGATGCGACGTTCACCAGTATCTGAAGAGAATTCTACACTCGGTTTTGGCCGCCACATTTATGAACTAAAGTTCTAATGTATCTTAATCCAACTGGGTTTATGATATTTCTGCCCTTAAAATATCAGCACCTGAAATAGCCTGAAGCTATTTAACGAGTAAACACAAAAAAGCAATATTTGGAACATTGATTCCAAAACACATATTCGCTGGTATGTAAAAAAAAAACAAGAAAAAAACAACAGATCTCGTGTAAAAGGTAATAGTCTAGCGCACCTTCACAACTTACAAAACATCACAAACGTTGTATGTGTGCTTGATTATTCTTACCTCGGTTAATGCAATGTGAGGGTAATGACCTGAGTATCAAGAAACGGAGACTTTTACAAAAGGCTAAATGTCACAGGCAAGAGGTTTATGAATGACTTCATAATAGTTATACTAGATTCACATCTACCGTGCATTTGATGTCTAGGCCAGTCCCTTACGACGCTCCTGATTGGCTGTTGATAAGCCCACCGCAGGGCTGGAGACTCTCTATCTCTCTCTAGAGTTCACATCGGTAGGTTCTATGTTCCACCTCTCCTGAGGGATACGTCTTTCAGGAGACGTGGAACATATATCCTGCCTATGTGAACTCTCTCGACAGACAGTTTCCAGCCCTGTGATTGGCTTATCAACAACCAATCAGGAGCGTCGTAAGGGACTGACCTAGACATCATAATGCACGGTTGATGTGAATTTACTATAGTATGACTGACAAACTATATAAAATCTTACTAAATATTGCACAGTTAACTTCATACACACATTCTTAAAGAATAATTGTCTCTATGTCAATTCATGAATGACCAAACGCAATAAAAAGTGACTGACAAAAGGAACCAACAACCGATGACAAGTTAAAACGGATTCCAGATAATTTGGAATGAAACAAAAGAAGGAAAATGGACACAAGAAAAGCCGAAAAAAACACGGAAAAAATAATAGTAAAACCTAGGACTCTCTCTCTCTCTCTCTCTCTCTCTCTCTCTCTCTTCTCTCAGACTGGAGAGCTTAACAGTCATTTGAAAAGCGCATTTCAACTATTTATTTCGTCAACGTAAAAGTCAGCCGTGAGTTTATACGGTTTTGATTTGAATGTGTAATTTATTTTTAAGCTTTTCATGAATGAATTAAAAAGCACCTCCGGAATTTTATGATGAAATGTACTTTCACATGTGAATTTCAATTCAAAATACAAATTGCTTTTAATAACTTCTCTCTCTCTCTCTCTCTCTCTCTCTCTCTCTCTCTCTCTCTCTCTCTCTCTCTCTCTCTCTCTCTCTCTCTCTCTCTCCATATACACTAAAGCCTACAAAGCAGGTTTATATTTTCCATAAACACCATATATAAATTAATATTGAAAATACAATATAAGCAAACATGAAAATAAATTTATATAATAAAGAAACAAAAACAAATGAAGATCATAGACAAACATGAAAATAAATGTAGATCATAAACAAAGATAAAGATAAATGTAGAACATGAACAAAGATGAAAATAAATGTAGATCATAAACACACATGAAAATAAATGTAGAGCATAAACAAATATGATAATAAAGTAGATCGTCAAAAACCATGAAAAAGTAGATCATAAACGCACATGGAAACAAAAGTAGATCATATACAAACATGAACATAAATGTAAATCATAAACAAACATGAAAACGAAATGCAGATCATAAACAAACATGAAACCAAAAGTAGATCATAAATAAACATGAAAATGAATGTAAAGCATAAACAACCAAGCAAATAAATGTAGATCATAAAAAACAAGAAAATAAATGTAGATCACAAACAAACATGAAAATAAACAAACTAATTTCACAGACAACCATGAAAATAAACTGCTTTAAATACACAACCATTTTCTTCTGATGCATGGAATCCTTCAAATTTCCCACAACGACAAAAATCCGTACAAATCCAACTGCTGATATTTCAATCTCGTACTTGCAGGCCATTTTGTAAAACTGACACCTATAACAGTCGATGCATCGTGATGAAAAGATTTGCCCCGATAATTTCCGCCTGCGCAATGCTGCGAAGCCTTGGTGTCAACGTCTACGCTATTTTCATACTGACAACGCCAGAGTAATGTAATCAAAATTTTAGTCCGATACTTTTCCTGTGTTCGCTACACAACATTTTTCACCATTCCTGCATAAGGCATACTTCAAGAATATTGAATTCGCTACATTCATTTTTGATTCCTGTTTTGCCAAAATAGTCTTGTATCAACATTCGTCTTACAATGCTTCAGTTTGTAATGGATGGAAAGTGCTTGTCTGTCGAGGTATCTTACCTCAAGATATTTTAAGTTAGAGGGTTTTAAAGCTACATCTCTCTCGTCACAAATAATTACTTGAATTTACACAATGTAAAAAATAAATACATATGAACTCTTCGCATTGTGAAGGTCAAGTGTCACAAGAGAAAGGCTCTGCTGACCTATATCCATATGACTTTTGCGCTGAAGCCTTATCCAGAAGATATAACGGTTACGTTCAGAAATCCTTTACTATGAGAAATAATTGGTTTGCGAAATTGAAAAAAGATCGCCTGTCTACAGTTTCGAAAATAAAAAGCAATCGTGATTTAATAATCATTTTCAAGTCGGGTGTTCCGTACTGAAATGACATTATATTCGTTTTAATAGTATTGGCTAATGTGACAACCTGAGAGAGGAGAGAGAGAGAGAGAGAGAGAGAGAGAGAGAGAGAGAGGAAATGTAGATGTGTGGGGTTTAACCAGAAGAGATGTTATGAAAAACAGGAAAAACAAAAGCAGGAAGAAAATACCTAAACACGATAGCAAATAAAAAGTCAATGAAACAAACAATCCGATAATGATCGAATGAATATTTAGAAATGTAAAAACAACCTTGGAAAACATGAAATTAAAATTCGCACTGAGGAGCATTTAAAAGGAATAACCTAATAGAATAACCCAATATTTTGTTTAATAGAAATAATAATATACAATTGAAGAGAAAAATCAGAAACCGCTGAACAAAACACCCCGGCAATTTTAGAAAATTAACGATACACGAATATATCAATGGACATAACAAAATAATCCTCACACATTTATACCTGTCATCTTAGCAATTAGCCTATCATCATCTGAGATTCCAATCAAAACACTAGGAATCATCTCACATGGTTCAGTTATAGTGTTCCTCAAAACCCTAACCGATAACTTCACTTAAAACTTCCCTTAACATGTTATCCAGAAAGTCCAGACTCACTTATTCAGAGTGTAGTTTCATGATAAAAACATGAACTTTCCTCCAGCAAAATACTCCAGGTAATGGAAACCTAAAACAAAGGATGATTGATTTGCCTACGCAAGGAAGAAATAAACGGATGACCTCAGGGGCAAGAGAATTACAAAGTGATACAAAGCCTTATATTATTAATTTTACTGTTTATATACAATGATAATAATAAATGAAAAACTATATTCTCATAACTCATTAGCTTTTGATTATCATAAAATCAACCTGGCCTTATTCGATACCGAACGAATGAAACAATCCTAGAAATACGTTAGGAAGAATCGAGTGGCATGTTAGATTAAGAATAAAAATTACACACACACACACACACTATATATATATATATATATATATATATATATATATATATATGTATATATATATATATATATATATATATATATATATATATATATATATATACAGATCACACGTATATAGAATCTATTGGTCACTTTTAACCAGATACGTATGTAACTCTAATAATCGCAGATGTTGGTTTAGCTATATTTATGATCACGTTACTGAGTAGTACGGAACACACACACTCACACACACATATATATATATATATATATATATATATATATATATATATATATCATATATATATATATACATATACAAACACACATATACATTCAAACACACTCATAAACAAACATACACATATAAAGTGTGTCACTTAAAAAAAAAAAACCTGTTTAAAATGAGTCTCTTCCATCAGACGCGTCGCAAAAGTTAGAGAGAGAGAGAGAGAGAGAGAGAGAGAGAGAGAGAGAGAGAGAGAAATGAAATTGCAGGGACGATTTGCCCTTAGGTATCAAAAGTGTAGTAACGTTTGAAGAGTCATTAGTTCCACGCAGCCACACGTCCCCAATTGTCATTTGTGCTCGCCCACTACCACCGCTATTCAGCGATACTTGTATCAAATAATTCACTGAATCAAACATCAGTAACATCAGTTGAGTTCATGGACTGGCGCACAAGAGTGTTTTCGAGTAACCCTCACCCAATAACCCCCTTCCCCTCACCCCAGTCCTCCTATCTCACAACCACAACAACAACATACGCATGTGTTGGCGAGTTAAATATTGCCTGTGCGTAGTTGCGCGCTAGGCAGGCAATAGTTGGGCCGCAATTTAAATTGGTCATAATTTCTGCAGATACATAAATATTCAATGCAATATTATAATTCAACTACAAACATCCCTAAACCACAATGCAAATCCATAAACGTCTATTGCGTACAAATAAATAAGTATATATACCTTCTTGAAGCAAACATTACCGAACCACAACTTAATCTTCACGTAGTTTACTTGAGACACACAAAAATCATGTACCAATAATACAATCAGTGCCTAATTACACGAAATTACAAAAATAAATAAATAAATAAATAAAATACTAACCACTACTTATCTCTCACGACATAAACCACAATGCAAATCCATAAGCGTCTTCTGTGTACAAATAAATAAGTATATACCTTCTTGAAGCAAACATTACCGAACCACAACTTCATCTTCACGTAATTACTTGAGACACACAAACATCATGTACCAATGATACAATCAGTGCCCAATTACACGAAATTACAGAAATAAATAAACAAATGAATAAATAAGATACGAACCACTAATTATCTCTCACGACAAAAGCAAACGCTCGTTAACTAAAATCTAACCGTCTCATGACTATGCGAATCACGATCAAATTGTATCCCTAACCACGATTTATAATCATTCCTTAACAAAAATCTAACCATCTCACGAATATGCAAAATCCAGTAAATTTACAAAGCATGCGACGTGCAACGAAGCAACCTTGGCAACGGACAGCAGAAGCGACGCGCCGAGCCCTAAACAAACAGATGAAGCAGGTGTCGCCATTTAATTAATTCCTCAGGTGATGAAAAGATGCTTTTTCAGGTGGACTGTAATCGCACAGGCGCCGCCATGCAGTGGACGGGCCGTTCGCCATTACCTGATTACTTGGTGTGTTTCCTCCGGTTATGAATCTCATCGCAGGCTTCGAAATATTTCCATGTTAATGCAATTAAACGCGTTTTTCTACGGTGGCGAAATGTATATGAAACCGTTTTGAAAATAATTCGCATTTGAAGAACAATGAGGTCTCACTCGAACATGTAATATATTGCTGTATGTGTCCTAGTCGCAAAAACGACAATAATAATAATAATAATAATAATAATAATAATAATAATAATAATAATAATAATAAGGGACTATGGTATCAGAACAGATAGGGAGATACGTGCAAATAGACCAGACGTGACGTGACTTTGATTGACAAAATTGATGTCGCAATGCCATGGGACACAAGATTGAAGAAAGAAAGAAAGGGAAAAAATGGATAAGTATCAAGACCTGAAAATAGAAATAGGAAGGATATGGGATATGCCAGTGGAAATTATACCCATAATCATAGGAACACTAGGCACGATCCCAAGATCCCTGAAAAGGAATCTGGAAAAACTAGAGGCTGAAGTAGCTCCAGGACTCGTGCAGAAGAGTGTAATCCTAGAAACGGCGGGCATAGTAAGAAAAGTGATGGACTCCTAAGGAGGCAGGATGCAACCCGGAACCCCACACTATAAATACCACCCAGTCGAATTGGAGGACTGTGATAGACAAAAAAAAAAAAATAATAATAATAATTAAAAAATCCTCATAGTAGCACGAGTCTTCAAATACAGAAACAAATCCAGTTATGTAAATGTACATATATTTAGATTTAAAACTGAAGGATAGCCTTAAGGAATCTGTTCGGTTCCACTTATCAATTTTAAATTTAAATATATGTACATATACAAAACTGTGGATTTGTTTCTCCAAAAATAATAACAATGTTGCAGTAATGAATAATGATAATAATAACAGTAATTTTTATTATTATTATTATTATTATTATTATTATTATTATTATTATTATTATTATTATTATTATCACGTATTTGCAATCAGGCAGAAAAATTACTTAATAATTATCATGAAACAAACAAGAAAAAATAATTCACTTAGAAGATAATTTTAAATACAAAAAAATAAACCAACTCGTCAAAGGTAACCAGAAAACACATGAAACAAACTATCATAAAGGAAGAAGAAGAATCCCACAAGAAAATGTCACTAAAGAGAAACAAGGCAGCAAAGGCCAGTCCCGATTACAGAGTTGGAGGGGAGAAAGGGAAGACAGATAAGGGGGAGTCATTATCACTTGGTTAAGACCAGACAGTTCAAGATGGACGGCATACAGCCGCTATACTAAGGAGAGAGAGAGAGAGAGAGAGAGAGAGAGAGAGAGAGAGAGAGAGAGAGTCTAAAATAAGGAGTGATCCGACCTCCAGCTTACTCGGGACGCGTGCAAGATTTTCCCCTCACTCAAAGTTGTAAACATTATATTCCTTAGTTTTAAGGTAAATTAAAACGTGCTAAATTCTATGGTCAAATAGAGCCTTGTTTCACCAACGCAAACTAAAATAAATAAGCCGTATTTTATTAGAGATCATTTGTCTGTGCTTTTTAGTATGCACATTATTTACTATTTACATTTTCATTATTTTTATTCTAATAAATAACTAATAAATATCCTATCATAAAATTCCTGTACCTTTAACTCAACGCGCAACACCTTTTTAGGCTCTTCCATAGACCTTTCCTACACCCCAACAACAACATAGTAGTTTGTGGGCTTACTCCCCGAGTAAGCAATACAAACACAAATTACTGATCCTTTTCTGTAACCATATATATATATATATATATATATATATATATATATATATATATATATATATATATATATGTATGTATGTATGATATGTATGTATATATATATATATATATATATATATATATATATATATATATATGTATATATATACACTTATTTATGTATATATATGTGTGTGTGTGTGTGTATGCATATATACATACAAACCTATATATGCATGTATGTATGTATAATCTGTACATATATTCATATGTATATTTGAACACATACTTATTTCCCACATATTTGGTAATCAAAGAAAAGCTGCATTTTTCATTTTCCTTTTAAAACTGACAGTTAGTAGTTAGAATAATAAAGTGATGAGACATATCTACAACACTAAATGTCATAACAAGACTAAATGCCATAAGAAAATTAAAACAAATTACATTTTGAATGCCTTTCCGTTCATGAAGTTTCACTTCCCGCGTGAGATACCAGCTTTGAAAATATTTTTAAATAACATTATTTCACCTGCGTAGTATTATCAACAACATTCCATAATAGCTTAGTTGTAAACAGGGAATAATTGTAAAACAGAATGTTTCTCAACTTGACGACTATGATCTTCAAGTGCTTCAGAAGCTTTAATTTATATGTACAAAAAACAAACGTACATATAGACTGTTTAGCAAAATTTAGTACAATATATATTTATATATATATATATATATATATATATATATATATATATATATATATATATATATGTATGTAGTATGTATGTATGTATGATGTATGTATGTATTTGATATATGCCATAATAAATTCCAACTAAAAACGAAAGTTAAATCTTGCTGATGGACCTGCCCAAACCACGTAAACTAAACACTTTTTGTGAAAAATTAAAGAAAAAACCACCGTCTTTAGTTGCCACTCAAGAGGGCTTAAATTGAAAACAACTACAAATAGAGATAAGAATTAAAGACCACAAGCTTTAGTTGAAACTCAAGAGGGCTTAAATGAAAACAACTTACAAAGAGAGATAGAATACAGACAACAAAAATCTAAAGAACTTATGAACGTGGATAAACACGAGAATACAAGGTAATGACAATGAAGGGTTTAAGACAATTCGGCAGAATTAAGTATAATACCACAGGCTCTAGAGTAAAGTCAAACTTAGAGAGAGAGAGAGAGAGAGAGAGAGAGAGAGAGAGAGGAGAATAATAATCACGATGACAAGGATACATCGAGAGAGAGAGAGAGAGAGAGAGAGAGAGAGAGAAATAATAATCACGATGAAAGGATACATCGAGAGAGGAAAAGGCGAAATGAAAGGCGAGGGGGTAGAAGCGAACTCCTAAGCAATCCGTCTGGTGTCTGTTACACTGATGTATTGGAAGGGGAGAGATAATGAAGAGAGGGACAGAACGCCTGCACTGGAAAATTGAAAAGGATTAACGAACTAATGAACATGCAATGACAAAAAGAAAAAAAAAGACGAAAGAAGTAGAAGAAGAGAGGAGAAATAAAATGAGAGAAGAGTAGTGGAGGCAGCAGCAGCTGTAACATCCCCCAGCAGATTCGAAGGACAACAATTGACAATCGAAAAGGCAACGAGACACATTCAAAGGCTTAAAATTCAATTAAGGAAGCGAAAGAAGAGTCGTCTAAATATAGGGAATCGAGAAATAGAGAAAAAAAAAACTCCCTGCAAAACAGACCATCACAGCCCTGGAGGAAGATTTTTAATCTCCTCGTTAAAGGTGGAGGCTCAGAAGTGATATTCTATTACTGGTCTTGGAAGTGCCGATTGGATGCAGAGGTTCAGGCTCCATTAAACAAACTTCATGCCTCAAAAAAAAAAAAAAAAAAAAAAAAAAAAAAAAAAAAAAAATATATATATATATGATATAATATATATATATATATATATATATATATATATATATATATATATATATATATATATACACACACACATTTCCTTGGAATAATGAAAACTAGCACATTCACAAAACCCCCGTTTTCAAATAATAATAAATCAATAAACAATACATATTTCTTATAAGAATACTTGAATACCTACTGAAGTACAATCTTCAACGAAATAAGTAACACAAATATAATAATAATGATCACAACCATCATCATCTCCAACCCTTCGTGACACAAAGTACCTCTTTAAAATTCCGCCACTTAGGTCTTTCCTGGGTTTTATCTTTCACAAATCTCCATTTCACTGCGTAGGGAACTTCCGTAATTTCCTTTCTGTTATCATTTTTAACTCAGTCCCGTCTTTTGACTGCTATTACTCTTCTTAAAAGATTTCTTCTTAAATCCACAAAATCTTGCTGCTAATTACAGTTTCACTGTTCAACAGCCATTCATGTTCGTACATCAGCACAGATCGTACCAGATTCGTGTATCATCTTACTTTCATACGCAATCTATTACATTTCCATATCTCATTGCCTCTTTTTAGTCTTTCACTAAATTCTAACTCAAGAAGAAAGAGCCTAACTAAACAATCGCAAATCAATTATATAAATATTTCACGTCATAACAGAGCCATTTACATCTAGGAAGAGAGCTTAACAACTAAGCTGGAAGTAAAAAGATGCACACACACACACACATGTACGTATGTGTATTTACATATATATATATAATATATATATATATATATATTATATATATATTATATATATAATATTATACTATATATTAATATATATATATATATATCATATATTATATAAGATTATATATTTATATATATATATATATATAGATATATAATTATATATTATATATATATATATATATATATATATATATACATATATAGTATTTTTAATCTAAGTTTTACGATAGTAAAATTATATAACTTAAATACAGTAAGAATAATAATAATAAAAGAAGAAAATCCTAATTACAATCACATACCGAATACTCACTTTCTCTATAATGAACCCTTACAAATGAAGGAATTTCAAGTGGGAATAGTAATTAATGTTATACTTTGGTAGAACCAATATACATTCAAGTAATGAATAGTGAAAAAACAAACTGATAAATTAGCAAGTGCTTAAATCATAATCAATTACAAATTGGGTTATCCTGAATTTTAATAAACCATCAGCAACAATAATAACGACCATGAACAATCAAGGACTTTTAAATAAAAAAGAAATATTTCACTTAATATGTAGAACAAATTTTAAAAAGTAACTTAGTTTATAATTTAAAAAATTAATCCTATCCGACATCAGCGAATCAAGCAATCTCTTCTATCTTATAATGGACGCTCCAAGAGATTGAAATCGGTCAGGAATGATCAAGAATCTGATAAATACGGAGAGAGAAAGTCTTATTCCAATGATAAAAAAATGGAAAAATCTTACTTTATTACCATCGGCAAATCAAGAAATCACGTCTATCCCAAAATGAGACCGTCGAAAGAACAGTCAGAAATAAACTAATTTAATTAGCGAAAACCAAATAACACGAAACAAGAACCTGACAAATGGGTAAAAATAAAAATAAAATAAAGAAATTTCCCCAATCTTAATCGACAACCGCAAATCAAGTAATCACTTCTTTCCCATAATGGACCGTCGAAAGAGGGAAACAGCGCCCAGCAAAATGAAATAGCCCCCAACAGGAGACGACGACGTCGACCCCCAGAACAAATGGGGAAGATTAAATTGTGATCACAGATACCAGACCGAGGGGCCATCTGTTTGGTGCTGCTGCTGCTGCCGTTGCTGGCTGTGCTGTACCTGCTGTCCTCCTCCTCCTCCTCCTCCTCCTCCTCCTCCTCCTGCTGCTGCCGCTGCTGTGCCTCTTCCTCTTCCTCCAACAGCTTCTTCTGCTGCCGTTTCTATTAGGTTTGTTTGTTTGTTTGTATGGTGTTTTTACGTGGCATGGAACCAGTGGTTATTCAGCAACGGGACCAACGGCTTTACGTGACTTCCGAACCACGTCGAGAGTGAACTTCGATCACCAGAAATACACATCTCTGACTCCTCAATGGAATGTCCGAGAATCGAACTCGCGGCCACCGAGGTGGCACGCCAAAACCATACCGACCACGCCAATGAGGCGCTCTGCTTCTTTTGGGTCGTGACGGACTTGACACAGTTGTTACGGGGTGACCAGAAGTTCTGCTTTATGTCATTTGCCTTGTTGTCATCGTTGCTGCGCTGCTGAGGATGGCACCGGGGATGTTCCAAAGGAAGGGGGATTATTTTGAGAGAGAGAGAGAGAGAGAGAGAGAGAGAGAGAGAGAGAGAGAGAGCTCCTTCTGTGGGTGAGGTTCTCGATTTTAGTAAGGATGAGGATTATTTTGGACGACTTGGTGTCATTTTTAGTTTGAGAATGTAATTAGTTGTTTTAAATGATTAAATCGAAAAAAAATATCATAAAGTCAAAGAGATGTTCAAGGAGAGAGAGAGAGAGAGAGAGAGAGAGAGAGAGAGAGAGAAGTAGGCGAGCACATCCTGTTTTTTATCCAATACCCAACCGAATGATAAACTTTTAAAAAACAGACCAACAGATCGAAATATACAGAATATATAATTACGATAAATCTGCCTAATAATGAAAATATTATTGGTAAGGAATATATATATATATATATATATATATATATATATATATAACAAGGATGAAATGCAAGCTGCTAAACGTATGTATTCAGAAAATAAATAAGTAGAGAAAACTGCAAGACCACTCAGTCAACTGAGTGGAGAGAGAGAGAGAGAGAGGAGAGAGAGAGAAAGAGAGAGAGAGAGAGAGAGACACTACCACTACTATTACATTACAGAAAGTCGGCTGAAGGCAGAGGGTGGAGGGTTGGTGAGTTACCCGGGTGCTGTGTCTTTACTCCAAGTCCCAGCAGCGATATGTGCTGTGGTGGTAGTAAGTGGTTGGGGTTAGGGGGTAAATGGTTGGGGTTAGGGGGTAAATAGGTGGGGGTGAGGGTGGTAGGGGCGGGAGAACGGGAGGGGTACAAACCCACGACTAATACCCACCCTGGTTAAAGCGCACTTTGTCGCTCCATAAAAGAAACATCGGCTCAGTAATACGAGCAACTGGGCCCCTTTGATACTCTTTTAACAGGATTCACAAAATTTGGGGGGTTTGATTCCTTTTCAATTGGGAATGGCCATTATACATGGCCAATATCCGCATGGGAACGGGGTGGCTCAGGAGGGGGGAGGGGTCGGGGAGGGGGGGTGTGGGTGGGAGAAGTAAATGCAACGCGCGTTTTTGCTCGAATATTGGGAAGATATAGTAGGGGTCTTTTACCCCCTCGTGGTTATTTATATTTGCTCAAGCGTACTCGTGGGAAACCTTACTACTTTATCACAGGGAAGTCGCTTGCCGTATTTTTACCAATATTCTTTTTTCTTTTTTTTTCACCGATGAAATCTCATGTTGACAGTGGTACAAAAAGCATACTGGTTGGTGACCACCTGTTGCTACGCAAAACGATAGCACGCACAGTGCATGGTTAGACACACAGATATATAAAGACTTTAATGCAGGTATAGGAAATGCACAAGCACTTCGATAACATTATCTTGAATGAAACAAAAAAAAACTGAATATGATAACAGACATAATCTGTGACCTCCTTAATTCTACAGGAAGATGAAATATTAAAACACAAAACAGATGGTGTCGACTATATTCCTACACAAAAAGACAGCATTCTTAAGGAATTTATATGTATGTATGTATGTATGTATGTATATATATATATATATATATATATATATATAAACAAACACACATTCAAATACACAGGAGCCAACTGGAATCGAAATCAACAATTAACTGCGGGACGCTTGTAACATGAATAGCCTGCCCAACAGAATGCCCACCCGATACCACCTACGGAGTAGCACCTTCAGTTTTATAAGGCGGAGCGAAACCAAACGAGACCTTCAGAGCTTCCCACCGGCGTGACAAGGAGTCTCCTGGGTGACAATTCACCCTGAGGCCACATTCTAACATTTGCCAAGACCATTTTCGTATTAATAAGTGCGAAATATTAATGGGTTACACCGTTCAATTCACGCTATTCATAACATTCGTCAAAGTACCCAAGTCTAACCTCGAGGAATTTTATGATTTTTCCACCATGGAAAGCTCAAACCAAATTTCGTAAGATCACACATTTCGAGATAGACCAAGAAATACTTCTCTGATTTTACGCTCTTCATAAAATATGATGGCATATTCGAGTATCAACTCGTGCAATTCACTCGGTTAAAATTGAAGATGAAATAAATAATGAAAATTCAAGTTGATTTAAATCAAGAAATTCATAACAGTTTAAATTCTTAACTGATGAATTTTGATTCGAATCGTTTCCGATTCTAGCAGATTCTCTTGTAGTGATTACAAAATAATCCTCAATGATTACATAATAATTTCTAAAAACACACCACCATTGCAAAACTAATTTTACTAATCCTAATGCGAAGAGCTCAAAGTTATTCTTTTTGCTGCGCTATTTCCTGAAAATCTCTCATTCACTATTTCACTCTCATCTTTTTCTGTGTAATTTTAAATCCTTTCGATAAGATTTTAAGAAAGGATGCTGTTATAGCCATTAACATATTACACGGAAAGGACTGAAGTTGGTGATAACAGAGATTTAGATCTAGATAAGAATGAGATGAAGTATATATTACTAAAACCTCACGTTTTCAACGAATAAGAAATTTTACATAATGTATTTATTTCAAAATGCCTAACTTACGGCATATTTCAAAATGCAATAAGGTGAAATACGGCAAAATGAAAATGATAAATTTCATCGGTTAAACTAAAATGTCAACTTTTTATCCTATGCAAACAATCCACCAAAATTACTACATATGTGTAATTTTAGTAAGTTCTAGTATTAGGCAAACCTAACTGCAAGACATGGCATACATAAAGATATCAAATATAGGCCAATATGCTCTCGTTTGACAAACATGTAATTCATAATAAATTCAGTGTTTACTTTTAAGCAAAATACTGTCCGGAGTCTGTCAACATGCGCTTATGTAAAAAATAAAAATAAAAAAACTTGTCACTTTTACGTGCAAGCATGAATATCTGGACATACTTGACATTAAAGAAACAAAATTTGAAATTTATTTCTTTGTGTTGAAACAACAGGCGAACCGTAAATTACACACAATTAAAAAACCAGGATTTGTGATATCTTTGCTTGGGATTTGTCAATTAGCTCACGAGAATACGCTAAAACTTAAATTTGGTTCGTTAGGTGCCACTGGCTTCAAGTCGTGTAATAGGAAAACTTGAAGTTTCCTCTTATGAGTAAAATATGTTATAAAAAGAATGTTTCAGCTGATGTAATATTTAAATTACTTCATTTTTATCCAAACCTCTGCAATATCTATATTATTATAATTATAATAATAAAACTCTGAAACGTTGTTTGTAGGTGACACCGTAAGTTAAACGGGGCTGGTGCTGCCCGTAGACTTCCACTTCCCCCTCTTCTATCCCCCTCCCACCCCTACCATGCATCCCCCTCCTATTTGTCCAACCCTACCCGACGTTTCCCCACACCCGTCCTTATTTTCCCCATCCCCCTACCCTTCCACCCTGCCCTCCCTTCCCCCCCACCCTGCCCTCCCTTACCCCTCCCCTCCCCCTCCCCTCCCCTCCCTTCCCTTCTCCTCTCCCAAATTTTCAAAATCAAGCAACCCAACGCGTCACGGGGTGGGTCCAGTATATGGACATAATTTTAAACGCTACCTTTCGCTGTCATAGATGGAAGCAAAATCTCCCACGAAACTGCGAATTTTTCCTATCCCAAGAAACGTTTCCTCCCAGAATAAAATAATATTTTCGAATAATTATCATTACTACAGCTAAATCTAAGTAATAAGGACAAAGTGCATCTTCTTTACAATATGAAAAATCGTCACCAGTGTGTAAAACTCTAATAAAAGAAATTTTTATTATTTTCTCACAGACTAAGTTATAGAAATTTCGTTCCATCAACGGTCCCCTATTCAAAAGATATATCTAACGAGCTGATGGTCAAAATTTTATCATAAATCTGATCTATCAATGTTTAAGTCAATATTCAACAAAGTATTGGCTAGTTCTACGTGATTGATAGGATTTCGTATTTACACATATTTTCTACAAAAATTGTTAATTTTACACGTTTTCTGTTGTATAATATAAAAATTGTCATGACGTCCATTTGTTTCTCATGAGAAGTAATTACACGCACAGGCACATACGCGTGTATATATATATATATATATATATATATATATATATATTATATATATATATATATATATATATATATATATATATATATATATATATATATATATATGTATAACTGAATCACGAAAGTTAGGAACGTGATAAATCCATAAATAAAGATAAATGCCACGAAGGAAAAATAAACGAAGGATGTCTGCAAGATTACATATATATCTAATAGTATCCTATTTTAATATATTGTATATTATATAGATATATATATATATCTATTATATATATATATATGATATATATATATATGTGTGTGTGTGTGTGTGTGTGTGTGTGTGTGTGTGTGTGTGTGTATACGTGAATATTTGTATATTTGTTTCTCCACTAAAGAAATCCGAACCGCTTGGAAGACTCAGAAAAAAATTCTGTTCGTGGCTTTTATGTCACCCCAGGAAGGTTTATAACTCAAAATCAACCCATACCCCGAGACAGAAATACAAACACAGACATATAAATTATATTTTCGTTTTTACTCCACCTTTTCTTCATCAACGTTCTGAGTCACGAGTAGCTTGAGTGAAAAGCTCCAAATTTCCTGGTGACGTCATTAAACTCCTCCCACTGCAAACCCTCACACCATGGTAGGCCGACAAATGCGAATCTAATCATTATTCGTTAGTTTCTTCTTCGTTCCTATCTTCGGAATTCGCTGTGGCAACTGCTTCATGACATTAGACTGACGTATGTCGTTATAATGACGCATTTCATTATACAGCCGGTTTAAACGAGGTCTAGAATAATCGAAATAACACCTTGGACACTCCAACGGTTGACCGTCGGAATTAATTATCGTGCGAATTGGCAAAACGTCACGGCATACAGAATGAGTTGCTATACACGGTGTTTTGTAACAATTACCTGGAAGATAATGACTGAAAATTCTAGATTAAAACTTTACAGGAATGCAGATTATTACATTTGGAAATCTTTTCCTAAAGGTAATTGCAGAAATTATGTGTATGGAGGTAAAAGTAGACGGTACAAATGGATATTAAATTAAGAAATGGCAACTCATACCAGAGTCAAAGTAATACAACGCGTCAGTTTCGTACTTTTTCCAGGTCTAATCATCATACACAGTATGGAATATTATTCCCGTCATTTGGGAAAACAAAATTATTGTTTATGGTTATGTATCAGGATTATATATATTCATTTCTTTATTTTATCAACACGGATTTATTCAAAACAATAAATAGCCAATTGCGTATCATTCCTCCATGGAGGGTAAGATTTGGCATGATTCATGATTACGTTTATTAGCAAAGAAACAAAATGACCAAGTTTATAGATGTCGTACGGACATGCTTAGCGGTATTTTTCTCTAAAGATCACAGTAACTTTATACTTAATATGTTAATGAATCTGTTGTCATTGTAAAGATAATGAGTTGCAATTTATTATGTTATGTTAAAAACGTCCATAAAAATAATATGAAGTGTACGTATCACGACTTGAATCTAACCGTATTGGAAAAAGTTTTTCCACTTTTTTGCTTAATTTGGTGAGGAGCCTAAGACTAAATGCTGCAGCAATTCACTTAATAATAGAAAGAAGCAAAAAGGCGTAACAGAGTCTAGTCTAAATATTTCATGTTTAAAAGAGACGTATTTTCTCATGCAATATTAATGAAAGAGTTTAAATTAGAACCTGATCGTTGGTTCAGTTTCTTTTTATGAAATGGACAGTGAAGTTTACTTTCATTATAGTAACACCTATCATAAAAAGGCAGGATAGAGGCCTACGTCTATAACAAATTGTCTGGTCTGTATCACATGGAAATACTGTTTTGAATTTTCACTGTATGATTTGGACTTAGAACGACCTCCAAATAGCGCTGAAGGGTCTAACAATGAAATGAATTAGGCCTATACATAATTCATTCATATTCTGATCAAAGTGACAGATCTTTCCCAGGTGAAATCCAGCGATAAACTGTTACGAAAGTGTTGCTTACCTATCCACAAACATGCAAAATTACCTGTCAGCTGATAGGAAGAGTTTAGGTAATTTAATCAGTGCAAACGTTCTGGTGAGTGGACTGACTACGTCACAAAGTGTATGCTACACGAAAGCTTTAAAATCTGTTGCGATGAACTGGCAGAAACTGTGACAGGTAAACCTGATAGTGAATATCCGGGCTAAGGTTACTGAATTTTGTGACAGAGAGAGAGAGAGAGAGAGAGAGAGAGAGAGAGAGAGAGAGAGAGAGATTTTACCGGTTGTCATTCGGTTTTCCTGGGCAACGCCGGATTGGTCAGCTAGATATATATATGGGTATATATATATGTATATATATATATATATATTTTTTATATATATATATATATGTATATTTGAGAGCATATATATATATATATATATGATATATATAGATAAGTATACATACATATATATATACACACACATATATACATATTATACATATATATTAGAAGATATATACATATATATACTATATATATCCTAGTATGATACATTAAGATATAGATACCCAGAGATATATATATAAGATATATATATATATAGATATAGGAATAATAGATATAGCGATATATAGATAGAATATTATAATATATATATATAATATATTAATTATATATTACTATATATGCATAATTATAATATGCATATTATATATATATATATATATATTATATATATATATATATAGATATACATATATATATATTATATATACATAGAAATAGATATATGTATAGATACATAGATATATATAGAATTATATATATAAGATATATATATATATTACTATATTATATATATATATATATATATATAATGATGTACGTGCAAGGCAAGGGGAAAAACTAGAGCAAAAAAAAAAAAGTCAGCGTGGGCGAAAAGGTTAATCTTTCTATGTAAAGGCCTAGGCGACCGGCAACTTGATGTCTTTATCTATGAAAACAAGATAAAGAGGAAGGGAAAATATGTGATCAAGGTCGAAAGGAGAGAGAGAGAGAGAGAGAGAGAGAGAGAGAGAGAGAGAGAGAGAGAGAGCATCTCTTGATAGAAAGAACCATACAGGAATCGGGGAAATAAGAATGAAAAGAAACGGCCACTCAATGAGGCAAAGGAAGAATTACGGGTCTCAAAAAAAAAAAAAAAAAAAAAAAAAAAAATGTGAGCAGGGGTAATGTTACGAGGATGGACAGAAACTTGGAATATGGAACATTTATAATTAATATGAATGATAGGAAAATGGAAAAGAATAAGAAAAGAAGCGAAGAAGAAGGAACTAGTGAGCAAACTTTCATTTACGGAAGCGAAGTGAGGATTTTGAGTGTGAATGGAAGGAAAAGGTTGAAGTTGATGCAGTGAACTGACTGCGTTGTATATGAAGTACAATAAAAGTGAAAGGTTTAGAAATGAAGAGAAAAAGAGAAATGAAGAGAAAAAGAGAAATGAAGAGAAAAAGACATGTGGCGAAATGGTCAACATAAGTGAAAAGGTCGATGGGAATGATTT
>NC_087209.1:24957141-24959641 GCF_015104395.2 Macrobrachium nipponense | reverse complement strand
ACGCACACACACACACACGCACACGACGCATACAGGACTTGCAGACTTTATTTTGCAAAGACTGACGAGACGGCTCAGGTGCACCGCCGCAAAGAGGATTTACCAATGATAACATTGAAGGGGGTTCTCTGGAGTACACGAAGAGTGAGACCGGAGGGGGGCGTGGGGGGTGGGTGAAGGGTGGAGGAAGGAAGAATGGAATGGAATGGGAAAGGGAGGACCCAGCGGGGTTGAACTGGAAGTTGAAGGAGGAGAGTGGCGAATGGAAACTCTCTAAAAGAAGAGGGAATAAGAATAGCACGGGAAAGAACCAGGGACGCAAAGCACGAGAAAGCTTTTCAAGTAAACTGATGAATTCACCGAGAAAAAAATTAGCGACAAAATGCAGCAAAACATATAGATAGAAAAGAGGTCTTAATCGTTCTGGGTTATCAAAACGCGACAGAATAAGGCTACAAATAATAAAATTCTTCAACGGACAAAAACAATAATCAGCTACGAAATATCACTTTCCCAAAAAAAAAACCTTCCTCTGTATAATATACGATGCTACTAAGGATGATTTACAGTGTGTGCTTATAATCACAACAAATATCAAACCACAAGCAAACTTTACTTATGATATGCTCCTTTAAATTTGTCACACGTGAGCCGGCGTAAATGTTCTTAGGATATTTAGAAGGTCAAGCAGTGTCGAATTCTTATTATTAAAACAGAATTACAAATAAAGTGAATCCTGCCATTCCAAACAATCCCTAAAACTTCACAACGTCAAACATGTTTCAGAATATCCATAAACCTCTTTACATATGAATATTTATTGTAATATAGATTCGATTTCGAATTCTACCGTCAACATACGTTCGACCATAGAAAAGGAAGGGTTCACGATTACCTACAAATATTGAAATTTCTTTTCAACCAATCAAAATAGTATGATGGTCAAAGATATTTCTTCCATAAACAGCTTTTCCCGTTCCACGAGGAACTTATCCCAATCTTAACTCACCTCACATTCCATATGATTTCTTAGTCTATCAAGATTTCCCGGAGTATACTTCCGCATACTGTATTAATGTTCGGTTTTAATTGGCAAGATACTTCCTTTTAAACACCTCTCAAGAACTCTTTTCGCTTTAAGGTCGCGATCAAACAAATTGTTTCTCCAGAAAGGGTAAACGTCGCTTTTTTTTTTCGGCGTAGACTGCAATTACTTCTGAAGCGCCCGAAGCCAAAAAGCTATGTATATGGAAACCGTCAGTGACGTCATCAGACCCCTCTATCTCCAATAGTTGGGCTGCTTCACTAAATCAAATGGACCTAACATGAATCAAAAGTCATATATTTTGTAAGTGGCAATACCTAAAAAATAAAAAAATAAAAAAATTCCATACTACCGTTACCTACTATCTATCCTATCTATCTATCTATCTATCTATATATATATATATATATATATATATAATATATATATATGCATACATATATGTGTATATATATATATATATATATATATATATATATATATATATATATATATATATGTATATATATATTGTATTATATACGTTCAAGATATAAAAATTACTAGAAACCATATCACAAACATCACGTTGAATTCTTGAATACAAACCTTGATTAATTTTCAATTACTTAACACTATAGGATAAGGATATTAAACACAGCAGCGAAAACATAATCAACTGTCTCAATTGAGCGTTGTTGCAAATCGAACCATTCTCGTTATCTATTTCGTCTGCGTATCGTCATTTTCTCTTATACAGTATTTTGCTCAATTTTTAGGGTCGCTTTACAGCTTCTGTGTGACAGGATTAAATCAAATCCTGATAAACAATTCGAATATATAATAGAAATAATCTTCCTATTTTTCGGTTACGTAATCTTTAACATCGACGACCCTTTGTAAATTGCAAAATGCAGTGTCATATATCTATCACTATTTCTGGTAGGCTTTCCTTTTACCAAGCTGCTTCTCCAGCCTCATGAGGGCCATATCTAAGACTGCTTGTGGTACAGGTATGTTTCCACATTTATCAGACCATTTTCCTAGTCATTATAATCCCTATTTTGTCTTAAATATCTCTGTATGTTGAGATCTCTTCAATTTCTGTTTTTTACCCAGAGGCTTGTGATCTTCCCCTGTAAAAGGTAATTAGATGATCATCTTTACTATGAATAATTAAAATAAGTTTAATTATAGTTATCTCATTAATGTAGCATGTATCCATTTGTTAAATATGACGAATTTAAGAGAAAAAAATCACCTTTTGTAGAGTACTATTCAAGTACTAATAAAAACCTATTTAACATTTCCAGACTAATAATGAAAATTAAAAAGTCAAAACGACTAAAGACATAAAACCCAAATAAACATTCATACCAAAAATAAAGGGATTTTGTCTTCACATCTCTGTATCTTATTTTCATATTTACTAAAGTAAAAAATTACAGTTCTCTTGCACATATTCTAAAGTTATAG
>NC_087209.1:24929641-24949641 GCF_015104395.2 Macrobrachium nipponense | reverse complement strand
CCCCCAACTCTACCGTATCTGGTGAGCAACTGAAAGATGGCTTTATAAACACTATACGTTGTACAGAAAACTCGATTGCTTCGGCGTTTTTTTTTTTTTTTTTTTTTTTTTTTTTACTTGTTAGGAAACGTACTTTGGAATGGGTATGTGCTAAAGGAAATGTCTTGGCACTTTTTGATGATTGAAAAATAGTAAAGAAAACATTCGTTCCCGTACGAAATTCCATTATGATCACGACCTTCGAGAGTATCTGTAACTTATTGGAAATACGACGAAATACGATGATGGAAAGGGAGGATTTCTGCAACACGTTCGTTGTACCGCTGGGTGATCGATCGGCGAACTCGATTGACAATGTGCCTGGGCAGTCAACGTGAGTGTCTGTAGACATACCTGCATGATTATACACGCACATAATATATACGGGTTTGTGTGTGTGTTTATACATGCATGTATGTATACATACACATGTTCACTGACCAGACTCATCCTCAATCGAGTTCGTTAATAGAATGTGGTACAGAAAAAAAATCTATATATACGTATGACACTGGACATTCATACAATACACAAACACACCAGCCAAACAGGAAAAATAAATACTTGAGGAATGTAATTTGTTTTATAACCGGAATCATCCCTGCAATTACAGATACTATCCAAGGATATAATTTCAACAAAATGAGAGACAATATTTAATCATGGCTCCAAAATACACACAGCACACCGAGACAGAAGAAGAAGAAGAGAAGAAGAAGAAGAAGAAGAAGAGGATTAGGATCTGGATTCGGAGGGGGAGGGGGAAGGAGGGAGGGAAGAAGAAGAAGAAGAAAAGGAGGAGGAGGAGGAGGATAAGTATAGGGAGGGGGAGGGGATAAGGGGGAGGGGAAGGAGGGAGAGGGGATGGGAGGAGGGGAGGGAGGTGGGAAGGGGATGAAGGGAGGGAAAGGAGGGAGAGGGATGGGAAAGGAGGGAAGGGGATCGGGTTGAGAGGCGAGGGGAAGGAGGGAGATGGTGAGGAGATACTAGATAAGGTGTTGGGGAGGATGGACAGGGGTTGTCTGGAAGGACAGGGGGTAGGAGGGGGGAGGGGGAGGGGGAGGGGAGACGTCAGCCAACTGGAAGAAGGCGGCACCGGTGTGTCGGCGGTCATCAGCCGAGCGGCAGCAGCCTTTTATCGGGCGAAATCTCTCAAACACTTCTTACGGACAGTCGGTTTCCAATCGAAATCGCCAGGCAGGACGCATAAAAAAATAAGGTTTAAGTGGACCCCTTGGCAGAGTTGATGGGTTTTATGGAAAGGGGAAGGAGAAATTGGGGAGGGGAAAAGGAAGAGGTTTTGGGGAAGGGGCGTGAGACGGGCACGATCTCCTTTATATATATATAGAGGACGGTATTATCCTAAAAAAGGGGGTTTATGAAGACGATAAAACTATACAATAACTCACCTCGTCCCTGAGAACGACTCGGGAGATTGATGACTCAAAAAGAGGAGCGTTATCTTATTCCTTTTTTTTCAACAGTCCTGCTTTTACCTTTGTTTTTTTTTTGTTTTTGTTTACACGCGTACTATATCATTCTAAAAGAACCTTATTCTATCGCTTTATATTCCTTATGTACTTTACGTAGTTTATTTGAACATCACCTTGATGACACAGTGAAAACGGAATACTACTGAAAAAAGAAAAAAAATACCAACAAGAATTACGCAATAGTTAAGCCGTGATTTAAAGATGAGCGCTTTCTATTTCTGCCACTCCAGAAGCATTGGATTATTTGGAATGAAAGTAAAATACGCATTTTGTAATTATAACAACCCGACAACAAAATATAGCAATAACCGTAAAAAAAACAGTATAACATGAATAAGAACAGTATAACATGAATAAGAAAAAGTTACATATCTTAAAAGTGATTGAAAACATGAACGAAGAGTAAACAATTCACAACAGTAAAAAAAATTCACAGACTTTAATTAACCACTGAATCTGATTACAGATATACGTCAAACAATACAAATTTGAACATATACATTTTTAAAATAAAAAAAGAAAACCAATTAAGCATTGTCTTCGATCATCTCATGAAACTAAGCTTCACAAGGTGCGAAATTCGAGCACTGGTCACAATTCCACTACGACAAATATAATGACGGGCTCCCTACCTCTTTCCAGCGACCATAAATGCCAGGTGAGTCATGGACATTACCTGAAAAAGAAAAAAAAAATCATGAAATAAGCAACGCACGAAAAACAAGAATGTATTGCACAGTTGGCAAAAAAATGCCGATGTGATGAATAGTTTGCGCAGACAAATTAGTGGGGCCAGATTTATCACTCGTTTTTTACCGTATATATTAAAAACTAGACCCAAACCAGAATTTCCCTAAATGTGCATGATAAATGCGTAATTATACTCGAGAAAAATTTTCATTCGGAATGAATAAAGGATTGATTGGTCTATATATACGTGTGTGTGCCTGTGTATTCGCTGAAACCAATATCTCGTATATAAACGAATTTTTTTTAATACATGCAGTGAGGAATGCTGTGTACTTCGTGTATTACCTGTTATTATGCAAATATATAAATGTATAAGCACTGGCACACATGAATTTGTATATGTGGGTTTATACATACATATAAATACATAGCTACATACATACATATTACATATATAAACATACATGTATATTTATATGTATGTGATTGAGTGTTATTCCTTATAAAAGTAAGGAATCGAACCAAAAATATTCGTCAAGTAATTAAAATTTTCACGGCTTCATCATTATTCAGATTTTTGTGTCCCTTATTTACTGTCTTTCCATAGAAATAATTTCAATTACAAAAATGTAAGGAAACGTAGCATGAAAAACAAAACACTGGCGTGTATACACTTTTACTAACTAAATCCTCCTTCAAAATATATAAACTTTCCATTAAAATCTGTGATAAAATAGGATTCGAAATCGCCATAAAAATTTTTGTGGTGTATCGGGCGGAAGAGGAGGAGCGCGCCTCGTTCTGGGGAGGGTGGGGGGGGGGGGGGGGGGTGTCTGCGCCCCGCGTTCACATCACACTAAGATTTCATTTCTAAAGCCAAATAAAAACCACCATTTTTATCGTAAAACATTCAATCTGAACCTTTCATCTTTAGAGCCGGCGAGGCGCACTCTTTTATAGTAAGTCATAAGGTTTTATTGTCAGTAATATCGCCCCAAAGGGGAGAAAAATATTCCATCTGTCGCGCTGGATGAACTGTAGCCCAAACAGATATATAGTCCCCCAAACTATGTTTAATGCCGGGTTACAATGTAATAATAGAAAAAAAAAGTTATGTTCCTGAGTGATAAATGTTAATTGGAAATTGTTTCAAAATACCGCTACTGTTGCTCTGGGAATTTGGCTCAAAATCTCATAAAACCGCGTCATAACAGCATTCTATTATCCGCATTTTGTCCTCCGCTTTTATTAGCGATAGAAAACAGGTACACAGCAACCCTCAGATTTAGATGACACGATCATACACAAGCGCGCACACATACGCACATACACGGAGGGGAGGAGGCGTGCTTGCTGGGCCGGAGGGAGGGTGGGGGGGGGGTGGGGGGGGGGGGGGGGAGCACCAGGAGATAATGGACGGAAAAGGTTTATATCCCATGGCCACCGATGATAAGTGGGTGATAACGCATCATACACACGAATAATACCGCGTTCCGAAATATCG
The DNA here is from genome assembly GCF_015104395.2 of Macrobrachium nipponense. NCBI lineage: Eukaryota > Metazoa > Arthropoda > Malacostraca > Decapoda > Palaemonidae > Macrobrachium > Macrobrachium nipponense. Next base: position 24,945,915 of record NC_087209.1, on the reverse strand, counting down.
TGGGGCCGGAATGGCTGAATAATAATGAGCAACAATATCTCGGACCAAATGAGCACAAAACAACCTTTCATGAAAGTAAGACATGAGTGATGGCTGTAAACCTGGAGTTACGAAGGCAGCCAGCCATTAGACTATTGATGAGTTGTCAGGAACAGGATACGGGAAAACAGGCCTCTCTCCCTGTATGAACAAGAGCATTTGCTGCTATTTCGGAAAAATCGGATTTCTCAAGCATTATCAAAAGACAATTTTAGTGTAAACACGCGGGTCACTAAACACATACGAAACCGCCACTAATAATAAAGTACTGTGTCATATAGTGATATCATATAAAAATATACTTATGATAAATGATACCTGTCACGTCATTTCTTGAGTAGATATAAAGCATTTTGCTGACTTAAGAAATATACGGAACGAAACGCTGTATTAGTGAATAGGTGAAGATCCTTCACCGGGAATTTACATAAAAATTGCTCTCCTTACAAAGGTTTGATAATCTTCAGTGTTTCTTACTGACCCAAAATTCTTGGAACACATACTATCAAAACGCTTTATATTACTCTTAAGAAAAATCAATAGTTTAAAATTAAGTGCTATCTAAAAATAAATAACGCAAGGCCTCTCATAACTAGCACTACATTTATACATAATTCTATTTTTACCTCCAACAATGAGGACAGAAATAACTGGATCTGCTCCATTTTTATGACAGTTTTAGACATTTTCAATCTTTCAGATGATTAAACTACAATTTAAATAGACCACGCACAAAATACTAACTTTTTTCCTTTAATTTGATATATAAAGTATAAATTCATTTCTTCTTAAAATTAGAGTTAATTTTTCCAGGTCGACTAACACTTTGGCATGGATCCATTCAGCAACTAGTGTTGTCATTTTTCTTTTCAAATGAGTTAAGTTCATGAGTTTCCTTACCTTAGCACTTCTTGATAAAAACAAAGTTTTGATCGTTTGGGCTTAAAACCCCCCAGTTGAGTCACTACCTGTACAATAGGTGCTAACACGTACAAACAAGCACACATTATACAAACATACACATACATACATATTGACAGTTTGATGTACCATAGATATTTTTTGTTATCAGCTAAGTATTTATTTTTCTTTTTATTTAGAGTTTGTATTAGAAAAACGTTATGCTTTTGCTCTGAGAGAGAGAGAGAGAGAGAGAGAGAGAGAGAGAGAGAGAGAGAGAGAGAGAGAGAAATTTTTTGGTAAGATTCAGGTCAGTTCAGGAATAAAAATTTGAGGTATCTTTCAATCTAACTGCCTGTCAACAAAGATATATTTTTAACCCTTTTCTTTTGTATCCTTTCTAACCCCTACCCCCAATCTCTCTCTCTCTCTCTCTTCTCTCTCTCTCTCTCTCGAAAACAAAAACCAGGAGAAGAAAAGGCAAGAAACAAGCCACGAAAATGTATAATCCGAATCCAATTTCCCCTATCAGCTAAAACAAGGTTTCCAAACCACGAGGGGGGAAAAACCCCGGGTGAAGAACCAAAGTTAGAAACAGTTGAATAGTACAAATTTCATTAAGATTCTCTTTTTCCCCGAGGAAAATATCCCTCCCGGGCCAGAGTTCCACAATACCAGCGGCCGTGTTTCTTTTCATTTCCGAGATGTTCGGCGTTGTTGTGCCAAAGTTTAAGGACCGAGAGGGCTAATATCTGAGGGAGGGACGGAGGGAGGGAGAAAGGGAGGTAGGGAGGAGGAGAGGGCGACCTCAGCATTGCTTTGCTCTCTCTCTCTCTCTCTCTCTCTCTCTCTCTGTTCACCTCCTTCCCCCACCCCACTTTCTCCTTCTTTAGCGATTCCTCCCTCTCCCATTTATAATTTTTTCTCTCTCTCTCTTCTTCTGCATCTTCTTCTTTATTCATTCCTCCCCCCTCCCCTTATTATATAAGCCATCCCATACAAAACTAGTTTTCATCCGTCAATAATCTCTCTCTCTCTCTCTCTCTCTCTCTCTCTCTCTCTCTCTCTCCTTCCTTTCCAATCTTTTTAGCAATTCCTCCCTTCCCATTTTCTAAGCCATTCACTTATAAGCACTAGTTTCCATCCACTTAATCACTTTCAACAATCGTCTCTCCTCTCTCTCCGTCTCTCTCCACTCTCTTTCTTCCCCCTTCCTTTCCCCTTTTTTTTTTTTTTCTTCCTTCCCTTTCCCCTTTTTCCTTTTAAGCCCAATTCACCCTTAAAAATTCACTTAATTTTTTTAACACTGTTTCCAATCCCTTCCTTCTCTCTCTCTCCCTCTCTCTCCTCTCTCTCTCTCTCTCTCTCTCTCTCTGGCAGCCTTTTCATAAAGTGCCACGAAATTAAGATCAACAACAGAAGCGACAAAGCAACAAAACAAACTCAGTGTACTACAGACACCACAAGTACGGGACTTATATAATCACTGGATACTTTTCGAGTAAAACAAGAAAGTATTTTAACTTAATCCTCTGCTCAACTTTCAAAATCATCTTCAGTTTCTTGACGAGGTAGAACTACTTATAATGATTAGTAAATGGTATCACATGTAGGACATACTGCATTATATAGTTATCAAAGAACATACTGCACTATATAGTTATAAAAGATGCCGCATAGAACCCTGCTTAGCAAAATTTTATGGGGGAGCGAGGGGCTCAAGTAGCGCATGCGCCAAGCTTATAGGAAAGACATTTGTAATAATAGGTATATTGTATATATATTTTTTTATTTCTTTACATAGGAGGCACCTTTCGTGTGTTTGTTAAGTAAAGTCGACTTCATTTTCAATTCAATCAAAATATTATCGTGGAAAATATGACGTCAATACCGTGAAACCGTGGAAAATTTTCGATTTTTGCTACAAAAAATAGACGTTTTTAACTTTTAATTCTAGGTTCATTACTTTTAATTTACTCGTAGAATTGTTATTTCTCTTTATAATTTAACGAGGACTAACTTTGAATTTCAAACATGTTTCGTTCATCGTCAGTTTCTCAATATTCTTCAGTAATTCATCACATACCATAAGTATGACATAAAGAAAAACTATCATTGACGAAATACCGCACTGGATTGGCAATCATTATGATAATTTATTATCTATTCTATAACAGTATCAAGAAGTATTATAATTACGGAAAGGCCAAAATAAAAGCTGAACCTCAATGTAATATAACGACGTGATACGTATAGCTTCGTTATCCTAATAATTTTAGCATAAGAATAATTCCTCACTTTTATTGCATGATATTTGCATCACATAGGTCCCATGGCTAAATAACCAATTGGTTCCTATAGTAGATTCAAATCAACTATGCATTTGATGTCTAGGCCAGTCCCTTACGACGCTCCTAATTGACGGTTGATAAGCCAATCACAGGGCTGGAAACTCTGTCTCTCTCGAGAGAGTTCACATAGGTAGGATGTATGTTCCATCTCTCCTCTGGGATACTTTTGAAAGACGTATCTCTAAAGAGAGGCGGAACATACATCCTGCCTATGTGACCTCTCGAGAGAGACTGAGAGTTTCCAGCACTGCGATTGGCTTATCAACAGCCAATCAGGAGCGTCGTAAGGGACTGGCCTAGACATCGGATGCACGGTTGATGTGAATCTACTATAGCCACGTGAATAAAAATCTAATCATTCATGCCAGCCCTAGGAGGGCTGTCAGTCAAGTAACCTTATTTAATCACAGGAAATTCATGAGGAATCGGGAATTGTTTGCCAAGAAAAAACTAACCACAATAAAAGTTCTAAAAGCATTAAAGATGAGTGCATGTCTATTTTAAATATTAAACTACCAGCAACACTTATGGATCAAATCTGAACATCTACAGTGAGAGAGAGAAAAAAAAAAGATACTTCACAGAAGAGCAATGTCGGACATTTTTTGATTTTCCTAAAAGTCTCACGCATACAGAAAGAAAAGCTGAAAATATCAATAGCTATATACCATAATAAATTAACACATCTACGAAGACTGAGGCTAAACAACAATAATAATACACCATTATAACGCTAACAATATATATTAATAATTACATCTAGATCAGACAAATAAATGTTTCTGCAACCTTAGGCTACGCAAGAGAGAAGTTATTAGCTTTACTGAAGGATTCGCTACAACTGGAAGGAACATGTTTGTTCATTAAACCATCACTCTAAATTCTAAATTGTGAAATTTCCAAGCATAAAACAAAACCGAGGATAAATAATTGTTTTCGTCTAAAGCTAGTAGATATGATGAGTTCCTGAATACCTGTTATGCTGTTATTATTGACTGAAAACTTAACCGACAAAGGGAGGTCTGCTTGTTCTCAAAACACTTCTTATTTCAAGCACACATTTTTCGACAGAAAAAAATTGCTCTCCATAATTACCATCATTATTTATGAGTATATAACGGTCACCGATATAAATAGTGCTTGCATGTCTTTTCAGTGGCGATGGAATTGAAGATAAAAGGATGGTAAAAATAATTATAAAACCTTACAGTATTTTAATGTTGACCAGAACATCATTATCACGGGAGATATAACAAATGGAGACATTGAATATTTTCTTTGTATGTTTACATAAAAGCTAAGAAAAATTTTCCGTGAATTTCTGGCACACACAAACACCTACAACATAAATATACACAAGTATTATATATATATATATATAATATATTATATAAATTATATATTATATATTATTATATATATAATATATATATATATATTTATATTATAATATAATATTATAGAGTCATAAGTTCAAAGAGAACAAAATGAAAATATAATTTTCATTTGAGCAAAAAAATAAATAAATAAATAAAACAAAAAAATAAACGGATTTCTTTGTGTGTGTGTGTTTTTTTGTTTTTTTTGTGAATAGGTGTGTGAATGTGTGTGTATTATTTCCACGCTTGTCTTAACTTCAAATGCCAACATCATTTCTTGAGGTCGTTGCAACATACGTCATTACAGTGTGCAAACATATAATTGAACAAAAAACAAGGTTTCATATCTGCGCTGTTATAGGTTAGTAGAATGTTATTAGCACATGGATGACATTTTAATCATACTAATATCTACAAGTAATAAACTGTATCCAGCTTTTCAACTTAGTCTATTATCTGAAGGTACATCATAATGTAATCAATAATATATAGTGTATTTTTCCAATAGTTAAAAGCCTGCCTTATCTATTGCATCCATAGAATTACATGGACAACTGTTTGAATGTATATTAAGGTAAGTAAGAATCTACCTTACGAATAATAGGTAACACAAACACACACGCACGCACACACACACACACACACACACACATATATATAAAAACTTATATATATATATAAGATTAATATATTATATGATTATATAAATTATATATATATATATATATATATATATATATTCTATATATATGTGTGTATATATATATATATATATATATATATATATATATATATATTATAATATATATAATATATATATATCTAATAAAAGGAGCCAATAACAAAAAACAAAATGTAGAGAGAAAAGTACTATATTTCAGAGACTGCTGTCTATCTCTTCAGGTATATGAATGAGAAAAAGTTTACAGAAAAGGTGGTATTTATACCAAGAGATTCGTCCACAAGTAAGCCAATTTAGGTCACCCCCGCTGATAATCTTCCTTTAATCTTCTTAAGCGTTGGTTGAATGAACACTGCGTCGACGATGTCCGATGTCCAATTCCCTTTTTGAGATGTTCATTACCTGCTTCTCTTTATTAAGGCCGATTCCATCATTTGACTCTTGTACCGGCAGTTGCTGCTATAAATTACACGTGACATATTCCAGTTTATTCTATGGTTGGTTATTGTTCATTTATATGGTTGAAAATAGCCGAGTTCTGTTGTCCATACCTAACTGACCGTTTGTGTTGTATTAATCTCTGGGGAAGTGATTTACCTGTAAATCCGATGTAAGATTGGTCACAGTCCCTGGCATGGGATCTCATATACCCCCAGAGTCTTTGGCGATGTCTTTTGTTGGACGTTTTAATCAGGGGATTGAGGCTAAGGTATTGGGTAGGTAAATGCAAAAGGGTTGGATTTCCCAAGGGTGTGAGTTACTCTCTTATCGTCTCCCAGGTGGGGAATTTTTATTTTATTGTTGGGTGTGTCTCTGGTCTTGTCTTTAGGGGTCGGTAGAAAATTACGTTTGCTTTTTTGAATTGCTTTCTCAATTATATGGTCAGGATACTTTAAAGATGAAAGTTGCTTGCGAATTAGTTCAAATTCTTTTTCCAGGAAACTGGGGAACAAATTCGTAAGGCTCTTAAGAATAGGTTGCTAGCTACACCTATCTTGATAGTATTTGTCATGATAGCTAAAGTAGTGAATATAGAAAGTGAGGAACGTTGGTTTCTGTATATGGTAAAATTGTATTCTGTCGTGGTCTCTGATTATTTTAAAACATCAAGAAAAGGAATTTTGTCGTCTGTTTCCCATTCAACTTTAAATTTGATGCTGGGCACTAATGCGTTTAATTTTGGAGAGGAATTCATTAAATTACCCCACTTAATTATCCCAAAAAAAAAAATGTTAGTATTGTCATCCACGTATCTCATCCACAGCAAATGTTTTTTGGGTTTTTATTGCATTTATTACTGTAGTTTCAAAAGTATTCCATGTACAGATTGGCTAAAATAGGGACTTAAGGACTACCCATAACACACGCGAATTTTTTGCTTGTAGAATGATTCCCCGAATGAAAATACGTTATTAGATGCACATAATTCAACTAACTTTATTATTTTGTACAAGTGCCAAAGGGAAATGATCTGAATAGGGGGATAATTTTTCCCTTAAAAACTGAGAACGTCCTGTACTGGTACTTTTGTGAATAGGAGTCTACGTCAAGGCTTACAAAAGTTTTATGTTGTGAAGTGGTATATGTGCTTCTCTGAATTTGTGACAAAAAGTCTTCCGAATGTTTGATGTGACTGGGAGAAAAAGTGCCTAAAAAAGGAGAAAGGAGGCCAGCTAACCATTTAGAAATTTTGTAATTGAAAGCTCCGGGCGCATGAAAACGATGGGTCTGAATGGAAGATTGTCTTTGAGGTTTTGGGAAGACCATAAAAGTAGGGTAATTTAGGATTAATTACTTTAAATTTCTCTAATAGTTCAATACTCTTTTTTGTCTTGGCCCAATTAATCTTACTTTCCGAAAAAATTCTGTGGGGAACGTTTTTCTGGAGGGGATTTTTTCGTCAGTTTTTTCGTAAGTATTGTGTCGCTAAGGAGCTGGTTGATTTTGTCGAGGTAGAAAGTCTTTGTCCATTTTATTTCTTTAAAATTTTTGCCGTCTTTGTCGGATCTACTTATTATAAAAACATCTAACTTTTTTGTTTTTTAGCGAGTGGATGGCTATCAGAATCTGCGGGGAACAGGATATTTCTTATGAAGGTCAGTTTAAAGCATTTTAGTAACACTCCTTTTAAACATATCTCTTCACGGCTGTAGTTTTTGTCAGATATGAATTTATCAAAAGCCACTATGAAGTCTAGGTTGTTTTTGTTTTGCGTCTGGCATAAGGGCAAAGGATAAGCCTAAATTTAAAACTAAAATGTTTGATTTTACAGTAAGGGGGTGTTGGATAAGTTTAAAAAACTTTGTCTTGTTGTTCAAGATTATTCCACGCGCTATTATCTATTAGGTTATTTAACTTGCGTAAAAAGTCTGTTGGAATGAGTCACGCTATTATAGGCAGCAATGTTGGAACAGAATGAAATCAGATACCTGTATAGTGGTCGTATGAGGAGGCGAAGATTAGATTGAGTTCCATATATCACTCTGGCGTAGCACGAAGATGTCGTTTCTCGTATTGGTGATTCTTTCTTCAGGAAAATCGGTGTGATAGAGGGAAGGGGGTTTGATTGCAGAGTCCATCTCCCAAATCCGTACAGTTTTTGGAAGTACTTGTTCTCCAAAAATGTACGGCTATGTTTTCAAACCATATAAATGAACATAACCATAGAATAAACTGGGAAAAATGTCACGTGTAATTTATAGCAGCAACTGCCGGTAACAAGAGCAAATGATGGAATCGGCCTTAATAAAAGAGAAGCAGGTAATGAACATCTCAAAAGGGAATTGGACATCGGACATCGTCGACGCAGTGTTCATTCAACCAACGCTTAAGAAGATTAAAGGAAGATTATCAGCGGGGGGTGACCTAAATTTGGCTTACTTGTGGACGAATCTCTTGGTATAAATACCACCTTTTCTGTAAACTTTTCTCATTCATATAACTGAAGAGAGAGGCAGCAGTCTCTGAAATATAGTACTTTTCTCTCTACATTTTGGTGTTTTATGGGGCTCCTTTATTAGATGGAATCTGTTGTTACAGAACATTTTTACCAGTCATGTCAGCCCATTATGGAATTCAACCGCCTTTTCCACGATTCTTCACTCACTTCCAGAAGTCAAGCCAGTTTCCGCATTGGAAGAATGCCTCAAAGAACAAGTACTTTCAAAAATGTACGGGATTCGGGAGATGGACTCTGCAATCAAACCCCTTCCCTCTATACACAAGATTTTCCTGGAAGAAAGAATCACCAATACGAGAAACGGACATCTTCGTGCTACGCAGAGTGATATATGGAAACTCAATCTAATCTTCGCCTCCTCACTACGGACCATGTATACAGGTAGCTGTTTCATTCTGTTCCGACATTGCTGCCTATAATAGCTGGGACTCATTCCAACAGACTTTTACGCAAGTTAAATAACCTAATAGATAATAGCGCATGGAATAATCTTGAACAACAAGACAAAGTTTTCAAAACTTATCAACACCCCCCCCATTACTGTAAATCAACATTTAGTTTTAAATTTAGGCTTATCCTTTGCCCCTTATGCCAGACCGCAAAAACAAACCTAGACTTCATATGGCTTTTGTAAATTCATATCTGACAAAAAACTACAGCCGTGAAAGAGATATGTTTAAAAAGGAGTGTTACTAAATGCTTTAATGACCTTCATAAGAAATATCCTGTTCCCCGCAGATTCATGATAGCCATCCACTCGCTAAAAAAAGTTAGAGTTTTATCATAAGTAGATCCGACAAAGACGGCAAAAAATTGTAATAATGGACAAAGACTTCTACCTCGACAAAATCAACCAGCTCCTTAGCGACAAAACAAATACTTACGAAAAACTGACGAAAAATCCCCTCAGAACGTTCCCACAGAATTTTTTCGGAAAGTAAGATTAATTGGCCAAGACAAAAAGAGTATTGAACTAGTTAGAAAGAAATTTAAAGTAATTAATCCTAAATTACCCTACATTTTATGGTCTTCCCAAAACTCACAAAGACAATCTTCCATTCAGACCCATCGTTTCATGCGCCGGAAGCTTTTTCAATTACAAAATTTCTAAATGGTTTAGCTGGCCTCCTTTCCCTTTTTTAGGCACTTTTTCTCCCAGTCACATCAAACATTCGGAAGACTTTTTGTCACAAAAATTCAGAGAAGCACATATACCACTTCACAACATAAAAACTTTTAAGCCTTGACGTAGACTCCCTATTCACAAAAAGTACCAGTACAGGGGGACGTTCTTCAGTTTTTTAAGGGAAAAAATTATCCCCCTATTCAGATCATTTTCCCTTGGCACTTGACAAAATAATAAAGTTAGTGAATTATGTGATCTTAATAACGTATTTTCATTCGGGGAATCATTCTACAAGCAAAAATTCGCGTGTAGAATGGGTAGTCCTTTAAGTCCCTATTTTAGCCAATCTGTACATGGAATACTTTGAAAACTACAGTAATAAATGCAAATAAAAACCCAAAAACATGCTGTGGATGAGATACGTGGATGACAATACTAACATTTTGGGATAATAAGTGGGGTAATTTTAATGAATTCCTCTCAAAATTAAACGCATTATTGCCCAGCATCAAATTTAAAGTTGAATGGGAAACAGACGACAAAATTCTTTCTTGATGTTTTAATAATCAGAGACACGACAGACAAATTTTTACCATATACAGAAAACCAACGTTCTCACTTTCATATATTCACTACTTAGCTATCATGACAATACTATCAAGATAGGTGTAGCTAGCAAACCTATTCTTAAGAGCCTTACGAATTTGTTCCCCAGATTTCCTGGAAAAAGAATTTGAACTTTTTAATAATTCGCAAGCAACTTTCATCTTTAAAGTATCTGACCATATAATTGAGAAAGCAATTCAAAAAGCAAACGTAATTTTCTACCGACCCCCTAAAGACAAGACCAGAGACACACCCAACAAATAATAAAATAAAAAATTCCCCACCTGGAGACGATTAAAGAGAGTAACTCACACCCTTGGGGAAATCCAACCCTTTTGCATATACCTACCAAATACTTAGCCAAATCCCTGATTAACGTCCAACAAAAGACATCGCCCAAAGATCTGGGGTATATGAGATCCCATGCCAGGACCTGTGACCATCTTACATCGGATTTACAGGTAAATCACTTCCCCAGAAAGATTAATCAACACAAACGGTATTTTCAGTTTTAGGTATGAACAACAGAACTCGGATATTTTCAACCATATAAATGAACATAACCATAGAATAAAAACTGGAATATGTCACGTGTAATTTATAGCAGCAACTGCCGGTACAAGAGTCAAATGATGGATCGGCCTTAATAAAGAGAAGCAGTAATGAACATCAAAAGGGAATTGGGACATCGGGACATCGTCGACGCAGTGTTCATTCAACCAACGCTAAGAAGATTAAAGGAAGATTATCAGCGGGGGTGACCTAAATGGCTTACTTTGTGGACGAATCTCTTGGTATAAATCCACCCACCTTCTTTTCTGAAACTTTTTCTCATTCATTATACCTGAAGAGAGAGGGACAGCAGTCTCTGAAATAGCACTCTCTTACATTTTGATGTTTTTTATGGCTCCTTTTTATTAGATGGAATTCTGTTGTTACAGAACATTTTTACCAGGTTCTATATATATAATATATATATATATATATATATATATATAATATATATATATATATATATATATATATATATAAATATATGCATTGCAATATATGACGCTTGTGGTCTTTGTTTGGTGATATAAAAACACATCTGCACAAAAGAAGAATTTTTACGGTAAATCATGACATGGACGTAAGGAAACTTCCCAGAACAAGGAATGTCTTTTAAAAATTCGTAGTTTTCAGTCCATCTTCACTAGAGAATACCTTTCAATTTCTTCTTCTGTGCAAAGTCAATCCTAAATTCTACGAGCCCCAACTCCACAATAAAAATATAAAAACTTGAAACATTTGTAAAAAAACTGTGATTCTTCCACAACTTCTCGGTTCCTTGTTAACTGAGGTCCTATTATGAGATTCCTCGTTTGAAACATTGTATCGTATGTCTACTCGCTAAAGAATGAAGCGAAATACTGACAAGACAACTGTCCATTTAACGCACAAAACAATGTTAAAAGAGGTGCTTTAATTTTTGTAAACTTTTAAAAAGCCATTCATTTGTTGCTCAATAAAAAAAATCATAAATACAAACATTACGACAAAATCATGTTTCCCTGTCACAACTGCTAACACATAATAAATGAATGTGAGTGAGTCATGGCGAGTTCAATATAATTAGAGCAAGAGAAGTGGAAGCTTATTAATCTAGTATTAAGAGGAAGTACTGAAGAGAAGACGATACTCAAAAAAAGTAGATAGATGGCTCGAGAGGTATTTTAAAAAGAAGGATCTCGACATTCAGGAAGCGACTTTGTGGGTACATGATAGAGGTGAATGATGCAGCGATTTCATAGGGGTTCAGTTCAGAACTCTACTGATACGACTTCTGAATGGGTAACAGAAGCCATTACTAGGATGGAAGTTTTCTGCACTGGAGGGTCGTCCACGAATCAGCCACTGAAGTACAATGAACACTTGTTTCGTCTCGGGAACCACCCTCTATTTTGGGAATTCGCATGAGGATTAAAAAATATACCAATTATTAAACAACAGTGCATATAAAATTTCACATTAGAACTAAGGTTATGCTTATTTACCCTCACAAAAGGAAACGAAATCAATATAATATAATATTTCTGTTTTCCTGTTTTCAAAGTCCCACTCATTCTTCTCTGTCTATTTACAGTCAGTTATCAATGTATGGTTATTCTTTGAAATTATTTTTTTCATAAGCACTCGCGTAAAACCATACACACATCTACTTCCAAGTGGATTCAGTTTTTCTCCATTTATTTGTCAGTTGTCACTACCTGACATTTTGCTGAAAACTGTATTGTCTGCCAATGAGAAATCGCGTCAATTCTATCGCACACGCTTCCCCATGGAATAAATTGCTAATTCTCAATGAAACCTGGGTCCTCTTAACCCCGCCTTTCTCTTTCAGGTAAATGCCTTTCTTTTCCACCGTCATGAGCTTCCCACCTTTTCCCGAAGGCTCTCGTGCCCCATAATGGCCCCGCAGTAAAGCCCGAGTTTAACGTCTCGAACAGCCCGGTAATCACTGCATTAAAAGGGGCTCAGGCATAAATAAGCGAATGCTTTCATTACCTCGCGCTTAACGGGATCGAATCACTCTAAAGCGATAAGGTTGACTCAAAGTACCCTTAGGGGTGGGAACGGATGCCCTAAATGCTAGAAATGTGCAGCACTAGCATGATAATAATCTTTCGGGAATTTTATCGGATAAAGATAAGCTGAATTGAAAATTGTAAAAGAAAGAAATATCGAGCAATGTGAAATAGATAGTACTGCAAGTACGTTTGGCGCAAAAAAAAAAAAAAAAAAAAAACAAAAAAAAAAGTCCGTTTTCCTGAGAGTTTGTTGAACACTATTTATAGGAACAAAACATGCCGGAGAGTAACACTTGTATTTCTCTCGAATTTCAGTGCTTCCCATTTATTGATATGAGATCAAATTCCCATTTATTGATATGAGATCAAATAAAAAAAAATGTATACGCCCATGGAATATTCTCCAATTCCAGTCTCAGTTAAAACTGAATTCAGTTAAGAATTACAATGGCGATCATAGTTCCAAACTTCTAAGAACATGTCTGCTTGCGCTTACTTAATTTCTAAAGAATAGTGTTGCTTATTTTATTGCTTTGACAATAAAATGAAGTGGTTCTTCTCGTTTGGAGTACATATTTTAGTTCGAAATATTTTGGCTAGCGAGACCACTTCTGTATACAAACACTTATTCAATGAAACTCGTTTTGATTGGGAAGGACTGATCTCGTACGAGTACTTATATTTTTTCACTATATTGACAAATAACAATGCTGAGAATATTTATCAAAGTATGCATTTTTTTTACTAAAACAAACTCCATAATGTTAGGCAACTAATTTTGAGAATTAAAACGAAATCCATCATACTGGTATAATCAGAGGTCATTATAAACAATCTCAATCGTTTGTTTTCAGACCATCAAGGAACGAAATTATTATCTTTGACATAATTCTATGTAAGTTAAAGACACCTACAAGACTAACTTGCACAAACACTAGTTTGGAAATAACACCGAATCGATTAAATTAACAAAATAAAACAAAAGGAATTATAGCTCCAATTTACAACTAAAGTGTGGAATTTGTATCCCAATATAAACGATACTTTGGGTAAATCTTTTAATAAAATGCGAACTCCAGGACATACAAAATACAAGTTTTGCTATGAAAATTACAGCCATGAATTATTAAAAACAACGATAAAAGCAACAATTACATCAATAATAATGATAACACCAACCACAGGGCCCTTATACTAAATACCGTCGAAAAATTGCTAGCAAAACAGAATTGGATATCATTCACATTCAACACCTATTTTAGTTTAAATAAAAATCCCGAATAGATTGTTCTTTCAATGCTCATGATGCCTCAACATTTAAAAGACCCTAACACCCATCCAACCCTCCACCAAAAAAAGGAAAAAAAATTAAATAAAAAATCTGAATATGATCGGCTTTAGAGAAATATGAAGCCGTTCGTTTTACAGTCAATAGATTTTTCTGCATCTAAATACCGTACACACTTCCAATCAAAAAATACATGACCGGATGTAATCTGAAAGGGGCAATAAATGATTTTTATTCATTTCCAGTAAAAATTAATGATGGGAAGCTAAAAGGCAGATGCTGCTCTGACTGCCTGTGTCCAAATTGCTCGTGCCGGTGAAGGGAGGATGGGTGTACGGCTTAATGAATGGTTTCTTCACGTTTCACCTTCTCCCTCCTGATCTCATCTCTCTCTCTCCTCTCTCTCTCTCTAATCGGTCTCTCTCCCTCTCTCTAACGTCACGTCTCTCTCATGATCTCTATCTCTCTCATCTCTCTCTCTCTCTCTCTCTCCCTCTATAATCTATACTCTCTCTATCTTACTGGTCTCTCTCTCCTGTGTGTGTATGTGTGTATTTGTCGTTTACCTTAAAAGCTTCCTACGTGCTAGGTGGGAACATATTTCTTTCTTACCAAATAGCTTTTTTATCTGTCAAATCGCACTTAAGCTATTTTCATTATCATTGTTGGATCATGTTTGGCCCCTCAAAATCTATAAATACCGATTTTCAAATATAACTTTCGTATAATGGAAATTCTCCCCTATATTGAAAGAAAGTCTTTATTTGGATCACATGTTTCTAGTTTTCAAAGCAGGAGCATATGTAAGAATTACATATATATAAACCAGTGACCTGGGTCATGGCATTAGGAGGGTTTTACGTGACCAAAGCAGACCTAGATTACGCTATGCGCTGTCTGCAGTAGCCTGATCTAGCTCAAAGCTTTGTCAACATTTTTATGTTATGATAACTTTGCACAACAACTTCCATGGGAAGCGGTTGACCTGTTAACCTACGCCGGAAACTTGTAACTTCCGAGCCGGCAGACTACGTATGTGTTTTTATATGAATTGCTGAGATAGCTAATGTTCCGCTATCGACGCGATGCTTTAGAATGGCAGTTCCACGCCAACTATCAAACATATCGGTCGTCCGACCGAGCTGCATCTCCTAGTATGGAGTTACAGAATAAAGTTGTTAACTTGTTCAACTAGCCTGTTTGAATCATCTCCTCAGACAAGAAAGAACCTCTCTACTAAGATATCCAAGGGAGATGAGAGGAACCAAACATTACTTACGGATGACAGCCGTAAGGAAAGAACAAAAAGTCTATCGCCAAGCGATAAGACATAAGAAGTGGTGGCAGCGAATAAACGAAGAACATAATTAACAAGACCCATATCAGCCGACCGAAGGTCTACAAGAACTAACTTCCACCTTCAACATCAAACTAAACAGAGAAACGGGATCTTCAATCAAACGCAACAGTTTATGAAGACGCAACTATGTCCTTCATCGAGAGGAATACAAGCATTTAACACTGACGTTTGAGCAACTGTTATCACTTATCTTCGAGAATCTACACCGGACGAGGGCGGCATCGAACATCGACGGAAAGAAGAAAAACAAAACACAGGGAACATCCACCCGATTCTAGCAAGGACGGAGGCTGTGACGTCATCAATCTTGGACTTCACCGCGCATCGTGCACCGAGAGAAGGCCGTGACGTCATCACGACTTCCGACGCGAGACGTGGACAGGAACTGTGACGTCATCCCATGTCAACAATCCTTCGCAATATAATCTGGAGCTAAGTACCACCTTTTTATCTATTCAGGTCGTTTCCTCAGTGAAGTGTTGTTCATCCAAGAGTCGATCGTCCAGTATTATGGGGTGAGGTTGTTCGCCATATTAATCTTCCTTCATTACAGAACCAATCTTCAACTACGAGGTTCTCGCCCGCAGATTAATTTTTTTTTCTTTTCTATTGTTGTCATTAACCATTTCTTGCAGGAATTCTCCGTATAATATTTTATCATATTATCTGTATTTTTGTATCTTTTGGGGGTATTTTCCTATTATTATAACACACTTATACAGTACATTGCTTATGCGTATACGTAGTGGTCGAGTGTACTCTTATAGATATTTTGATAGGATTGCAAGGAATAGAAGTGATAAGAAAAAAGTGAAAGCCGAAATGGCAACTACTCCGGCTGGCAACCCCAACGAGGACTCTCGTTAGCGCGAGGTCAGCGATTGTCCCTTTTCAAGGTCGGGTCAATGGGTTCCTGCCTCAAAAGTTGAGGCATGGATCTCATCTGTAGACGCTCATTTAAATGCAAAAAGCATCACAGACCCAGCAGTACAATTACAGGAGGCCAAGAGCTTC
>NC_087209.1:24917141-24922141 GCF_015104395.2 Macrobrachium nipponense | reverse complement strand
GGGTCTGATGAAGAACATGAATTCCTCGCATTTCATCTACAATTTGTATTACCTTTTTTTATTGGGATTTCCTGGCGCTCTCATGGTATCATGAAATATATTACAAGCCAAAAAATTATAGCTCTACCACCCAATGTGCGTTGCCTTAGTAATGGTGAACCTAAGAGCAATAGATAAAGGATAAGGTGTATTTATTTTCTCCCCCATAAGCGAAATGATAATTATAAAGCGACGGTGGAATGGAATGATACGTAGGTTTTAGGCCAATGGCTAAGCACTGGGACCTACGAGGTCACTCAGCCCTGAAAGGGAAATAGACTGTAAAAAGGTTTGAAAGGTGTAATGGGAGGAAAACCTCACAGTTGCTAATGGGAGGTAAACCTCACTATCGAAAAATTGTTACGAGAGGATGGAATGTCAGATGAAAAAAAATAAATAAATAAAAAAAAGAATATGAACGGAGGTACAGTACGAGAAATGAAAGAGGTTGCAGCTAGGGGCCGAAGGGACGCTGCAAAGAACCTCAAGTAATGCCTGCAGTGCACCATGGGAGGTACACTGACGGGACTATCCCCCTTAAGGGGCCAAAGAGACAGTTTGCTTAATCTTTGCAATAAAAAATCCCTTGATGCACAAGCAAACAGGCTAGCAATCATAACAGCCATAATCCTGAGACCAGGAACGTTTCCACAATTCGCAGATCAAGTGTTGGAAAAAGGAAACAAGAACGGTGGAACTTGAAGTGTAAAATGTATAATTGACTAAAACATTGAAAGGCAAAATTGCCTTAGGTCGATTTGACCAATACAAGGACAGAACGAAAGAAAACGTGATATAATCAGTTTACCGGATGTCTCAGGAAGCTACAAAACCTTGTAGCTGCAAATCAAGAAATGGGAGTGTTAGCAAGAACGAACTATACATCGTGGAAGGGCGAACAACGCATCCATTTGCAGGAGAAAACATTCATTTATATTATGTACGTGTGTGTGTGTGTGCGTGTGTGTTTTTATGTATATATAAATAGGTCACTTCACAAGATAAATTAATTTCTTATAGGGGCAAATTCCTCACAATCTTGCAATTCTGTCACACTTTTTTTTTAATTCGCTTACCACTGCCAGCCTTGAATCATTATGGGGAAAAATTAAGTTCTCGATACTGCAGCGTGAACCTGCCGTGCATGATGAATGATGTGTCACTATACTCTGTTTTTTTCCATCTGTCCATCCAGCTGTGGTGTTTGCGCATAGTAACACTGCGTCCCGGGCTTTAAATAATACCCTATTTCGAATATTAACGGTGTAATTCGCATACAGTAAATTATTAAAACAATTTTCAGTTGCAAATGTACACCCAGATATCCTTTTATTTACCTAAAACTTACACAGCGTAACTATTTAAAGCCCGGGGCGCAGTGTTACCATGCGAAAACACCACAGGCGGATGGACAGATGGAAAAAAACCGAGTATAGTGTGAGTGGGTTTCCCATTCATTCATATATTTGTATATATACGTATGTATATGTAAATATACGTATATACGTACAAATATATATATGTATATATATATATATATATATATATATATATATATATATATATATATATATGTGTGTGTGTGTGTGTGTGTGTGTGTGTGTGTGTGTGTCTGCGTGTGCCCACACATACAAATATATTACTCTAAACACGTGCCACGCACCTTTATACATTACAGTTGTTAATAATCATAAATTCGATCAATCTTAATACTTACACTAAATTTTATAGCATCCCTAATGAACCTGAAATTAAATCTTTACAAGCTCAATAAACATACATCTTCCAGAGATGCTTTATGAGCAATATTTTACAATTACCTTTTACCAACACGACTGTAACTTCAGAAAGTATGAAATATAATGGGATTAATAATAAAACGCTAAAGGTTTTGTACCAGAAATGTACGAATTACTGCACCACTCATTTGGGACATTAAAAATAATCCGCGGAATGATCGCGAACTTAATCATGTGAGATAGATCGCAGGTAGTATTCTTAATCTATTAGCAATAAAAGGGACTTAATACACCCCCTTTTATTTTTCTGCGTCTGTTCATAATAATAAATAAAGAGCTTTATACCAGGGGCAGAGCGCATTGCTCGTATTTCAACCGTTATGAAAAAAAAACTCAGCCCAATAAATCCATTTACTTTTCCTTAGCAAACGGTGGACGCAACCGCAGTAATGCCATCATCAAGCAAATAAAAGGAGACAATTGCCTAAACGTATTACCTAAAACAAAATAATTATCAGCGACAAAAATTACAGATAAATTAAACGACTGCGTCACGCTCATGATGGACGACATTACCCAAACACGTCGCAAAAGAAAAAAAAAATTAATAATAAAAAAAACTCCATTCCTCTTTCGCTGCCGAAGGGGGTCGTAATTAATGACACGTTGAACAAAAAAGATCCTGCCAGAGAGAGAGGAGAGGAGGAGAGAGGAAGAGAGAGAGCGAGAGAGAAGAGAGGAGAGATAAGAAGAAGAGAGAGAGAGAGAGAGAGAGAGAGTTATAATGATTTAATTTTCACCTGAATAACTACCTTGGGCAAACTGCTTTGCATCACTGAAGTGGGACGGGGATGAAATCTTTGCATATCACTTCCTCTCAGCAGCATCTCTCTCAATCAAATCCTTTTAAAGTTTTTATTCAAATGATACATATAAATACACACACACACACACACACATTATATATATATTATATATATATATATTATATATATATATATTTATATATTCTTATTTAATATTATATATGTTCTATATATAAAAATATGTATATATATATATATATATATATATATATATATTTATGTAGGTATATATATACATTTATTTCATTTATATAATATATATATATATATATATATATATATATATATATATATATATATATATATATATATATATATATATATATATACATATATATATATATATATATATATATATATATATATATATATATATATATATAATTTCGTTACCTTGGTGACATATCATTGTGCCAAGACAATATTCCCCATCCCCTGAGGGATTAAACGTCGCTCAAAACAAGCCGAGGCAGGGGACAAGACAGTGAATTAGCATACAGTGTCATAGAGATCGAATATTCACAAATGATCAGCCCCTTTCCACCAAACTAGGGCCAGGTAGAACCAGACAATGGCTGATGATCACTCACAGGCAGAACCTTGGGCTACTCCGTAACGCCTTTCCCTAGTTTACAGGAACGTAGGTCGTGTATGCCATCGATATTTATCATGCTATAAGCAAGACTTACAATCGCTAACACAAGTGGGAAACCCAGTCTAACTAAAAGAGCAAACATGACTCTTTTGCATATGAACCTAAATGATCCCGCTCCTCTTATTTCATTTCATAAGTCAGTGTCAAGTCACAATAATAACAACATACGTTACACTCGGGACCACTAGTGAGAAGTCCTGTCAAAACTGAGCTATCATGACCCTTTCATGTATGAACGTAAATTGCCTCATTCTTCATATTTCATTTATGTCAGTATCAAGACATAATACGTTATTTTTGTAAAAGACCCACAGATATCTCGAATGAGGCCAAAAAACGCTAAAAGGAAGTGGTACAAACATCATTTTAACAACCCTCCCTTCAGCTATTATAAATTATATAATCTATAGTTGGCTAATAAATGTGTTAATAATTTAAATCTGATTTTATGGTTTATTAGGGGGCTATGTAATGTATATTGAGAAACTCTTGTAAATTAGAGTAAAAGGATTTTATCTATTACAAAAATATATTTTAGTAACAAAATTATTGTATTATGATGATCCGCTGGTTGGATGTCAGTAAAAAAATAGGATGAAGGAGTGTATATGGAGGATTATATTTAATTTTATTTTATTTATAGATTTTTGGCATTATGTCAAGCACTGGAGCAACCAAGGCCATTCAGCGCTGAAACGGAAATTGACAGTAAAAGGTTTGAAAGGTGTTACAGGAGGAAAACCTCGCAGTTGCAATATGACACAATTGTTTGTTTGTTTGTAAAGTGTTTTTACGTTGCATGGAACCAGTGGTTATTCAGCAACGGGACCAACGGCTTTACGTGACTTCCGAACTGCGTTGAGAGTGAACCTCTATCACCAGAAATAAACATCTCTGGTCTCTCTATGGAATGCCCGAGAATTGAACCCGCGACTTCCGAGGTGGCAAGCCAAGACCAAACCGACCACGCCACTGAGGCGCTCATGAATCAATTGTTAGGAGACGATGAACAGTAAGATGGAAGAAAGAGAATATGAGCGGAGGTAGTATACAGTAAAAGGAATGAAAGTAGTAGCTGCTAGGGGCCGAAGGGACGCTGCAAAGAACCGAATGAGGCGCACTGACGCCACTACACAACGGGGATGCAGGATTATATGAACAAGAGAATGAACGAATAGAGGAAACGCCAAAAAAATGTAACATTTCTATGCAAGCTACTTGTCCGCACCAAAGTAGTTTAGTATTTCTATGAGTTATCTATATAAGAAATATAAGCAGCGAAACTCAAGCTCCTTTTTCCTCCACAGTTCTCCGTTCTCCATCCTTCTCTCCTCTTCTTCACACCAGAACAGTAAGATTATCATTATCTTTAAGAACAAGGCTATAACAATTCCCTCTCTAATGGCGAGGAAGTGGTGGAGGAAGTGCATCATTAAAAAGCCGACAGTTATCATTTTTCATCAGAACGTATGGCGGCGAAGAGCAGAAACAACAGCAGCAGCAGCAGCAGCAGCAGTAGTAGTAGTAGTAGTAGTAGTAGTAGTAGTAGTAGTAATGAATATACAGAAAAAAGGCGAGAGATTTATTTACCTGCTGAATCTGTATCTTGCCAATTAAATTGGCAAAGGGCAGACAAACAGATATATACACTAGATTATATAGCAGCACAATATTCTTGGATATGATGGTGAAAGCTCATCT
>NC_087209.1:24902141-24914641 GCF_015104395.2 Macrobrachium nipponense | reverse complement strand
AACTCACCCAGTGGAACAGGAAGAGTGTGATAAAAATAAATAAATAAATAAATAAATAAATAATAATATTTGGCAATTAAAACCATTCATCAGCAATTGACAGCTATGGAAAATTCCCTTTCTATCATTCAAGGAATTATTATATTTCTGGTATAGTGTTTTCAAAAGCAGGAATATTTCTCTGTGGTCTTTTTTTCTTACTACTCATCAGTTGAATGAGAAACAATAAGCTAGGCTGTAATCAGGGAAAATAATGAAATAATCAGATAGTTTTTCTCAGTTTCTGGGTTTTCTAATTGACTATATCTATTTCTATCCATTTCTCACTTCCCTTCTAACTTCACCACCTGACTGACGTTGCTTCATCACAGTCAAGGATATGCATTTTCACGTGAAATCTGCTTGAATTTGGCTGAATTGGGCCTGCGAGTACAGACAACTCTGTTGGACCATTTACTCTGTGTACTAGAGAATCGTAATCAGTATACGATCAGACTATTTCTTTTTATCTTCATTTTTTTTATTCACGTGTACTGAACTCCACTAATGGGTATTCAATAAAACTTCCCTTCTTTATTACCCTTATCTTTTACTCACTCTGAAGGTTTATTTTCCTAACCAGCCTTTGAAACGCAAGATACTGGATTCTCTCATGTTTTAGCTTAACGATACCCAAGGAAAATCTTAAATTTCGACCGGGATCTAAACCTGGGTACCGATAAAAACGCAGAATGAGTTTGTCAGTTGCTTTTCACTCAAACAAGCAAGAAGCATTTGTTCATCGATTTCTTTAAGCTTTCACAACTGAAAAGAGAAGTCGGGAAACACAAACGTCTGACCTAAAACGCCGTTTGAAATTCTTCTCATTTTAGCTAAACTGCGAAGGCAAAGAAAGGATCGTCTCTTTTATGCTCTTATGGAATTGAAATCGAGTCGTCTATATTCTGAAGTGAAGCTGACAAAAATATGCTCAGGAGAGGAGGAAGGGTGGTGGGGGAGGGGAGGGGAGGGAGGGGAGGGGAGGGGAGGGGAGGCAATACAGCCAGGAGTGAGGTGGGGGTGGGGATGAGAGTAGGGAGCAAAGCTCGCTCGCTTTATAAGACCAAAGAAACCAAAACAACATGACTAAAAGGAATAAATAGAAGTTTCTCTCGAATTTTCAAAGGAAAATAGAAAAAAGAGAAAGAAGCTGAATTTTAAAGCGACGCTGCGTCTTTGAAGCTTTAATAGAATTAAGGTCAAAGATCACCAAAAAAAAAAAGAAAAAAAATGTGCTAATGGGAACATAGGCACCTTCTGTGGATCTTTGTTATGGTAATGGTATTGTAATGTTTTCTTTCTCCATTCCTATGCCTAGAGCTCCATCCTATCTGGAACCCCGTTCTTATTTGTATAACTCGAGGGAGTGGCTGGGGAGGCCAGGGGTAGGGAGGAGGAGGAGGAGGAGGGCAGAAATTTAGCCCGTTTTCCTGTTGTTGCCTTTACAAACCAGAGCTTGGCACTGCTACAATACAAAGCTCCTTTCCAGCACTGCATAAAAAGCTAACTAAAAGGAACGCAGTTATCTCCGGATTGACCTTACTATATCATGCCAAGGCATTTTAGAGTGTACAAGGGCATTAGGGGTTACACCCGAGACACTGCAGAATGGACTCGGATGAAATACTTATAAGCTCATTTCCAGTGTGCATGAATTAATAAAGCAGCTGCAGTATATATCTATACACACCCGCACATATATATATAATTATTATTATATAAATATATATATATATATATATATATATTATATATTTATATATATGTATGTATGGTTATGTATGTATGTATGTATATATGTATTATATAATTATTATATATATATATATCTATATATAATAATATATATATATATATATATATATATATTATATTGATATATATATGTATGTATATATGTTATATTATATATATATATAGATATATATATATATATATATTTATATATACATAATATATATGTATGTATTGTATGTATATATGTATATGGTATATATATTATATATATATATATATATATATATATATATACTATATATATAGAAATATATATATATATATATATATATATCATAGAATATATATATATATATATATATATATATATATATATATATATATAGTTATGTATGTATGTATATATATGTATGTATATATTAAGAATATATGTACATATTATATGGTTGAGTCTTATCCCATCACTGTGATTCATATATGCGCATTTAGCTACACATGTCCTTTAATATCTATTTCGCTCTACCTCGGAATTAATATATTTTCATATATGTTAACCGAAGGGGAATTTTTTAGTTGATAATAATCTCGTCGGCTCTCGTGATAGCTGTGTGGTTAAAAGCGCTTCACTGTACGTCCTGTTTTCTTGATTCCTAGGTTCGTACCCGTGAGCCGACAAAATTATCATCAACTAAAATATTCCCCTTCGGTTAACATATATGAAAATATAATAATTCAGAGGTAGAGCGAATTAGATATTAAAGGACATTTGTAGGATAATGCGTATATATAAGGTTGTTTAAAAATTATTTCGGGGTCAGAGAATATTAAATCAATATTGCTTTGATGAGAGTACTAATAACAACGGTTACAGGAATATTAACAACATGAAACATTTTTAGGAAATGTTTCGTTATGGTAACGTTCAGCGTATTTTAAACAACACTAAAACAACAACTGTAAATTTAGGTTTCGCTTAAATTATTGTCTGCAATGAAAATAAAAATATTGTATTCCTCCACAAGAAACATTGGACAAAAAAATTATATTGCTAGCTTGCCGAGTAACTTTTTTTTGTAATTCAGCGGCATTACTTCTAGAAAAATATAACCTGAAATGAACTTAACTGATGAGTTCAAAATCAAATGCTTATCGAAATAAAAAGCAAAGATAAAATCAGATGTTAGGCAATGCCAATCACGTTTTTCTTGTGAAATTTAATTCCACATTTAATGCTTAACTAAAATTGCCAAAGAATGGTCTCATTACGCATTGCATGTACCCATAGATGTCCTCTATAAAGTGTCGTTTTAATCACTATTTATGACCTTTAAATTACCTCTATGACAGATGAAATTTCTTTCAAGACAGATAAATTGGCATTTCATAATTATCAACATATTTCGCAACCTCTTCACTTGTTTCGTTTTCCCAAAGGTTTATTAGAAGCGGGTTCAATTACTGACACCCCATGAAATACCATTTTAATTACGCTTTCATATTTTCCTCTCGTAATGACTATTCCTTGCCCTCCCATATTAAATCTTCTCCTAATTATCTTCCTTTCCCTAACTATCACGGAAACTTTCCCTCTACAATTTTCTGATGGGAAATTGCGCAATAAGTATTACATTATCTGTACCCACGTCGTTTTTGCTCGACTCTTCATTTGTCAAATGACTTCACCGCAGTTGCATCAACATTTCTCATCTTACCTATTAGTTCTCGATAGCATTTTCTTTTTGTGTGTGTTTGTGTGTGTCTGTACGTGCATCATTTTATATTTCCCCCTTGTTCTCACTACTTGCTGCATTCGTCTGTGCCCTCTCTTTAATGAATATACTTTTGTAAATGTTAAATATTATTCCCTTTCAATTTTCGTCGTGACCGTGGTTTTCCCCGTTTTGCCTGTCAATTCTTTTTTTTTTTTCCTTCTCAGGTCTTGTCCTCCGTTGATAGTTACAACGATTTTTAAACCTGTTTCTGCTCCCTCTTCATTTTCTGCCTCCTTTTTACAACTCAGTGACAGCGAATTTCTTTCTGATTTTCCTGGCAGTATATTCCTGTGTTTTTCATTCCATTTTCAATTCCAGTGATTTTTCTTTATGCGCAGTTCCTATCTGGAATGTTTTTTTTTCTTTCTCCAGCAGTCGCTGCTGCTGATGTTACGGTTCCCCTTTCTTTCCAGCCAAGTCCTCCTTTACGAAAACCTAAAACTTCCACAGCCACTTGTTTAAAAGCAGCAAATTGTAATTTTATAACCTGCAGTCATTTGTATCCTAAGTTTCTTAGCAGCGGAATTAGAAATGGTAAGACTAAACATCTGGAATATCAATCTAGATCTGCAAAACCATAGTAATTATATAAAACAATAATAAGTTGATATATAAATATTCTGAATTCACGGAATTATATTCCCCAATACTGGATGCCTTTCCACAGTTAAAGCAGAACACAACAAACACACGAGGACACTTTACTTCTGTAATTATCAAATCAATATTTGTGTAATTCTATAACTAAGAATAAAAAACTTGTTAGTGTTCTTATACTAACTAAAATTTAGTTTGTTGTCTAATAAATAAATAGAACAGATAATAAAATTGGCGCTCATAATTCTGATGTTGAAGTCTTTTTCAACAAAGAGCAACAATTCACAACTTCTTAACACAAGATGAATTGAGTTATGTTGAATATAGAATTTAGGGCAAAGGCCAAGCACTGGAACCTATGAGGTCATTCAGCGCTGAGATGGATATTGACTGTAAACGGTTTGAAAGGTGTTAGAGGGGAAACCCTCGCAGTTGCACTAGGAATCAAGTGTTAGTAGAAGGTGGAAAGTAAGATGAAGAAAGAGAATATGAAAGGAGGTTCAGTAAAAAGAACGAAAGTGGTTGCAGCTAGGGGACGAAGGCACGCTGCAAAGAACCTTAAGTAATGTCTACTGTGCAATGCATGAGGCCCACTGACGGTTCTAACCCCTAAGGGGAACATAAGATGAATCCAAATCCTGCCTGTCCCCTATACAAACTCCTCTTCGCCACCTTCTCGCCCATCCATTTTCCATCCAATTCAGAAAAACCGGAGTTTGAGAGGTTAAGAAGAGGGTGAAGGGAACAGGCGAGAGAGATGGAGGGGAAGAAAAATAGATGTAGATAGGGAGGGGAAAGGGCCTCGAACGGGTCGAGGAGGGAGGGGGGGGGGGGGGCTGCCAGGAAAGCGGCGTGTTTGTGTGTGTGTACCAGCATGACGCCAGATCTTAATAAGAAAACATATTAAAGTCATTCGCAAAAGACCCACTCCTAGAAAATTGCTTTCCATTATGGCGGCCGGCTTGAAGGTATGGGATGGAAATATTTCCGGCATTCACAATGTGTTCGTGAGAGCGCGCGCGCGCTCGAATGTCGGTAGGGGCTGGCGTTCGGAGATCAGACAGAGCGTGAAAAATCATACCAAAGAAAAAATATAAGTTTTTTCAAGCATAATCGGGTTACCTGAGGCAGCGTCTATCATCCCCGCCCTGGGGTATGCACTAAGTTCAATTCATCATACTTTGTCTGACAATGAAATGACATCGATTTGGGAAAAATAATATCGATAGTCTTTTGTATATCATTATTAACGGGAAGAAACATGCCCTGCGTACATCCTGTCTCGACAGCAATGCAACGAGTTATGCAATAAAGTGGTTACTTACTTCTCTTAGGATCATTGGCAATATTCTTTTGCAAAGTCAGTATAGCATATCCAGTTCTAGACCTATATTTCCTAGAGCTTTTTTCCTTGACTCTATAAATCTTAGCACGGCTTAACTGATATAAAATTTATTTACAATTTGCTAGTTTACAACCAGTACAAGTGTTTTGGTAACCCGTTTCTCCATTTCTTTACCCCTAAACAACCTGAACTAGTATGAGTATGTGGCACAGTTATACTACTATAATGAATCCTCAATGAGCTAAAGACAATGTTTCCACAAAGAAAGCTGCCTTAATACCTCAGATTGTGCTGTGGATGTCTGCTATCGTAAAACTCAGTCCGGTCTACCCAAGTGCACTTGAGATAAGATGTTTGCGTTTCTTGTTAAACTAAAACTCTGTAACGAGATGGAAAAAATGAGCGCGCCTAAGAACTAACGCGCACCATTAAGCCGCTTTATCTGATATACATCTTCCCTTTAGAGATAGCCGATAGCTACTGTCATATTCACCCCCTGACTGCTAAATCAAGATTAAAAAAGACATAGAAGATTTCATCACCGAAGTAGTTTCAGTTTACCTACTAAAAGCCTCATCATCAACTTGTCAACAACTGAACACATCATAGACCAAGACTGCTCTTCCTGGATATCTAGGGCTTACATTCCAACATCTTTTCTATTTTACCTAACCATGTATTCTTGGTCTCTCTCCCCATTCTCTCCAGAAGAAACCGCCTCAAGTCACCCGGATCCAACAGTGCCCCTGTACTAACCATTTCACTATTAATCGGATATAGACGAAATTTCCATAGTGAATAAGACCACGAACTCCAATAAGTAAAAAAAAAAAAAAAAGGGGGCGGGGGGGGGGGGGGGTGGCGACCTGTGATGGAGGGAATTAAAACCAGAAAGGAAAACAGTCTAATTATTAATTGGAGAGATGCTACCTAGAGAGAAAGTAGTCTTATACAAATTTAGTAAGGCTAAGGGCTGTTAAAATGCAAGACAGGTCATAAGGAGATTTTATGACACTGATAAAGATAATCGTTGAGGAAGAACGGACACTCACCAAGATCATATAGAATTTCAATTTAAAAGCTGTAATTTGGTTGTGACGTTTTAATACAGTGGCAAACCAGGGTATATAGGGAATATCTGGATGAGGGACTGAATGCAGGTGAGGAATGACTGTTCCATGACAGAACAGAAAGGTTGACAGAATAAATGTAAAAAATTATAACTAACATTACTTAGCATAAGCGAATAGATGTATCCGTATGGTTTTCATTTTAATTAAACAGATAGCATAAAAATTTATGGAAGATATGGTGTGGGCTTACATGGGGAACAAGATATGCGGATTACGTATTCTTATGAGAAATGGAAAGGCGCTGTAAAAAAAAAAGGGGGTACAAGGAAAAAAGTTAGTTTATGTAAATAATTGCAACAGTGTTCTGACAAGGTTTAGTCACGTAGAGAGAATGTGTGTGTGTGCGTGTATGTGTGTGATAACTTAAAAATAGTGTATTATCCGAAACTTTTAGCGGTAAGTAGTTTGGAATCTATAGTATGACTAATAAGTATTTGCATGTGTGTGAACGGTATTTGTTATTATATATATATATATATATTATATATATATATATATATATATATACATATTTATATATATATATATATATATAGATAATATATATATATATATATATATATATATATATATATATATATATATATACACACACACATGCACGCAAACATGTCTAGTAATAAGCATTTAAATACCAATACTAATATGAAGCGTGCATGGAATGCACTTTTAAAGGTGAGAAGCAAGCATTCTACATAAAAAAAACAGCCGCCTAGCTCTTCAAGCACGTGTGCAAAAAAAAAAAAAGTAATACTAAACGATCTCTCCAATGATAGGGTAAATAATTTTGGAGGAGAAGTGGATTATTCCTCGTGTCTGAACCTGGGGTTTAGTAGATTGGATCCATATATATGCGGAGGGGATTTTTTCCCATGACTATAATCACTCCCCCAGAAGTGTAGCGGCAATGCAACGCCCATTTTAGCAACCAGTTAACTATTTATTTTGGCTTATTCGGCCATTGAAACAATCGTTGATTTCTCTTTTATGTTGAAAAACAGGTTCTTCCAATTATCGGAAAAGAGGGTAAAAGAATACGCTCGAGGGAATTTAGCCCGCAAAACTCTGATTGCATCTCAACGAGGAACAGCGCTTGCTGTACATCTCCCGGGGTGATTCGTTCGCGAAATTTAGCCAAGGTTATTGGATGACCCTCTGTAAACTCCTAATAAAATGAAGAAAAGAATACCTTGGTTTCTTTTTATGCCTGTGTATAATTCCATCGCTGGTGAGTGAAGGATAACGTGAAACTACGTTAGGTGTTTTCTTTCGTCTTGTAGTTTTTAAATAACAATCTTATAAAAACAAATTTAGAAATAAATATAAAATATTAAAACGATCTTAACCCTTTGCTTGCCCTTCTTGTAAAATAAATCAAATTAGAATAAACCACAAAAGGAATAAATAAACGTTTCGGCTTCCAGCCAGTCCTTTGGAAGATACCTTGGAAATAATATCGAAAAACTAATGAATAAATCTGAGAAAAGAAAAAAATAGGAAACATATAATGGGCTCACTCTTTCTTCTTCAGCACGGCCCCGTAACCCATTATCCGAGTGAACCCAACCTCCTTTTACGTTGTAAAATCCATTCATTTGATAAGAGGGAGATATATTTCTCATTTTGGACATTACAGTTTCCACCAGAGGGACCTGTGACAATGCGGACGGGAAACGAGGTATGAAAAATCCCGAGATTTATCTGTCCCGTGATTCCCTTCAAGTTTCTGCTGACTTCGTCCATCTCCAGAGAAAACTTGAAACATGAGTAAAAAAAATATTATATATATAAAACATATCATGACCGTATGAATAAGATATACAAAGGTCTCTGTCTCTCTCTCGACCATTTCAAGTCCCTGTTCGCTGGCAGTTCGGAAGCCTTCCTAAGATAATCGTCTATACGTGAAAATCTATTGGTCTCATATTAAAAGTTACATCGCATACAAGTGAACATTAAAATAATGACCGAATGCAAGGCTAAGTACACTTATTGAGAAAAGAGGCTTTTACAATCACAGAAGAGGTGTGGCACGAGTGTCACCCGAAGCTATGCAGATTTTGCAGAATATAGTTGCTTGAGGAAGTGAAAGTAGGAACACGTAAATAATTACTGGGTTCACTATATAAAAGTAAATCACCGCCATATGGTTTATGAGAAGGAAAAATGAGTGTGAAAAGAAAAACGACGGTTACGTTGTCTTTTAAAGGCGATCTGGTTTTGTACTGGGAATTTCAACCATAATGTGTACCCGAGAATGGCAATGTACTGGGAATTACAAAATAATGTATACCCGAGAAGTCATAGAGGGTCAGACAGCAAGGTCTAGAAAGTAATGCACACATCAGTTCTGTAGATGGCAGAAAGTTACATCCTTCGAATCTATGAAAGATAGCTGGTCTCTTTATAAAAAGAAATTCAAAAACATTCATCTCTAAGTATATCTGAGATAACACTTTCTTAATAGAAAAAAAAAAAACAAGCACGAATGTACTTACCGATTGTCAGTAAGTTTCTCATACGATAAGCTGAAATTTCAGAGCTAAATAAAACAACTTAAAACTGTCATTTTCTTCTAAATAGATTATATAAGTTAAGCACCCTTGTTCAGGGGCACACCTCTCGGCGGATTTTTTGCTAGGCCTACGATTCGTTTTCGGCCTACATCCCATCCAATTACAAATAGTACCAGTGTGTGCGGGGAAAAGAAAATAGCTGCGGTGTTATTGACCTCTTTCCTCATATATATATATATATATATATATATATATATATATATATATATATATATATATATATATATATATATATATATATATATATATATATATATATATGTGAGTGTGTTGCGCATATGTGTGTGTGTGTGTGGTGTGTGTGTGTGTGAAATAACACATACTGTAACATCCTATTCCGCAATTTTGCCCAATGTCTATACGCATTACGTACCCATTGCAGGTCCAGACGTAATAACTTATTTACGTCGGCTTGGGTATGTAAATCCTATCCTAAGCATATGATCAGGGAATTGTGGGTAAATAACGGTATTGCAAAACAACACACGTGACGAAAACAAAATAATTCTTGGGGATGAGCCATAACACGATCTAAAGGTCATTACAATTTCTAAGTTTTTGGAGTAACTTTTAGAATCTATGATTTTCTACAGAGTAGAATTTGCGGTGATTGGCCCTAATATAGTTAATTAAATCGGACCCAATATTTCGAAAGAAACATTTAACGGATGAATAAACTTAAGTCTTTTCATCGTAACTGCTATTTGGAAGTGTTGGCAAATTCTTTCATTCTTAGTCAGGGTGAACGATCAAACAAGGACTATAAAAGCAATTTCATACACAGGAGACACTCTATAACGAGAATTGGGTATTTACAAGGACACGGCTGCGTATTTGTGCCATCAATGTAATTGCAATAAGTCATCTTAAAAAAATAATCATCATTAACAAATGCAGTTATTGTCACCTTTATATAACAAGTCTTCAATTAACAAAGGTGAACTACGTACATTCAGCTCATTCAAAACGCTTATGATAACCAATCACATATGACTAAGTCTGTGCATATGTGACAAATAAGTGAAAACGTACACAAATATGAAGAAATCTGATAAGGTTCCAGCCGGTTACTTCGAGATCACTTTTTCAGCTAAATTACTGGATGATTTAGAATTAGAAACTTAGTATCATACTTACAAAGTGCGGATTCACTCTGGTCATTTCATTGGCATTCTCAGGTCGGTGAACTCTAGAAAAATATAGCTACTGGGGTAGGGTGGGGCGGCGGGGGGAGGGGAAGGGCAGTGAATTGATCTAGTATAGTAGTAACAATGCAGTTGTTAGCCCAGAGATATATGAAGGCCGTTACTTATATGTTGGAGCGAACCATTATCATTTCGATTCCCTCTACAATTGTAAGAAATATGACTTTGACCAAATTAACCGCTCCCCCCCTCCCCAACACCACACTAAATTTAGAATACCTACGAGAGAGGAATGAGATTAATTTCGACTGTGTCGTTTTCGTTTTTATGGTGTTTTTACGTTGCATGGAACCTGTGGTTATTCAGTAACGGAACCAACGGCTTTACGTGACTTCCGAACCACGTCGAGAGTGAACTTCTATCACCAGAAATACACATCTCTAACTCCTCAATGGAATGCCAAAGAATCGAACTCGCGGCCAGGTGGCAGGTCAAGACCATACCGATCACGCCAATGAGGCGCTTCGACTGTGCCGTAGTAATATGATTTATTCATGGAAATACTAAGGGTGATTTGTGAATTCAATGCTATGCCTAAAAAATATATAGATAAGATGTAATTCCGTTTTTCCAGAAGCAGACAGTTTTCAAACTTCCGAGAAAGAAAAAGCCCACCATCATGGAAAATATCTAATACTATATATAACGGTCGACTCACTGTTACCAAAAGTATAAAATTATAAGCGAAGTTTATTGACCAAAAAATTTATGTTACTCGTGAAGCTACATTACATCGAGGACTACTTTAAAGAACTCGATCATCCGTCAAGCATAGCAATTCAACCACACATGAAAGAGAGAGAGAGAGAGAGAGAGAGAGAGAGAGAGAGAGAGAGAGAGAGAGAGAGAGAGAACCTATTTCGAAGGTAAACTAAAGGGAGATAAATCGGAAACCTTGAGCTTTCTTTTAAGAATCTACGTATTTCTACAAGAAGTTATTTTTCCCCTACCCAATTTAGTTTATTCCAAATTTCCAGTTCAGTATGGTGGTTTATATAAATAATGGGAGCTATGCTGAAAGCCACTACCTATATACCATACATGAGGGAGAAATTTTTTTTTTTTCTTTTTTTTCAAGTATCATAGGTTCTCTATCACAATTTTTTCCCATAGAATCAACATTAGCTCTCTCTCTCTCTCTCTCTCTCTCTCTCTCTCTCTCTCTCTCTCTCTCTCTCTCTCTCTCTCTCTCTCCAGAAAATTTTTTTTTCTAGTATCAACATAACTCTCTCTCGTGGAAGAGTTTAAAAAATGCTAGACAAAATCATTAGGACACTGTGGATGAACAGTAAAACCTGCTCCTAGAGATAAGTAAACACACGAGTTCTCCTCGGATGGACTAACGTCTTTGAGACGTCCTAATCCTTGTAACTCTCTATCTCTCCTTTGAGACATCCTAATCCAAGTAACTCTCTCTCTCTCTCTCTCTATCTATCCAGATAATGATTTTTCTGGTATCAACATTAATATATCTCTCGGCGCGCGCGCGCATGGACACGTACGCATACATAAATTTGGGTAGGCAGCAATTCTATTATTATTTTTTTTTTAAATAGATAAGTAGAACTACAAAAGTAATGTTCTACGTTGGGCACGAAGGTAAATGAATGAAAGTCCAATCAATAAGCTATATTATAGTTTGTTCAAATCAGAAGAAGAAGAAGAGAGAGAGAGACCATATGAGGAAGAAGTATGTCTGCGCCACGACTTCCTTGATCATTGGTGTCGGGGGAGGAGAAAGGTTAAATAAATGGAAATGCATCACCAAACTGAGAGAGAGAGAGAGAGAGAGAGAGAGAGAGAGAGAGAGATGGATTTTACTGCTATCAATTTAAAAAAAAACTCAAGTTTCCTGTAACTAACGTACCCTCTGTTCGGACATTCCACGTCCGTACGCATACAAATCACCCACAGAGTTTATAAATACGTGACGCGTACAGACACGAACCCGCAGAGAGGAGAAAAACTACATATATGTATTATATAGATCCGGGATGCAGCTTATCAATCACCCTCCACCAGATATTTCTAGTACGAAACTTAATAAATCAGACGGAGTCTCTCTTGGCTGATTTATGTCTCCTCATTTCGCCTTC
>NC_087209.1:24877141-24894641 GCF_015104395.2 Macrobrachium nipponense | reverse complement strand
TTACACCTGTCAAACCTTTCTATCGTCCATTGCCGCTTCAGCGTTGAATGGCCGCAAAGTTCCCAGCGCTTGGCCTTTGGCCCCAATCCTATATTCTATCTATTTATCTATCTATCTATCTACAAGTAATAATTTTTTCACTTTGCCATTTTTACCTCCACTAACTCGGGCCATTATCATCAAACACCTACACTAAAAAGAAAGAAAGAAATACTCAAAGACGGATGTTGAAAACTGCTATCCAACTAAATTGTAAGGCCATGAGGAGTTCGAAGACTGGTATTCCAAATTAAGATGTTAATTGTAGTTAACTAAATTTCTGTCATTTACTTACATTTACCCTAGTAAATCCTAGTAAATCCAACGACACATTACCTGAAAAATTAGGAAAAAATATGTATTTAGAGCAGATTACCTTCAACTATAACATATCATAATGAAAGTTAATATTGAAATAGAATATTTCCATGTATTTATTTATTTATCTATCTATCAATTTATTATTTCCTTTGGTTCTCAATCATCTATCAAACACAGCCATAAGTATATACTGAAAATGGCAATTATTTCTACGGCAATTAAGGAATCTTAATATATCCATCCAGTTTACTTCTAATGTCTCTACACGCAAACAAACTAAATAAAGAATCCTAAACCTTCTTTCACACAAAAATTTACCAAACCTGCTGCTCTGTAATTCTGAATTTTATTTTCTCCAAATCTGGTGGAATTCTTCCCTAGACAGCTTTACATAAATATTCGCTCGACTTTTAATAAATTATATGGCAGGACAGGCTTTTATCCGTGGTTCCCACAAGTTAAAACATTTTGTTGTATTTTATGTTGGTATTATTGAGTTTTAGTCCCCTCACAAACATTTTTACCCAAATATGAAATTTTGTCGCTTTTCCATCTGACCCTTCCAAAGGCTTCTCTGGTATATCATTCCACAATTCAGCTTTCAGATTTTTGTAATTCTCTCATATTTCTATTCTCCTTCTTTGTTCCTCTCACTTTGCACCAATTCCAGACATATTTCCATAAACAATCACAAAGGCTTCATTGAGCTATTGCTACGTTTTCTATAAAACGAAAGGTGCTGCTAAGGAAGCCTTGCTTTTGTTACCTTGTAATTAAACTCTTTCTTATGGTAGTAAACAACAGACCCACCCATATATATACAATTATATATATATCTTATATATATATATATATATATACTATATATATATATATATATATATATAGTATGTATGTGTGTGTATGTTAGAGATACATATCAAAGAAGCATCAGAGCTTCCGGCTTCAGAATTATTCAAATACCCTAGAATACAGATCGACTGTTAGCAATAACCTAACTCAAGCCTTAAAACCAATATAATAACGGATCGACTACCCCTCCCCCTTTAAATATAATTAGAAAATAAAACAAAACAAAAAAGCAGCGCAAACGTAAAGCAAACGTTCGTGACTGACCAGAAATTCATCATGGTTACCGATCAATCCCTTTAGATTTGCACCATCGAGTTACTCGCCCTCCTTTAATTCAGTTTCATGGTAATCCAATAACTTCAGCTAAGCTGTATCATTTCCTAACCTTTAAAATCTTGCCGAATATTCGATGTTTCAGTGCTGAAAATATTATCAATAAAACCTGGACTGCAAAGTGATACACCCAATTGAAGGTCTGATTACAAGCAGCAACGGGCGATGAAAACTAGAAATCGAGATAAAATGATTGCCTTGGAATTCCAAAAGGTATCTGTACGGATTATCAAGTGCGACGATATTTTTTAAAAAGCCGTTTAAAAAGACCATGTTTTCTGGCTACTGGTCGAATGCATTTTTCTTCAAATATCCCTTGTTTCTGGATATTACGTAAGTGCCACCGAGATACAATGAAATAGCACTATTCTTAAGATTTTTGTCTATTTCTCGTTGATGACGCTAACTCACTATATATATATATATATATATATATATATATATATATATATATATATATATATATATATATATAATATATAGATATGTATATATATATGTGAATATATATATGTTACGCATAATGTGGATAATTGCCTAATGTGAACATTAGGCAGAAAATTGCCTAATGTGCACATTAAGCAAGCAGTTTGCATAAAGTTTACAATTTGTTAACATTAGGCCAAATATGCCTGTTGTTCAAATTATGCAGCTCAATTTTGCCCGATGTGAATACGACTGCCTAATCTAAACATATATTATGGTTTAGTGTAGAAATGGCAATTAATCCTGCAGACAACCCACGGGAGGTTACAGGGGAATGCAACATGGTTAATGTAGAGGCAGTTTAAAGAATTCCAATTTATTTGAATAAACACAAACATAATTAATGCAATATCAGTAAAAGAGAAATGAGTCAATAGATCTCAGGGTTCAGTTGAGTCGAATCAGAAATTTTTGCATGATCTGCCCGGGTGACGGCGTGAGTTGCATTTAAATTTTTTTCTTAGGCAGCTGCATCGTCCTGATGTACATTGAGTAGTACATTGGCACTTTATATATCCTTGCCCACCAGTGGTTCTTCCTGTTGCTGTTCTAAGCGATAGGCAGATATCAGGAACCTCTTCAGACTTTATCAGGGGCTGTTTGATTGCACTTATAGATCAGCTGCTGTAAATTTTTGGTCCAAGAATTCCCTCCCGACAACCTACAGTGTAAATAGTTCATCTTGTTCCCCAGAGGCCGACCACTAACAGATTTTAAGATCTGTTGGACCATGATCGACATCCGGGACCCTCAGCGTAGCACACTGACCAAAGGATAATGGCTTAAGTGACAGACCCAAAGTTTCGAACAACATTCGAACAACACTCTAGTTACAGTGGTTCGTCATTCAATTCACAATAGGCAAAATACCCCTCGCCTAATCTGAAAATCATGCCTAATGTTGACAATAGGCAAAGTAATTTCCCTATTGTCAACATTCGTGCAAACAAATTGCCTAATATGGAGATTAGGCAATTTTTCTGCCTAATGTTCACATTAGGCAATTATCCACATTATGCGTAACATATATATATATATATATATATATATATATATATATATATATATATATATATATATAGATATGATATATATATATATAAATATATACTATATATATATATATATATATATATATATATATATATATATATATATATATATATACTATATATATATATATATATATATATATATATATATATATATATATATACATATATATATATATATATATATATATATATATATGATGGAGAAGATCTGAAAAAAATTACATAAAATCGAAGCAGGCGAAATTGAAATATATGGCAGCCAAAGGAACATGTATTAACGTATCATAGTTTCTCTGCAGCTAAATGAAAAAATCGATTAGCTAATCTTTTGAACTGAAAACGAGTACAGATAAAATTTTTCTACAGTCCTACAGAAATCTTAAGATCTAAATCCAGTTTACAGCTTATGCATCTCCAAACTAAGTCACTTACTAATGTAAATCTATTGGTTTAACTTATGCTATTTCAATCGTGGATATCAGTGTAAATTATAATGGAAAATTTCAGTACATTTCGAAATGCCATGAAAAGTACTGCAACTATCATATTGCAAACCCCATCATCTTCTGATAATTTGCAACACTAATATTGTTAATCACTCGGAAGGGGGTTTGGTTTTGTTATAATAAACTGGCTTTGGACAACTTTAAGAGATGGCTTCCAACCATACTCTATTTTTAGTTGCTACCACGTTGCAAAGAGTGTTGTTCCTGTTGATTCATTAACCTGGCTTTGTCCCACAAAGCTTTTCCTCCTCACACAACCGATACAAGCGGTTTGAGGTTTGTAACCCCACGAGACTTTTTGGCGTCTATCTAGTTGCATAAATACGTTAATAGTATTCAAGTCTTGACCGAGCTAGAGACCTGAAGACGGTGGTTACCCTTGAAATAGTCAGTGGTGTTCCTAACCATTTGCTAAGGTGACTATGTTAACTTGAAGTGCAGAATCAATACTGGATGAGCTACACTGATTACCAAGGGCTTAGTGCATTTCGACTGCAAGTTTCTCGCAGTGTTTACCATCGTTAATCTTCCTCCTCTGCGGCCTCTTCATTTCTTATCGAATGAACACCCTCGACTTCACTTGGGAATCCTTGCGTTTTAGGGATAGTAAAATCTGCTTATAAACATAAAAATCTATAATTAATCCTATTTTTTCAACAAGTGTTTCAGTTAATTTTCCATGGATCAAAAGAGATAAAAACGAAAATAAAAAAACTGGGAACATATGTAACTAAAAATAATCTCCACTTTTTCCCGTATCGGTAGGCGTTAAAAATTCAATGCTGGTTTATAACCTTAGGCACAGAAACAAATAATTCCCTATATACAAATCTAGTAGTTTTCTAACTAGCACAAAAGACATTATCCTTTGAGATTAGACTGGGAACGTGATGCAGCACTTACGCAGCTAGTATATGAACTTTACAAAACCATCATAAAACTCCTTCTCTGCCCCAAGGGCAATGGAAACTTGAAATCATATGAACAAATGACGATCTACATATGGAATCTTAGCCAGGGATAACCAATGCCATATTCTTCGTAAACTATTATCTAAACCGCGTTAACAAATTTAGACGCCAAAGAAGTCAAAAGAACGCATAGACTTTTTGAATCAGGTTTCAGTCAAGTATTTTCCCATTACCAATAAAGCTCGTCTTGCTAAAGTATACATAGCCAATACCGCGGTCATCACTTGGACACATCTGCAGATAAAAGCCAGCGGATAGAGAAGCGTGGGCAAAGCCGGAACCGCTAAACTTCACGAATAATGCAGGTCGAAATCAACAAGAGAGCTTTTAAGAAATTCATTATAAACCAAAAATAAAAGTGGGATGCGCTCAAGGAGTATGCAAAGGGTACAAGAAGATTCTTTTAGCATCAATGTCGTTCCATTATCATAAGTTTCATAATCAAACGTGATGCTTCTTATAAACACCAAATAAAGAAAAACTGAGTTGTAAGTGTTGATCTTGAAAACATGGACGAATATATACCATTTAAAATGTACTCATCAGGTTGACAACATACAAGTGTTTCACGGCAACCTTCTCTTTTTATATATAAATTTCAACCAATATGTACAGAAAAAACTTTGGACAGAGCCGAAATCACTGGAACAAATCTTTTCATCGCCGCTGCAGCCGACGATTACCTAACCCTCAGTGGAAATAGAAATCTATACCAGACACGGAAACAAATGCAAGCTAATACGGAGGATGTGGGAACACATCCTCGTCGATATGCCCATCCCGGCCTTCCCCGAGGCATCAAATGCTAAGGGGAATATAGCCCAGTAAATTCATTTATATGTCGCCTTTGTGATCAAAAGCCAAAACGGAATATCTCCCAACCACACCCAAATGGTGAGGAGCCAAACATCAAAGTTACCTTCGCAAGTGGAGGTGATCAGGAACTTGGGATACGATGAGCTCCTAAGAGCTGATACTGCTGTTACATCTCCAGCTCCGCCTACTGCTGCTCCTGCTTCTGCTGGTGGTGATGATGAGGACGACGATGATGACGCTACTACTACATCAACTACTCCCGTTTCTGCTTCTGCTGATGATAATGAAAGGCTAATACTGATCAGGATGGCGAACGTAGCGACGGAGCCTATGTCGACTACGTCATAGGACGTCGGAATCCTCATATTGAGACAGAATTTCTAGATGTGGAATCCCCTATGATATAAATTGGGACATGCATTTAGCTCACTAATTACCAGCCATTTACGTGTGCTAATGCTCACCCTGGAACCAAGTATTTCATCTTGCCGAATTAGGAGGACAAATCCGTGATTGATTTTAATTATATACTTCAGAAACTCCATTAATGAAGCCTTTGAAAATGAGGCGGAGAAGAATTGAGAACTAAAAATCTAATAACCACTAGGTCTATACATGTTTGACGCAAAGTATATGTTTGTGCCTATAAGAATGTTATATCTTCAATAGACCAGCACGAAGGGAAGAAATTAGAACTGATTTCAGTAAAATAAAAATTTTAAAAGTTTTGGCAAGGCGGCTCATTAATCTTATAGTGTAAACGAGATTCTGCTAAACTGTAATTAAAGAAAACGTGAACACAGTCATCCCTCTAATAATGGTTTCGATGCATTAAACATATTAACATTTTCAGCAGTTGACACAAACGTTAACAGCGCTAACCACAACCTTGCAAAGTTTACCTTCTTTCCGTTTTACCATAATCAGTCATTATCAACCAATATCGAAATCATGAGCCACCAGTACAGAAATGATCTTGCAACTGCATTTGGAATATTTTGTTCCAAGGGATGTGAAAAATATGCTTTGGTAATCTACGTCTAATCGTGGTATTACACTGCTGTCTGACATTTAAATCGGGAAACCTGTTCTTGGGATCATTGGTTAGCAACTACAATATTTAGTTGAAAAAATGGGACCATTTAAATCTTAGTAAGAAACATACCCGAGTTAGCGGTATGAAAAACAACAATCAAAGTACTTTCTTCTTCGAGTACTTTTCTGACATGCGAGAAGATATATTTCACAGCTTTAATATGGAAAATACGCATATTTGACGTTTGAAGATCTGAATTTGTAAAAATATCTAAATACCTTTGTCATTTGACGTTTGAAGAACAGAATTTGTAAAAATAAATAAATACCTATATCAAAGTGTTTCCATTTGTGTGATGACCGACTTGGCAACTTAATACTGTTGTCTCTGCCGGAAAAGAAGACACAAGAACCGTTTCTAGCAATGAGCACAACACATCTCTTGATAATGGGAAGGCTCCAGGGTATTAGGAGAAAAAATTTACAAACTTCCACATAAAAGCGACAAAAGGTTTCCAAACTGGGTACTATGATACTACTGGTCACAAGTCATTCGCTGGACGTGGACGTTGGCAGGTGCCAAACTGGATACTTTAGCCGACTGTGTAACACTTCCTACATAGTAATGGTTACATTGAAAAATTAATAAGTCCAATCAAACATGAACCGTTGAATGACATTTGTGGAATAAAATGGAAATTAAATTTTTAGAAATTAATTTTCAAGGCCTACATAAAACACGTAAACTATTTGGACACACACACAACCCAAGGTTGTTTACTTTATACGTTTTTCTGAAGAACGGGGGCATGCACAACAAATCCATAGAAATTTTGGCAAATTCAATCTGAACGTCATTCATCAGCAATAAAGCAATTGTTGCAATATACACGTTACTGCCCAACATATTTTGCGCTCCCATTCTGCAAGCACAGCTAGATAAATCAGGCCATTTAAGCTATTGACACCAATAACGTATGTTAGAAATGCTTGCACACCAAGTAAAAAACTTGAAGTGACAATAATAAGCAAATTTATTTTTGTTTATTATTCGCAAGATACACACAATAACACAAAAAGAGACAACATTCAGTGCTAAGGAACGCTCACAAACACGTCCCCAATCCGCGACATCAACGACGCTGCGATAAATCCAACAAAAACTGCGATGCAAATGACATTTCCCTGCTCAGCCAGTCATTCGCTCACTCGTCTTTTCATTAGGTGATAAAACAGTGACATTCGCCATTAGAGTCAACACGGTCATCGCTTAACCAATGACCGAATCAGTCAACCGTCGGTGAATCCATAAATCAACGGAAAGGAAGGACATTAAGCAAAACATTTCCCTACATGCTGAGGTCATTTGTTTTCATCCATCACATTAACACATTTTCGTTAGAGATTCTGCGTCATTGTTTGATCATTATTGATTGCACCGTAAGATTTAACATTATTATTATTATTATTATTATTATTATTATTATTATTATTATTATAAAAATAGTTTAATCATAGGGCTAGCCCGAAGGATTAGATTAAATGCCAGGTCTAGGCCAAAGGCCAGGAACTGTGACCAAATAGGTCATGCAGTATAATAAACAATAAATTAAAACTAAATAAAAAAAACTGCACAGGGGCAGAGACTTTCATACTAGAACTCAAACAGGCAATAAATGCATTTACTCACGTTTCCATACATACTTACTAAAAAAGGTGTATTAAAATTAATAACAAGTCAAGAAACTCAGAAAAAATTTGACTTAACATTAAAACACTGTAAATATTTAATGGTACTCTTTGTAACCTACATATAAATATCCTCTTCTCATATGTGCTGGCAATTCTGCACAATTCAATTGCTGCCTGAATAGAAATCTCAATCTAACAGACAAACAGACTTATAAATCTCAACCTTAGACACCTATAAGTGCTTAAGTACCTTTAAAACATAAAGCTACGAAGTTGTCATGCTAAATTCAACTAAACACATGAATTTGTATTTAAATGCATAGCACATGTCCGTTGTGGTAGATGGATTCTTACGTATTTTATTATTTCTAAAGACGATTTCTCTTTCAGTATCTAATAATATTATGTTAACAATCCTTGAGAATCCCTCCAACGCTATTTGTCACTTGACCTTTACCCAGACTCGATCAGACTCCATCATTAACCCTAAAGCTTCGTTCCTCAATCCTCCACATCCTCCACCCAAAAGCAACGCACCCCCCCTGATGCTCACAGTTCATCCCTAACGTGATTCCTACGCCCTCCTCCTACTCCTCCTCCCCTTCCTCCAACTATTTCTTCTTCCCTCCGACCTCCTATCCCCAGAGGAGGGTCCCTGTCCCAGCCAGGTAAGGATCTACCATCTCCCTATCACCTGGAACCCCATTAATCTACCTTTATCCATCAGGGCAGATCATGTCTTTATTAATAGTGCAGCAGTAGTCGTCGTGGTGGTCCACCCCCCCCCCCCTCCACTCTACCCCTCCTACCCCATCTTCCCTCCCTTTAGTTCTACGAATCAGGCTAATGGCTAAACCTACGCTAAATGATGATGTATGGAACGTGA
The DNA here is from genome assembly GCF_015104395.2 of Macrobrachium nipponense. Classification (NCBI taxonomy): domain Eukaryota; kingdom Metazoa; phylum Arthropoda; class Malacostraca; order Decapoda; family Palaemonidae; genus Macrobrachium; species Macrobrachium nipponense. The sequence continues at coordinate 24,885,649 of NC_087209.1, read as the reverse complement.
CGCCACTTCTGTTTTCCAATTAATCATAGTTTTAAACACCGAGCGAAAATTGCAAAACGCTCCGATTCGTGGATTCAATGTCTGCGCGCCTCCAGCTGATTAAATTTTTGATGTTGAAAGGTTGATGCCACGGGTAAAGAAATAACATCTGAGGTAATTTCATTCTCTACATCTGCGGTTTATGAGCTTGCTTCGTCTATGTTCGTACGATTGTAGTAGACACGACAAGGCGGAGGGCTTCTCCAGCACCTATTATATCCCTGGGTGTAGAGGCTACTTATAAAATTAACGATTCAATTTTAAATCTGGAATGCAACACATTTTCTATGCTATCCACAAATCCACAAATCTGTTGGAGAATCGAAATGAAAAATTCGCAAGGAAAATAAATATTTTCGACAAAAAGCAAAATTAATCAAACATGAAAATGTACACAATATATAAAACCTTCCCATCAGCAGAAAACAGAATATTTATAAAATAAAACCCTGAAAGTGAATGACTATCACTTTTACGGGTCAAGACACGAAGTTGTTGCTCTAAATATATGAAGGCATCTGAAAACACTGCTGTCAGGTCAGCATCGAGCAGTGGTTAACGTTGACCTGTTGTGCATGAGCAAGTGGCTGAAACCATCCACACCACAGAGAGAGAGAGAGAGAGAGAGAGAGAGAGAGAGAGAGAGAGAGAGAGAGAGAGAGAGAGAGAGATCTTCAGTGCAGCGAGGGAGACGAGGGAATCGACTCAGCGAAAACAATCACCGAAGAACAGCGATGGTTGGCGTGCTTATGAAAGAGCAATAGAGGAGCAGAAACCGTATCAAGGAGAGGGACGAGTGACAAATATAACGGATTGATGAATGTGAGGGGAGAGGGAAGGTGAGAGAGGGGTCGAAGGTAGCGTCGGAAGAGAGGGGAAGGGAACGTCCCTCGGTGTAAGTAATAGCTCTGATAGCTTATTTAGGGGCTTAAAGGGAATATTAGTGCATGGATGCTTCTTGATGGATACAGCTATCCAGGTAATACATGTCACACGATGACACATATACACACATATATACAGATACCAGGGCGAATGTGTGATAAATCATGTGGCTCAGAGAAAAAACAATACGATTATGAAAATAAAAGTAGAAATGAATGAAGCAAATAATAATCCTGCAGGTAGTGCATTCCTATACATGATTATATTTTTGGGGCTTTATGAGCTGGTTAGATTGATAACAACCGGCTAACCTATTATCTAAAAAAAATCATACTCTATATTTTTTTTACTATTGTAATAACCTTTTATAAACTACATTGTGTTAATGGATTCAAATTCAACATATAACTAGCTGAAAATGCTAATTCTCTATTTTTCTGCGATTATTGTAAAAAAAAAAAAAATAAAACAAAATAAACAAAATCATACATTAGTCCTTCTCCGCATGTGGCAAATGTCCTTACATAATAAGACCCTCTTTATCTACTTCTTCATATATACTTCAAATTTTTGTATGTGCGTCCTACGGTCAATCCTGGCATCGCCTCTCAGAGAGAAACCTCTTTACACCAATCAAGGCGAATCTCTCCCCCTCATGCACCTCTCAAGAACATTCCAATTCATCCACTGTACTCACTTATATCTCCCGATGCGCATCCACATCCCAAATGCTTCAAAAAAAAAAAAAAAAAAGCCTGGGATTGTCATCTTTATGAAGCCATACAATAACTTCCGCCGAACTTTTGACCGCGCGTCCATTCCGTGCACCTATTCCCGTCCAACAAATTCCCAGTCTCGCACATGACGCACGGCTCCAGACCCCCTTCGCTTCCTACCCATTCCGATCTTTCTTCGTCTATGTTAATATTAATTAACGCTGGACCCTTCCTTAATGTTCTCATCGTCTTTGTCTCCTCCACCTCTGCATTTATCTTCATATCTCTCAGCTGTCTCATTCAGTCATTCATCAATCTTTTCGTTCGCTTCTCGTTGATGCTGCTGCTGCTGCTGCTGTAAGCTAGCGCTTGATCAACGAGTCTTGCTGAAATTCGCCTTGACAGCTGCACGGGACTTCTATTCTTCATAGGGGATTAAAGCAAGTCGTTTATCTACCGTAAGGGCGAGCAGTAAATAACCAACGCTCTCTGAATATATTCGCAACGCATTCATGGGGTGCAGAGTGACTTGTTTCTGGCTAAGAGTCCCTCAGTACGTCAGTAATTTAGTCTTTCACTGAAAAAGCAAGTTGCCGTGAATTCTTAAGACAAGGTAAGGCGGAAGAAGAGTACATATATATATTCACATCAATTTCTAGCAAACGCAAAACCTGAGATTGATATAAATCTTTGACCTTCAACGAAACTATGCCGCATCTGGGAATTGTGCAAGCATTCCTTATGGCAATACGAATAATTACTGTAATGAAAACCAACACAGACTTTAGATGAACTTTTATTGTTATAGCCTTAAAATAATGCTAGACCATATGACCCAATTTCATTAGAAACTAATTTGAAGTATATAAAAAACCTGAAAGGAATCCACTTCAACGTTCTTGAGGCTGTAGTGATATTAGCATTCCACTGAAGCCCATCATATTTGTTTTAAAGTGTGACCATCTGTACTCACTGCGCTACTGTTGGAATCATTGTCAGGTAAAAATCATAATGATGCGCTTTTTAACCCAATTAGGCTCCCTGTGCTGCCCGGGAGCCAAAGCGCATATATAATAATAATAATAACGGTAATAAACGATATAACGGAAAGTTATAATTTTAATATGAGTCCCGTAACTTCGTGAGTCACAGTAATATGATACCTTTTGAATCGCCATGACAGTTTCGTAAAGTTAAACATTTAAACGAAATTGACTCAGCTAAATTACCAGCTACAGGGTGAGGGAGATCATTCTACAATTTTGTCGAAATATTCAAATTTCTAAGACTGGGTCGACTTGAACTTTGCGGAGGAAAACGGCAAGACTTAGAAATTAACTGTATATCTAGTACTATGTTTGGGAATATCTCGAAGATCATCAGGAATACGAATAATTTTATAGAAAATGCATAATGAGCTAATTACAAGATGGTGCTAGATTGAGATGGAAAGTCAAAGACGACTAATTTAATAAAACTCGAGTTGCTGTCGAACAATTTATGGTACTGGTCTGCTGCAGAAGATCAAGATGGAAGGAACAATATTAAAAACATGGAAGAGTAAAATAATTAAAACCTTCGTCTCAGGAAAGACTAGTCAATAAAGTCTTTATTTTTTACCTCCAGATGAGTTTTCCAGAACTGAACTTGTACTCATGAATAACAGATACATTTCTAAATGACTTTAGTGTATTTAAAGAAACACCGTCAACGAAAGCATCTAAGTGGGGATGGAAGTCCTGAACTTTACTAACAAGTGTATATTTGAGTTTTGCTAGTGTTTAACACCATATACACCATAATTTGCACTGCGCATTAGTTCTTGCGAAAATTCTGTTCCGAAATTCAGCAACCACATCTCTAAAATCAGTAGTGGGACCGAAGCTATAGAGCAGCATCTTCTTCATTAACAATACTTACGTAATATAACAAAAAAAATTGTTTAAAAAAAGAAAGTATGAGGCGCAGAACAAAACACATTGAATGAAGTAACACTTGAAAAAAAAAAACAATAAAGTTATGTACATTAAATAATGGCATAAAAGTTCATATTTTCCAGTAGAGGAATATATATATAGTATTTTCAACAATTTAACTACCATAAAAAATAAATTAACCTCGTACATGCCCACTGGTCCGGTTCCGCGCAATAAATCTACCATACAGGTAATTTTAACATTTGACAGCCACAGTGACCCACTGGTATGCCACCACAACTACACCTCACCACCATACCAAAATTCAAAAATATCACGGAGACACACCATATGAATGAACAGTGAAACCATATTAAAAAAAAAAATCAACTTTGAAAAGACCAAAACAATGGGGTTGCTCTATTTGCTTCAATTTTTTTTTTTTTTTTTTTTTTTTTTTTTTTTTTTTTTTTTTTTTTTTTAGGGAAAAGTTGCCGTGACCCAGTAATTGGGCCGATGGTCGTTGTATAGACTAATGGCCTTCGGGTATCATTCTTTCGTAAATGATTTTGTCCGCGGCCACTGGCCACACACTAAATTCAACCTCATAAATGATTTGCTTTTTTTTCTATTTCTAAATATAAATTCAGTCCTTTCCAAACCTAAAAATAATACCAGACACATCACCAGGTAATTAACATCACCAGGGAATTAAAAAAAATAAGTAAAAAAAGATTTTTTTAACAATGGGAAAACATGAACAAGTATAAACTGTTGAGAGAGAGAGAGAGAGAGAGAGAGGAGAGAGAGAGAGAGAGAGCCTCATCATTAGGAAGTTAATAAATATTAAATTCAAACTACCGCTCATATTCATTTTACAAATTACAAATAGTACAACTGGATCTTTTTCAAGGCTACGAACGAACACGTGAAAATCAGAGAGAGAGAGAGAGAGAGAGAGAGAGAGAGAGAGAGAGAGAGAGTAAAAATTTGTAAGTTAACGAAGCTTACGTACTACTAGCTACCGTTTACACTCATATAATATAATAAATATTACAATTTATATTTTAAAAACTAAGGCCGAACACAAGTATCTAATTATTTTATAGTTAATAAACTTAAATTCAAACTACTACTGAAATTCCTTTGCCATTTAACAAATATTGCAACTAGAACTACTCAAAAACTAAGACCAAACACATGAAAATCAGAGAGAGAGAGAGAGAGAGAGAGAGAGAGAGAGAGAGAGAGAGAGAGGCCCCGAATCCTTTTATCAATATTGAGGAAAGAATCTAAGCCACCAACAATAAGAGTTTGGGCGAGGGAGTTTTGAACTTGGATAAACGGAAAGTTCAATATGCAGTAGATTTATGAAGCTTTCCTCAAATACTGCTAAGCGGTTATGCGTGTCGCCAACGATGTTTTCTTCTTAAGGGACCACGCCAAGTGTTTGACCGTAGTCACTTATTCCATTTACTCAGTTTCGTGTTTGCTTAAAGACTCTCCTCCGGTTCCCCTCCCCCCTACAGATCTCCGCTGCGAACAGGAGTGGAATTTTTCTTTATATTCCGTTTTTTTTTGTGGGGGGAGGGGGGGGGGGTGGCGGGCAGGGGTGGAAGATAGGATCGTTACCTGCCCAAAACGGAAAGGTCATATCTATCTATACACGAAGTATCCCAAAGTACAATTCTTCAATGCTTCTTAAATCGCTGAATAGCTTATTATAATATAAATCCGATAAATGGATGATAATACTCGTACATGCGTCTCTCTCTCTCTCTCTCTCTCTCTCTCTCTCTCTCTGCTCTCTCTCTCTCTCTACTTCATTTGTCACAAATATTTATAACATAAATTCTACTGTGAACTGGATGGATTTTGGAATTCTAAAGTAAGGCAATTCAGAATTAATGTTTCAAATATTATGAAATACAAGTTACAAAACAACCTAAATTATACAAATCCAAAAGCCTATGATAAACGTATATTACGGTAACAATTTAAAAACTCCAATGGAACTGTAATTAAAAATCACAATACTAACTAAATCTGGAAATCCAGAAAGAAATGAGCTGAAAGAAATAAGCTGAAAGAAATAAGCTGGGTGACTTTTGTCTACATGGAATTGCATTAGATACAATCGATTATACTTTAAGTCTGTTTTTACCTTTTCTCGTCTTTCTTCTCTGGTTGGCATTTTTATTTTTTTTATTTATTTATTTATTTATTTTTATTTTATTTATTTTTCACAGGCCAGCTCATACAATAATAACAACAACAACAACAACAATAATAATAATAATAATAATAATAATAATAATAATAATAATAATAATAATAATAATAATAATAATAATAATAATAATAATAATACGGTTCTGTTTACGGCCGGAAACCAAATAATGGGGTTGGCCTCTCGTCATTGTGTTGTATGGAGTTGGGCTTCAGGCCTGAGTGGTCATTTAAAAATATATTATAAAAATCATTCAAATTCGTACACTCGACTCGTGGGCCAATTATGCAAAATAACCATAAATCTAAATTAAATTTATCGTAATAACTGGAGGTCTGTATCACCTCTTGTAAGCAAAATAAGCCAAGGGGCTTTTTGCTGTCAGCTGCTATTTAAGTAGTAACTGAAACCGAAGATTATGTAAAAGAAAAAAAAAGAAAAAATAATAATTGTATGGGAAAATAACAACATCCTTCAGAAGTTCTTACTGAATGCTGCTCCAGAGAGGTTCATAAATTGGTCAGGTCTTAAGAATTCTCCCATAGGAGCCGAGTCCTATAGAATCTGAAGAGTCATTCTATAGGATCTTAAGAGTCCTTCTCTAGGACCTTAAGTCTCTTTCTATAGAATCTGAGGAGTCCTTCTATAGGATCTTAAAAGTCCTTCTATAGGATCTTAAGAGTCCTTCTGTAGGATCCTAAGAGTCCTTCTGTAGGATCCTAAGAGTCCTTCTTTAGGATCTTAAGAGTTTTTCAATAGGATCTTAAGAGTCCTTCTATAGGATCTTAAGAGTCCTTCTTTAGGATCTTAAGAGTTTTTCTATAGGATCTTACAGTCCTTCTATATGAGGAATACAATGGCAGTATCTCTTGGAAGACCAGACCAACAGCTTACTTATCCATCACACTAAAATAATCCCTGATAAAACGAAAATCCAGCTGCAAAAAAACGAACACCAAACTCTATAAGGAGGAGGGTAAAAGTATCCTATCCAAATATAGATAGAAGGGACTACGGTCACAAAAAAATGCAATCAATGCGCGTATCTCATACTAAAATATCTCACAAAATGATATGCCACTCTCACATTCATCGCGTGAAAGAACTCGAGAATATAAATGGGATATCACGCATTTAGAACGTTTCCCTTTTATTACATTTCTTAACGTCTTGTTCTACTTTATATAAAATGGCAAAGATTCAGACACATACACACTATATATAATTATTATATATATATATAGATATATAATATACACATATATATATATGTGTGTATATATATATATATATATATATATGTATATATATATATATATATGTTATATATATTATATATATATATTTTATATATGTATATATATAGTATGATGTATATATATATATATATATATATGATATTATATATATATGTATATAATTATATGCATTAGTTTACAGCACAATTTGGAGTAATTGCATACTGTAGCCTAACTGTTTCTGCCTTGTTTCTCCTCTACAGTTTTTTTTTAACTTGCCCTTAGATCGCAACTTCCTGAACTAAGCTAAGTATAATTTGAGAGCGTGTTCTCATTCACACAACTGGCATTAAATAAAATACCCTTATGTCTCTTCTCAAAATCTGTCAAGGAAAGGCCATTGCTCAAAGTCATCGTTTCCTAAAAACATTATTTAACGGTCAAGAACCTGCAAAGGCATTCTTGACAGTTATTTGGTCATGTAAGGACTTTAAATGAAAATTAGGACTACATATACACTTGTAATGCTAACATAACCTGATATTACGCTGGAAATGTAATTTCTTCCTTAATCGCAACGTAGCTCTCTCTCTCTCTCTCTCTCTCTCTCTCTCTCTCTCTCTCTCTCTCTCTCTCTCTCTCTCTCTCAGTAATTAAATAAATAAATACTACTTTACCTCTCTTCCTGAAAGGTATATCTTAAATATCAACACACACAAACAATCAGCAGAAAAATAGAAATTAATGTAAAATTACTTAGCTATTCCACAGATTTCGAAGTATCTACCATTAAAGGCACCTTACACTTTTATCTGCCCATTTGCTCAGACGTTAAACTTGGGCAGTAAGGGAAGAAGAATACTATTTTTGCAATGAAACACGTCTAACTTGATCGAGCCTGTATTCGAAGTCAGATAAATTTGAACAGCAAGAAGAAGAAGAAGAAGAAGAAGAAGAAGAAGAAGAAGAAGAAGAAAACAAAATTCTGGGAGCCTTCATTGAAGCAACTTCCCTAATTCTTCAAAGACTTGGGCGTATGTGCCTAATCCCACAAACGTTTGGGGAAGGCGTGGGGCTGTGGGAACCAGAGGCTGGTTTAGGGAGTGTGAGGTGGGGATTGGAAGAGACGGTCGGAATGTACGTGAGTATGTGAGGAAACAGACTGTCCGTGCGCGTGCGTTTGTTTACGCACACGTTCGAGTATTTTCCGAATAGGTTACTCGAACCTCTGCACCTTTATGCCGCCCGACAAAACCCGGGAACATCCAAACCTGCTTAGCTTAATCTCCCAGAGCTATTTACTCGAAAGATTGCCCGAGTAAAATTCTGCTTAGTGGTAGCAGCAAGGGAGGTTTGAGAAGCCCGGAAGGGAGTGAGAAAGGGAGATAAGAATAAAAGCAAGGGTAACGGGAACTGAAGAGCGACGCTAAGGAGGACGCGGTAAAGGGAAGGCAACCCAGATGAAAGAGTAAGGGAGCTTTCGG
>NC_087209.1:24842141-24872141 GCF_015104395.2 Macrobrachium nipponense | reverse complement strand
CAAAATCGACAAAATAATAATAATACAAAAAAAGGTAATCTCCACAATTAACATCCAACGGGAATGATGGAAGATAAACTCTTGAGGGCAAAACAGTTGTTTGGCAAAACAACGACGAGAAAAAGGAAAAGAAACGAAACACGGCATTAACGACTTGAAAGAATGAAGGAAAAGTAGAAAATAATGAAGACTGAATTATTCGAAAAGGGGGAATGGAAGTGAAACAGCAGGGGAAATGAAGAACAAAGAGAGATTAAAAAAGAATCATGATTGATTAAGAGTGCGGTAGAAAGAGGAAGGAGAGGGAATAGACAAAAATGGGGGCATGAGGGACAGAATAAGTAAGTGAAGGGGACTGGACAGTAATGCAAGTATAATAAGGAAGAATAAAGAATCAGGTGAATTCGAGACCAATAATGGAAGGTCTCCTTCAAATGAGAGAGAGAGAGAGAGAGAGAGAGAGAGAGAGAGAGAGAGAGAGAGAGAGAGAGAAGTACGACAGGTAAAGCCAACATAAGCAAAATAGGCACTGAATTAGTTTTAAAAATAAAATAAGCAAAACAGGCATTAAATTAGATTTTAAAATTATCTAATAAGAAAATGGGAAAATGGAGAGGCGTGAGCATATAGAAAAAAAGGGTCAAGATATTCATATAAATGGTAAATAATAACTGTGATAAATAAAAGATATATATATATATATATATATATATATATATATATATATATATATATATATATATATATATATATATATATTCGCCAAACATATTAGCGGACAGAAAATAAAATAATTTAAGTCGAACATGCTAAGGATTGTCGACTGGAAAACAGAAAATTACTACCTACTCAAATTCAATACCCCTCAGACCAAAAATAGTTTTAAAACAATTATAATGACCTGCACAATATTGCAGTACAGGTCATGTTATGACGAAACGCTTTTAGGATGAGTAAATGAGTTGACCCTGGCCTATGAACCTTGTCATCAGTTCATCTAAGCTCTTTGAAGAGTCACACTGAAACTAGGCGTGATCCGACCTCCAGTTTACTCGGGGCGTGTGCTAAAATCTGCGGTCAAATAGTGTTGCTTTACCAACGAAAATTAAAATAAATACGCTATATTTAATCAGAAAAAAATTGTTCCGTTCTGTTTAACATGCAATTTTTTTTTTTTTTTACATTTTCATTCAAATAAATAAATCATAAATATACTATCCTAAAATTCCTGTATCTTTAAATCAACTTGAAACACCTTTTTCAGAACTCTTTAGGCTTTTCCATAGAGATTTCCTACCCCCCCACCCGAATAACAACAACAAAGTAGATATTTGTAGGCTTACTCCCGAGTAAACGAAAAAAGGTTTAAGCTCAAACTCGTGAACCAGAGCATAAAACAGTATCTTTCCACTATATCACCAATGACAAGTAGGTCAGGAATTTGGAAACAGTTGATGGAACCGGAAGTGAGACCTTCATGTCTCACCGAGACTACCATACTACGTTTGTTTGTATGCTGTTTTTACGTTGCATGGAACCATTGGTTATTCAGCAACGGGACCAACGGCTTTACGTGACTTCCGAACCACGTCGAGAGTGAACTTCTATCACCAGATATACACATCTCTAACCCCTCAGTTGAATGTCCGAGATTCGAACTCGCGGCCACAGAGGTGGCAGGCAAAGACCGATCACGCCACTGAGGCGGTACTACCATACTATGATCACGCCAACATTATCGCGGCGTCAGGTAACTATTAATGACTATTAGGATTAGGAGAACAATCAGCTTTAACGACAATCTATAATCTAGAGTTTTTTCCAATTGAATAACAGACATCTTACGGAAAACCCGTTTACTATCCAGGACACAAAAGTTCAAAAAGAGGATAAATTTTCCATAAGTTAACGCCAGAGGAAATTTTTAATATAGAAGGCATAAAGCTTGAGAGAGAGAGAGAGAGAGAGAGAGAGAGAGAGAGAGAGAGAGAGAGAGAGAGGTAAAAGCAGATTCACATTAAATCAAGCGTGTCAAGATCAAATCTGTAAGCAACATTCTTGGTGAAACTAATTACTTTTTAATTAGCTATGTTGCTTTAAGAGCAGTTCAGGAAGCATGGCACGTTTATTATTCACCTGTAATCAAGTGGTTATAGGACTACTGGTCATTTTCGTGGTAAACGTTAATAGGAATAACTAATGCGTGTATGCGTAATATGCATGTGTATGTATATGCATATATACAGATATAAAATTATATATATACATATATATATATCGAAAGGCGTTATACTTTTATTTTGTCTTGAGCGACTGATCAACACTACCCATTCCCCCCCTCTCTCTCTCTCTCTCTCTCTCTCTCTCTCTCTCTCTCTCTCTCTCTCTCTCTGTGACTCATCTCTGCAAGTTCACGGAGCTTTTTTATTGATTCAAGAATGATCTTTTTATGAACACTCTTATGAACATGCTCTCTGTAACACCACACACACACACACACACACACACACATATATATATATATATATATATATTGTATTATATACTATATATATATATATATATATATATATATATATTATATATATATATATATATATGTGTGTGTGTGTGTGTGTGTGTGTGTGTGTGTGTGTGTGAACACATGACCCCTTCCTCGCTTTCTCCCCATCGGTACAAAGCACTGACGAAGGTGCAGTCCAGAAGCACCTGCGTACAAAAGAGGTGATTAAAGCAATCCGAGGTACTGGAAGAGTGTGGTTGCACATTGCATACTAACGCCCCCCTCGGCTCTTCCCCCTCCCCACAAGTAAACGCCCTCCCCCTCCACCTCCCCTCCTCGATTTAAAAAAAATCGCGAGTGCTTATTTTTCCTTCCACGGCACAAAAGGAGAGGGGAATGGAGAAGAAAAGGCTGCTCGGACATGTCCAATAAAAGCAAAGACCCACGAAGACTTATGATGAATTTAACAAGAAACCAGGGCGAAAAAAAAATAATAAAAGGGGACGAGGGTGAAATTGTGCTAGAGAAGAAGAAGAAGAAGAAGAAGAAGGGGAGTTTTGAAGAGCGGAAAAATGCGGACGAGAGAAAAGGGGCTTCGGAAAACGCAAACTCAATTACGTCGATTCCCTCAAAATTGAATCTCTGAACATGACACCAGTTATCTCAAACTAATTCGGACCTCAAGACGCAGACAAACATTTTAATTTAGATTATTAATTTAGACCAACCTAGATACACAGAAAAAGATAAAAGAAGCTATCAAAAGTCATCTCAAACTAACTCAGACTTCAAGACAGACAATCATTTCAATTTAGGTCATTTATTAATTCAAATAAACCTAGATACAGAGACAAATATAAAATAAGCTATCACAAGTTATCTCAAACTAATTCGGACTTCAAGACGCAGACAAAAATTTTAATTTAGGTTATTATCTAATTTAGATAAACCTAGATACAGATAGAGAGATAAAATTAGCTATCACAAGTTATCTTAAACTAATTCGGACTTCAAGATGCAGACAAACATTTTAATTTAGGTTATTAATTTAGACCAACCTAGATTCGGAGACAAAGATAAAAGAAGCTATCACAAGTTATCTCAAACTAATTCAGACTTCATGATGCACACAAACATGTAAATTTATATTATTAATTTAAATAAACCTGGTTAAAGCGACAAGGATAAAAGAAGCTATAACCAGTTATCTTAAACTTCAGACTTCAAGACACAGACAAATATTTTAATTTATATTATTAAGTTAAATAAACTTAGATACAGAGACAAACAAAAGTAAATAAAAGGTTATTAAGCTATTTTTATAGAAGTTAAATTTAATGTATGGAGTTTAAAATATAAGTACTATATTTAACAAACGTGCCTGACCCTGTAGCAGATATTTTTCGTAATTACACTGATGAAATGATACGGAAACTTATTATACATACCTACTACTAGTATAAATAATTAGGGGTTTAATTTTTTTTAGGCTATGCTGCATTTTCCTTAAAACAAATATCGAATCAAATCTGATAAACCAAAGAACTAAATTTGAGTTCAGGATTCGGCGTATTGCATCTTAGAATAAAACCAAATTTTAATGTCCACACTGGAAAATGGTCAATTTATTGGACTGACCTTCGAAGTCTAAAATCAAACTGTGACCAGATATGATCATAACCTAAAAATCCAGAAATACAGATATGGCAAAATTTTTATATTCAGTCTATTGAATAAAAAAAAATTAGGTTTGCATTTGAATGCATTCCCTGAACATGTTGTTAGTCCAAAATTATTTAATTTCATATTTAATCTGTTGAATATAATATTAAATTTTGCATTTGAACTCACCCCTTGAACTTGTTGTTCGTCCACAGTTGTTTAGTTTTATATTTAATCTAACCAATGTAACATTAAATTAGTCCACAGTTGTTTGGTTTTGTATTTAATCTATTGAATATAAAACCAAATTAGTCCACAGTTTCTTAGTTGTATATTTAATCAATTGAGTGTAAAATTAAATCAGCCCACAGCTGTTAGACTGGATTTTAGGTTACTTCGTGAAAGATACTTTGATATTCACTGGCTGATTACTGTTAGTGACTTCACCTCAAGAAGCATATTTTAGAATTAACCTGAAGATTTAATTTCCAACCTTGCCCTCACGAATGTTTCTATGATTTACCTCCAAATAAGATTTACGTCTTCAGACTAGATTACCTTTAATACTCATCATACAGATATAGAAAACGTAAGACAGATATTTACCCTACAAGTGTAGTATTATACAAATCATTACATTTGATTAACCTCCCTTTATTGAGAGTTATCGTATATGATACTATGAAGTGGTTGAGTACATATAAAGTTATCTTGGACGATACTATGAATTGGTTTACATCTAAAAAAAAGTTATCTCGGACGATACTATGAAATGGTTTACATTAAAGAAAGTTATCTTACACGAAACTATGAAATGATTTACTTATAAAACAAAGTTATCTTGGCCGATACTATGAAATGGTTTACATATAAAAAAGTTATCTTGGACGATACAATGACATGGTTTACATATAAAAAATTATCTTGGACGATACTGAGATGCATTGTTTACAGATAAAAAAAACGTTATCTCGGACATTCTGACTATAAATGGTTTACATATACAAAGTTATCTGGACGATACTATGAGTGGCTTGTCAGGTTTTACATATGAAAAGTTAATCTTGGACGCTACTATTAAATGGTTTTACATATAAAAAAAGGTTTATCTTGGACGATACTATGACATGGTTTCACATATAAAAAGTTATCTGGGACGATACATTAAAATAAGTTAAAGGAAATAGTTTACATGTAAAAACAGTTATCTTGGACGATACTATGAAGTGGTTTACATAGATAAAAAGTTATCTAAGACGATATGAAAACTTATCTAGGACGATACGAAAAGTTATCTTGGACGATACTGTGAAGTGGCTTACATATACAGGAAAGCCTGGAGTAGTATGGCAGGGAGTACACTTCTTTTTATATTAGTCTACACATTTTGGGGAGGGAGGGGGAATGAGGAAGTTTTTGCATGTCAGGGGTGATCATAACGAAAAGAACTTCACGTCCGGCTGAAAGAGAGGATTGCTTTACTGAATGAACAAATAAGCAAACACAGAGAAACAAAATGTTTCCGAACCGAAAATGAAACTAAAAAATTCAAAAGTTATCCTTGATTCCATACAACCATTACTGTAAGTGCAAACATTTCACTACTAAATGCCGTCGTTTCGAGCGGATATCAGCCTTATGGTCTGGAGCCATTTATAGGGCCTCGGCACCGAAGCAAAGCCAAACTAAAGTGGTGGCCGTGTTCCCTCCCTCCCTCCCTCGGGGGAGAAAGTGTTACTTCCATTAGGCTTATTTTTGCTCGCCAATGTTGCCGCTCCTCTCCCGTGTAAGTTAGACAGGCGACCAGTAAAAAATATTAATTCAATTACCTGCCATGATCCCGCTGATGACTTTAAAAATGAGGAAGGGGGACGCCGATCCCCATTTGTGGCGTCGCTGGCGAAAAACGGCGCACAGAAGGGAAGGGGGCTCGGCTCCCTTGAAGAGCGAGGCAAAAAGGCGAGGGGTTTGGTGAAGTGTGTGGGGGAGGAAATATAAGAAAGAAGGATGAAAGGCATCGCAGCTAGATAAAGAGAAAGGCCGAGAGAGAGAGAGAGAGAGAGAGAGGAGAGAGAGAGAGAGAGAGAGAGATAACTGCCGCTCAATGCATCCGAAGTCAGAACCTGCCAACGACGTTTTAATGGCGAATGATCACACGGTCAAACAGAAAAGGGGTTTAAAACGCCAAGCAAATTGAAAAGCGGAGACTACAAACGAATCAGAGTGAGAGAGATAAAGCTTAGAACCATAAAATCTCATCAATTTAAAAGAACACTTGTACACTTAATGAAATTCAGTGGAACTGGATGAGGCTAAAGAGATGGGAAATGCATTTCAGAGAAGAATCAACGTAAAAAAAAGAAAAAAAACCCACAAACAACTTTTTCAGTACTGAAAGATATATATAACATATATATACATATATATATATATATATATATATATATATATATATATATATATATATATATATATAATATATATATATATATATGTGTGTGTGTGTGTGTGTGTGTGACTCAGGTGGCCGGCAGCCAAGTTTTTTTGATAAGAAAAAAAAAGTCCTATCATAATACCATTTAATTTCCTACCTAAACTAAAACTATATAGTAATTATCAACAGGCAGGAAGCGACAATCAGTATTGTCGCATATTTAATGCAGTGAACTCTAAAACGTCAATGTATTCAGTCATCGCGAATGATGGCAATAACATTTAAAGAAGTAAAAAAAAAAAAAGATGCGCAGCAAGTTTCTTCGGCGCAATCGAGTTATCCGTACAGCGTATAATGCTATATGAAACTCTCATCCTCTGCTCATGAAACTCTCAGCCTGTGTTGTTGGCATATATAGCGGTGCCAGACGAACGACCATGGCTAACTTTAACCTTAAATAAAAATAAAAATTACTGAGGCTTGAGGGTTGCAATTTGGAATGTTTGATGAGTGGAGGGTGGATGCTCAACATACCAATTTGCAGCCCTCTAGCCTCAGTAGTTTTTATGACCTGAGGGTGGACAGAGAAAGTGCGGACGGACTGACAAATAGCATCTCTATAGTTTTCTTTGACATAAAACTAAAAGCTGAGTTGAACGAGCTTGAAAGTGAGAATATATTATTTACTGAAGATAATAACGACTACTATGAGATTCAGGGAGGGTCCATGTAACACGGTTTTTTGGACTTTGCTCCTTGTCAAAGCATCGGATGTAGCTGAAAGTTGACATAAGTATATTTTGCAACCACACACACATTTTGTCAGCATTATCAATAACCTAAACCCGATAGTTTTAATTTTTATAGAGTAAAAATGATCTAGCCGACGCCATGGCCAATGATTACGAGCCAAGAGTCGAAAAACATTCATTACGTAAGCAAGGTAAACAAACACCTTTTGACTAAATGTGTTGCCCCGCCCATCCACCAGACAGAAATTCCATCGGCTCCGAAACCCCAAAGACTTTATGAAATGGCGGAACGATACATAGATGTGGGTGGGGTATCAGTGCTAGCGTAGTAATAACTACTGTAGCAGTAAGTGCCGCAAACAGTATAGCAGAATATACATGAATTAAACGTTTAGGCCAACTGCTGGGGATCCTTGAGGATCATTTAGCACTTCTTACAACTACTCGAGAAATTAGTTTTTATAGCCAGAAGTTAAATTTTCTAATCCAACAATGCCCTATGGTAGCCTTCAGTGTTATCTGAATTGATAAACGAGGCGAAAGTGGTGGAGCCTCATGAAGTCACCATTCTGACGATAATTATTAGTGAAGGTTTAAAGCCAATATAAGGTACCGGCTATTTTTTTTCAGTAAATAGGTAGATAGCCAATAAATAAAAATTGCTTGACATTGGATATAGCAGTTATCAAATCAAGCTTGTTCTACTATGTTTTTGATAATTACCAACTATTCCCTACATCTTGTCATCTGATTTTGTGACCTATAAAGTAGGACTGTAATTTCTTTGGAAAACTTATTTTGGGAGTTAGACTAATAATCGAAGTTTTTTTGTGTTTATTAGCATATTTTGTTGGTTTGTTCATTATGACAATTATCAGTGGAGAGGTTCCAGAGTTCATAAAGTGTACTGCTTTGCTTGTATTTAAATTTGTATGTCATTGTTGCCAGAGGTTTAGCCTTCGTTACGTATAGCCAATCATCCATCGAGAAAGAGGGAAGAGATGCTGTCATAAGTTACGTAACGAGTGCGTTCGAAACCTTTTCTCTGAGTAATTTGGCCCGTCTTCAAAAAAGGTCACTTTTACATTGTAAGTACCAATAATTTATTCAACCTACGTAGTGCAGAATACACTCAAAATTTAGTGTGATTATATTATGTATTCTGAATAAGCGTTATATTTATGAAATGCATAGATAAAAAGTTATTGCGAAAAAACCGTGTTACAGAGGCCCTGAATCTCATAGTAGGATACTTTCTTTACTCAAGGAGCTCTTGAAAACTTTATATTAATATAGGAAAGCTTCACGGTAGTATTGAGCATACATGAGTCATCTAAGGTAAACTTGAAAATTGGATATTTGAACTTGGTTTGTATATCAGAAAAAAGAAACCAGAATGGCACACAAAAGTAGTTTAATACCTAGTGAAAAATGTGTCATCCACTAACACAGTGGTTCCAAACTGGGGTCCGTGGACCCCCAGGTGAAGCCCCTAGGGGGTCCGCGACAGTGAAAAAAATATATTTTCAACTACAGAAAAAGAATCGTGACTGTTTTCACCAATTTTACTCTGTATTGAATTTAAAGCAAGAACAAATGTTGAAAATGTTTTATATATTTACTTATACTTTATACTTACTTTGTGCAGGATTAAGCAAATATTAAATGTACTACTTAGTACTGGGTATCGCGGTATTGCAATAATAACTTTTGATTGGATGGGAGTCCTCGGCTGGGACTCACCATACCTGGGGGTCCTTGGTATGGGCAAGTTTTGGGAACCACTGCACTGAGAAATCAGAACAGTTACAATTACCTGCCAGTAGCTACAGATAACAAACATTCAGCATAAATTTATAAGGTATGAATGTATTAATGAATCACGAAAGTTTGGAACGTGATAAATGCATAAATAAAGGTATAAGCCATGAAGGAATGAATAACAAAAATTCCGAACATCCGAACTATAAAGTTCCCATGGACAAAAAGCGAAAAAAAAAAAGACTAGAAAAAAAAATTTGCTTGTCATAACCATAAATACGATAAATCCAGACATACAATACCTCTCTCAAGACAAGAAAAAATTCTAATCTCAAAATAAATCCCAAACATATATATAAATGAGAATTTCGACAAGCAACAAACAGAAACGAAAAACTTTGGAAAAAAAGAAACACTTAAAAAAACATATAGCACGGAACTGCCAGGCGTCTGAAATATTGGAAAAGGCATCGCTGTGAGATACCTGGAGATAGTTTGGAAACGACAGGAAAATTCAGAACCACAAATTGAAATGCCAAGATGATAAACAGAAATGTGTAATGTGAACATGAAATATTGACACGGGACACGTTAATGCCGCGAAGGGGGTGGAGGGGGGAGAAAGTTAAATAAGAGAAAATTGCTTTCGGGGGAATAACTAAATAAAAGGTATAAAAGGTGTATAACGTCTTTAAATTGAAAAGGAAAGGATATGTAAGTGCCAGATTCTTTTATTCATATAATAATAGCTCTTAAATAGAACACCAGCTAATCTTGTATTAGTTTAAAATAAGTGTGAAAGTTAGCGTATGGAAGTCAGTGAATGCAGATTACTTTAGGACAATTGAAAAATTTTTCCGCTCTAATCCAACTTGGGAAAACCGAAAATATTGAAGTTTTCAGCGGAAAATTATGCACAGTATACATCCAAGAGAAAGAAAACAGGATGGAAATTACAAATCATAATAATTGTGGACATTTCTCGATAAAACAAAGCGTCGATAAAAAAAAAAAAATCAATCCCAAGTATATCCAAAATTTGCATGGGGGTACCATAGCTCTTATAAAGAGAAGTTCATTTTTTTTAAATTCGGGGAAAAATGGAAACGAATGGGCGCAAAACGATTTTCTTAAACTGGGAAGGAAATATTGCCGAGGAATAAATGACTGGAAGGTTACACGGAAGAGGAAAATTTATCAAAACACGGGGTTAGAGGTCATGAAATTGGCTCAGATGAAAAATGCTTAACTCTGAGTGGAATCTGAACAGCCAGAAAGCATCGAAAAAAAAAAAAAAAACAAAAAAAAAAAAAAAAAAAAAATGCTGGTATTCACATGAAATACTAACGAAAGATTCCTCGTAATTTATGAAGGAGAAGGAAAGCGAACATGCAATACTTTACTTGCGAAAAGGAAAAAGTTAAGTATACCTTCGTTTAACCAGACCACTGAGTTGATAAATAGCTCTCCGAGGGCTGGCACTAAGGATTAGATATTTTTACCTAGCAACGGGACCTACGGCTTATTGTGGGATCCGAACCACATTATATCGAGAAATGAAGTTCTAATCACCAGAAACAAATTCAATCTGATTCCACGTTGGTAGAGAGGGGAATCGAACTCAGGACTACCATATCGGTAGACGAGCATGTAAACCACTCGTCCAAAGAGGAACTAATGTGGAAAGAAAATGTTATATCAAAGGTGAAGGATAACATTCCAAACGTCACCAAAACTTGGAAACCGTTTTAAACGAAACAAAAGATGGCCAATCGGAATTGGAGATGATGTACACAAATACCAAAAATTAGCAATTCAAATAGTAGGTGCTAAGTAAAACTGCAACGCACAAAAGGACCCCCTCCTGTGATTTTGATGCCAAAAACAAAAAAGCATATCTAAAATTACCGCAGTAACATTTAAAGGAAAACCAAGAAATTGAACCATCTTCAAGCAACTCTCCAAACGAAAAATACGCTTAAAACAAAACATTATTACACTTACAAATATAAGTCTCGGGGATCACATATAAGTTTGTTTGTATGGTGTTTTAAAGTTTACATGGAACCAGTGGTTATTCAGCAACGGGACCAACGGCTTTACGTGACTTCCGAACCACGTCGAGAGTGAACTTCTATCCCCAGAAATACAGATCACATATAAGTCACCTACCTCTTACAGTATGGTCAGAAAATAAATAAATATAGATAATTATCTTACTTATAAAAAACGACAAATTCATTACTTTAAAATGGCTGAGTTAAGTTCCTATCTTAAGCCAACGCGCAGAAAATGGGAAAGCAAGAGTTGAATAATATCCCATGTCTCTCAATGAAGTTCAAAAATTCTAACAGGAATCCATAGAATTTAGAAAATCTAGGATTAACATCGGTACTTACGCTCTTAGCACACCAAGGATTGCGCAGTACTAATGAGGAAAGTAAATTTCCTATTGAGATTTTTCCCCCAATCTTTTACTTTTCCCAGTTTAGTAAATTCGTTTTTCTTCCCTTTTTTCGTGATGAAAGGCCAACAGCAGATTATACAAAGGTAAACAGATTAAAAATGCTAATAGTACCTTCATTCGCAGACCAGACATACGTGGCAATGAAAGAAAAGAGGGTAAAAATGAAGATGAGAAGCATTGTTATTGAAAACAGAATTGCTATGAAAAAGAAAAAAAAACCTAGTGATGACCTTAGTTTGCGATGAAAGAGCCATTAATATGAACAATACTTGAATACTTGACGCGCTGTTATGCGTTTACTAAGCCATGAAAAAGTACGACATCGCATTTCAGCAGCAGCCATGACTCATCCAAGAGAGAGAGAGAGAGAGAGAGAACGTATAATTAGAAAAATTGTAATCGACAGAAACTTAACAATTATCACAATATATAAATATAAATGTCTATACTATAGTATATATGGTCTATATATATATATATATATATATATATATTATATATATATATATATATATATATATATATATATATATATATATATATATATATATATATATATATATATATATATATATATCACACACACATTCAGAGATACTCTGTAATGCAACAGTATCTAACTAAAGATTGAAAACAAGGAAAATATTTCAACAAATAAAACAGCTAAAAAGGAAGAAATAGGAAATGGATGTGGGTTGAATTCAACCCAAACTACACCCAAACAAGCAGGCAATAACGCAAACTAAACAGCTATTTAAGAATTATATACATACATATATACATATATATATATATATATATATAT
Organism: Macrobrachium nipponense; assembly: GCF_015104395.2. Lineage (NCBI taxonomy): Eukaryota > Metazoa > Arthropoda > Malacostraca > Decapoda > Palaemonidae > Macrobrachium > Macrobrachium nipponense. The sequence continues at coordinate 24,859,757 of NC_087209.1, read as the reverse complement.
ATATATATATATATATATATATATGTGTGTGTGTGTGTGTGTGTGTGTGTGTGTGTGTGTGTGTGTGTATCATAAATACTTGGCTTGTCAAGAACAAGAATGATATTAAATTAAAAAATGAAAATCATTCTTTCTAAACTGTCGACTTGAAGAAACCATAAAAGAAGAAAGTAAACTTCCTCTTGTCTACAATATTATTCCTGTTTACTAATTACCTCCCTTCTCTCCGTTCTAATCTGATAATTTTCTGGTACGTTAATGCGCCCCTTTTTAAACTACTGGGATCTCTCAGCAGAAGTTATTACAGGAAAAGGAAGGTTAAAAATATAACCTTCCCGGTGCACAGGGCGGCGTAATATAGGAGCCTCGACTCCAAAAATACCCTACACTACCTCTCGACAGCAAAAGGGTTTATCCGAATTGCTGCAATCAATTCGGTTTTCACCTTCCATTTAGTTTTTTTTTTTTTTTTTTTTTACCCCTAAGGTTCTTGTTAACACAAAGACTCCCACAAACTAATTATTACAGGTAAGCAGTTAAAGACGCGAGGAAGTGCGTGCTTTTGCATGCAAGCATGCATGCATGCATTTGCTTGTTTCACTTACAGGTATACGTGAAACACGACTGCGTACTTGTGCCTGAGTTTGGTATAATTACAGTTCGAATCTTGGGTGGAGTGAATCGAAATTTTCACAAATTCCTATGATTTTATATTATTCATTTTATTTCATTATTTATTATTTGGTTATTTTTGGTTTTTTTTTTTTTTTTTGGAAAGAGCGAATAAGGTATGACCGTATGGCTAATCATTTCATGAAATGTCATTTATAACTGCAAGTTATATTGGCAGGACGCATATTACATATATATATATATATATATATATATATATATATATATATATATATATATAATATATATATATATATGCGTGTGTGTATGTACATATGTATGTTACAAAGAAAGCTCACCGTTTTTTTTAATTTTTTCCGGCACCCATCACACAGGAACACATATGCACGTGCACGCAAACCCACACGCAATCGAACGCAGGCACGATACAAAATCACAAACTGATACAATTCGTCGTAAAAGGCGAGAGAGGAGAACTGAGTGGGTAGGGGGGTTGTGTGCCCCGTAATGGAAGAGGGCGGCGCAGCCTGGGAAAACCAATTTAAGAATAATGCTCACCAGATGGTGTTCACGAGCCAGAGACAATCACAACAAAATCACGACATTCCCTTACCACCCTCGATTTGCTTCCTCATTAGTCCCTTCTGCCATTCCAGTTAAAGGAGACCCTCCCCCCAGAAACCCCTCCACACAATCACATACCCCTTACTAACCCATCCCCCCACCAAAAAAAAAAAGAAAAAGAAAAAAAAAATGACAGTTTCCACGGCAAGCTCATTTCCTTTTCTTCCACCCTAACGCCAAGAGAGGATTGCCGAATCCCACCTGCAAGACTCTTTTGCATTCATGAAGTTGACTTCTTTTTTTTTTTCCTATTTTCCTTTGAACCAATTCAAGGTTGATGTCAGCCCGTTACCTTACAGGGAAACCACTTTTGTAATACGCATTAAAAGTTCCCAACAATCATCACCAAGGTCTAGAGACCTTGAGTCACCACCATAACCCAAATATACTCGCTATAACTCAAATTGATGTACTATAAGCTTCAAGCTGATTTCTGGTAGTACATTGGGCGTCACAACGACAGGGGTGAACACTGCTCGTATTTACAAGTAGAGAGAGAGAGAGAGAGAGAGAGAGAGAGAGAGAGAGAGAGAGAGAGAGAGAATTTTACATGGCGATCCACACGAATATAAATAACGTCCTTTCGTTCCCGTCAATATTTATCAGGCCAGAGATTTCTGCTCATTTCAGCGGATTACTTATTTGAACAAGCATTAGAGCAAATGCGAGCTCCAATCCATAGCCATCAGAGCAAACGGTAATTGTTTAATAACTTTATATATGAAGACAAGCGATACTAATCTGTGCATTATATTCTAATCCGGGCAGCCTATGGATGAAAGGCATCAAAAATGTTTCCGAACGAAACGTGCGCATTGTCATTAATAGAGACCCTTTTACGAATCTAATCCCTTAATACTTTCACTTTTATTTCCAAATTTCCAAAGATTTTTTTTCCGAACATTCGCACAGCGTTGGCATTCGCTGCTTGTGCATTAAAGAGACTTTTCTATTTTTGTGAAAAAAAGGCGTCGTTCGCGTCGTGTATTTCTCTTCAGTTACGATATCATGTGATTTGCAAGCACTAAGCTCCAGTAATGGCAGGGAAGCCTGTAGATGAGTTCGCTGATAGGAAACAACGCACACAAAAATCTCTTTCTATCAAGAGTAATCTGCACAACTGCCAGCCCCCACGACGTGTCAAAATTAATATTGTATAAACAATGGACAAATCGCCGCTGTTACGAGGGAGGCGAAATATGAACCGTTTTCGCCGGCCTTCGGGAAATATCGCGCGAGGGGAATGGAGCAAAGATGGTCCATGCGATTTCTCTGCGATAGTTGCAAGGGTCGTCTCTAGTATGTTCTTAGGGCCTTTTAGTATAAGCCTAACCAGCAAGAAATCTGGAAGAATGAGCAAGCACAACAGTGTCTCAAATACACAAACTATCGGGGAACTTATATCATCGATAAGAGGAAGCTATACATCTTCTGTTCTACAACATGATGAACTGTATAAAATATTCAATAATTACCATGAGTAACAAGAGTTAAAAAAAATTTGTTCTTGCACATTCATTCAATGTGACAAAACTATTTTTGATCTCTCTCTCTCTCTCTCTCTCTCTCTCTCTCTCTCTCTCTCTCTCTTCTCTCTCTCTCTTTTAATTTTACAACCTGTACGGACACCAACCCCTATAACACTTGCAAGAACACGAGCTGTTCAAAATGAACGCCATATGCAAGTCTAACTTCATTGTCATTAAAAATAAATCTATAAGACCTCTACGATTTGGTAGAACTGGTTCACAGCGTTATATACCTCTCGGAAAAAAAAAGTCGAGGATAAGAGGCAATAAAACTGATGGGTCTAATGACGTTAAGTCTCGGTAATCACAAAAATCAGAAGCGAAATCATTCCTAACTGGAAGGCAGCAGAGATGATAATCGCTGATCCGTCAAACTGAAGATTCCAAACTGCATGTAACAGTACCCCCAACCCCAATATATATATATACTATATATATATATATTATATTATATAATATATATATAAAAATATATATATATATATATATATATATAGATATATATATATATATATATATATATATATATACATATATATATATAACTATATATATATATATATATAATATATATATATAGTATATATATATATATATATATATATATATATATATAATATATATATTATATATATGAATAATTATCACATCGAACCGTGATCCATTTATATATCAATTCAAGCTACAAATGTCCTTTAATATCTAAATTCACTTTAACCTCCCAAATGATATATTTTCATATATGTACGAAGGGGAATTTTTTAGTGATAATAATTTCGTCCCCCATGGGATCGAAACCACCGTCCAAGTGGACGGGGACGAAATCAGGACAGTCAGTGACGCTATCCAATCAGCTGATTGGATAGCGTCACTGACTGTCCTGATTTCGTCCCGTCCACTTGGACGGTGGTTCTATCCCATGGGGGGACGAAATTATTATCAACTAAAAAATTCCCCTTCGGTACATATATGAAAATATATCATTTGGGAGGTAAAGTGAATTTAGATATTAAAGGACATTTGTAGCCTGAATTGATATATATATATATATATATATATATATATATATATATATATATATATAATATAAATAAATATATATATATATATAGAAATCGACATTGTAGAAATAGTAGAAACGTGGAAAATTTGTCAACCTTCATTATAAAAACGAATGAGAAAGATGTCCTTCCCATTTCACATAAATAGCTACTCGCTTTCACCATGAATCAGATAGGTAGACCTACACAAAATATGGCGTACACTGAAAATTATTGATGCGTGGAATTCAGCAACAAACTTTTACTCAAAGCCTCTTCTGAGTGTTGCTTAACTGGAAGTTGCCCTTGGAAAATATCATTAATGATGATAGTACGTTGTTATGATTCACCTGAATGAAACATTAATAATCACAAGGAGATAATTCTCATCCCTAACAATAGTGTTATCGTTAACCTTCACTAAACAATTTTACCTTGTAAAGAAGGTCTAAATATCTGTGGATAACTACCACAAAATACTTCTGTATTTCTCCATATTCATATTCTCGCATTTGCATCTCTTGAAATCAATATACGCTTATATAAAACAAAACTGTAACAGTACTTTTTATTATCAAAGAACAGCTTATGTCCGTTGCATCCTAATCAAATTTAATACCAAAGATCTGATGTTGCCCATTCATGCTAATAAGGTCACAAAAAATAGATATCTGAACGAAGACCTCCCAGATCCTCACCTGAGAGCTTGACGAAGTTAATCCCCACCTAGTGGAAGCACATCACCCCACCGCTGCATCCCAGCTGATGTCACCCGCGACGACCCAACTCGGTAAATGTGGGAAAATCGAATATCGTTGTGCGGTGCTTATTTAAAACGCGCCGAATAAAGACTTTCGCCCGGGAGCTATGAATGATAATGCACTTGCGCCCTCCCAAACTAAACCAAGCCAGATAACTGTCGAGGGGGGAGAGGATTTATGGAATGGGACGGCCTAAGTTCTGGCGCACTCAGTTAGGAGAGGGTAACGATATAAACAGTCCCAAAGATTCAAAAGATCAATGAACAGACTAATGGTTATCGTTTCATACTCCCATGTTTCGTCTTCTTTCTCAGGTACCCCAGTTTCCTCTCTCTCTCTTTTTTTTTTTTTTACTTATTTATCCAAGTTTCCAGTTCTTTTCTTTGCTTTATCTTCCATTTCAGCATCATTTAAATTTGTTTCTTGATTTTAAAACCAACGTCTCCGAAAATAGCAAGAAAGAAGAAGAAGAAGAAGAAGAAGAAGAAGAAGAAGAAGAAGAAGAAGAAGGAGGAGGAGGAGGAGGAGGAGGAGGAGGAGGAGGAGGATAGTGTTAGGAGAGCATAGTGGATGATGTCCTCACTATTCAATGTTAATAATCTTTCGCCCAAACCCCCCTCCCAAAAACAAAGGTAAAAGCAAATTCAAAACCACATTAAAATGTTACATGAAGTCCAGCACAGATAACGATGGAAGCCTAAAAAGGCTGCACTATGGAACAAGGAGGCGTCAAAATCGAAGCTAAGGCTATGAAAACCAGGATAACCCCAGGCGTTGGTGATTGCTACGAAAAGAAGTATTTCTTTCTCTAACAATAAACAATGGAAATTAACGAGAAATTTTTGGAGGGGGTGGGGGTGGGCTTTTATACACCAATCAGCGAATGGTTTATAAAGACTGGAAAAAATATTGGTAAAATATCGATCAAATTTAATAAAAATGGAAAAAAATATTAGTAAAATATCGATCAAAGTTAATAAAAATTTAATTTTAATTCCCTGCAAGCTTAACGTGTTACAACGGGATCATAACGGCGGTGCTGACAGCAGTAAATGATAAATTAAAAAATTAAGACGGAAATTCTGTCTCCCAATAAAATCTCGTAGGCAAAACAATGCCATTTGGTTACTTTAGAATTCTTTCCTTTATTCCCAGCTGCAGTGCTTCCTTTAACAGACAGCTAGTACGGATTATCCATCTTACTATAGGTACAAGAGATAACCCCAATTGGTCAAGAAACTACCACTCTTTATCTTTGGTTCTCGGCAATTTCTGGGAAATTTCCATCCCTATTTTTTTTAAATCTTCTTGATAGTACCAATTACAACTTTGAAATAAGGATGGCAAGTAAAGAAAATGAATTCATACTGCAAACTCAACAGAAAAACTTTAAAAACTATTACTCATTACATCAATTTGCTAAGTAACCGACACACCTTGGAATGTGTTGGTATTATTCCATTCGTTGACCAATTTCTTAAATACGTGTAGGTTTCTAATATCAAAGTTCAAGTGATCTTTCACCTGTGATTTATTTTAGGGACTGTCCCAGAAGAATTCCAGATTTTTCCAACGACTGAACATATACTTTGACTCTGGACTGAACAACATACACAAACATTACCGTATTTCGAATAAAACTAATTACCAGAAATAAGTTGCGATTTGACGCTTAAGAAAAAAAAAGTCATTGGTTACTTTCGTTTCTCTACCCCAGGACTGCAAACCGAAAAAAAAAATTCAAAGAACTTATTTGTGATAGGTAAAAAAAAAAAAAAAAAAAAAAGTAAAAAAAAAAAAAAAAAAAAACTCGTATGAACGTGCACCAACGGAGAAAATTTCTTTGTAAAAAGTAAATAAAAAAAGCCAAGACTCTATTCCCAAGACAGAAAAACATACAAAGATATACGAAGAGTTAAAAAAAAAAAGTGGCAGTCTGACAAAAGAGAAGTGAGAGGTAGACCATAGAGGAAATTAAACCGGAGAAAAATCTATGAAACAAAGATCAACTCAAATTGAGAAACATTTAAGAGAGAGAGAGAGAGAGAGAGAGAGAGAGAGAGAGAGAGAGAGAGAGAGAGAGAGAGAAACGTATTTGAAGGGATGTTGCGACCGAACAAAAGACATCCAGGAAAAAGTTTCTGCATACCATTGAGACACCAGACGCACAAGTGCATACGAATTTGGGAAAAGAAACAGTCAATACAGAGAGAGAGAGAGAGAGAGAGAGAGAGAGAGAGAGAGAGAGAGAGAGAGAGAGAGAGAGAGTTGCAGGAAGTTAAAAGATTCTATAAAGGAAGGCACTAGAAAGCGAACGGTGTAAGTGAAAGAATGGAAGAGAGACGAGAGAGAGAGAGAGAGAGAGAGAGAGACAACATGCACAGAAGTGCAACCGACGGAGCAACTACACGAACAATGGTGATACGGCTGCTTCAATTGCCCAGAAAATACTGTAACTATAAGAGAGGAAGCTCTAACAGTAACTGAATACAGGAGTAAAGTCAGTGATGCCTTTAAACTGAGAAAAGCAACAATATGAAGAACTTAACGGTATTGGGATATAGTCTATGAGAAAGGAAATTACTGTTGAATATATATTAACCTTTATTATATCCACTTATGATAAAAGTTACTAATTTACCCAGAGAATTTCCATGTTCTCATGATAAAACCTACTGGATTACCAGGGGATTAGTTAACTGTTCCCATGATAAAAGCTACTAGATTACCTAGAGGATTAATTATATGTTCTCATGATAATACCTACTGGATTACCAAGAGGATTAATAATTACATGTTCTCATGACAGAACCTACTGAATTACCCAAAGTATTAATTAAATGTTCTCATGGTAAAACCTACTGGATAACCCAGAGGATTAATTACCATTCTAATGATACTTACTGGATTACCCAAAAGAGAATAACATGTTTCTTGATGATAAAACCTACTGAATTACTCGGAGGATTAATTATATGATCTCATGATAAAACCCACTACAATGAATTACCCAGAAAATCATCTTAAAAATCTGATACGTACACTAACAAACGTCTGTAAATCTCCTGACCATCACACTTCCTTGGGAATTATCCGTTTTTATTGTAAGCTTCTCTCAACAATTCTAAGAACCTGGAATTTTTTTTATCAATCACTATCCGAGATCTTATAAGCATCCGAAAAAATTGGCAGTCCATTACGTTTTCCAAAACAGCTCTAAAATATGTATCTTTTATTACCAATCTAGCTCACACAGTTATTGTTGAAATCTAGTCGATTAGAAAGAAAAGAATATCCGTAATATTTTTCATGTGATTTCTTGGGGCACAGCAATAAATAAACCCAACACGAAACTGACATCAAGACCCCGATGCGCAAGAGGGATGGTGACTAAAAACTACAAGGTTTGATTCCTGGACTTGTGGACTTTCTCGCGATAAATTTCCGAGTAATTCGGCATAATGCTGGAGAATACAACAGGGATGATAATAAAATTTAGAAAATAAAACTGGAATCAACTGATATTTAACTACAATGCGTCCTTAGGGAGTAGCATTAATTCAAAATCATTCTCAGTGTACATGAAATTTATCGAAAATGAACAAATACAATTTTCAAGAATAAGGTGCACGTTTTAGACTTGATATTTAGGAAGTGTTTCCTGGCCACTTCAAAAACCTTTAAGTTGTTAGATAATGCGGTAGATAATAAATAAGCCTTCATCACATCCGTCCGTATACAAGAACCCAATACTAACAAAAGACAAACGTTAGGATATTATCACTATGAATGACTTACTGGAGTTAAGTTTTTGCCGATAAGATTCGATGTAATTACAACCATGAATCTTCAGCAACGGATAGATAAGACTGTTATAGATTACTTCATTTATTATGGCTTTTTTGCACAGTTATAAACTACATACAATAAGTAGAGGTTATAAAAACACTTCTTTTCTATACAAAATAAAATTTCATTTACATTCAGTTAAACATCAGCAACCAGCCTTGATCAGAGAGATGAAACATGAGAAGGAACGAAATTACTAAGTAAATTACTAAATTAAAGAGTTTCTCTCTCTCTCTCTCTCTCTCTCGTCTTCTCTCTCTCTCTCTCTCTCATCTTTCTCTCATGTGTATATATATATATATATATATATATATATATATATATATATATATATATATATATATATATATATATATATATAGAATCAACTGGTCATTTTTAACTAGATGCAAATGGATATGTAATATAGCCACAATGCCCTCTTAATTTTCTCAAATTCTTTGCTCTTTTTTTGGATGAGCTTGTCACTACAAAGCCTCGAGATCCAACTTCAAAGATATATATATATATATATATATATATATATAATATATATATATATATATATATATATATATATATATATATATATATATTATATATGAATTATTAAAACAGATAACAGCCATTCTTTGTTACCATCCTCCAGGCACTGTAATCAAAATCCCTTTAGATAAAATGTCTATTTAAGTACTGACATTCGTCCATCTTCCCAGAAGCATCCAATAAAATAGGAAAGACATGAACAGTTTTTCTTTTTTTTTTTCTTTCTTTTTTTTTGAATGACGAAATGAACAAGTGAATGAGGAAAAGAGCAGGGGATGAGGGGGAGCTATGGAAGAGTCGTGGGGGGAGGGGGGTTATGAAGGAGGGGGAGGGAAATAGCCCAGCGACAAATAATAACAAAGGTTTGTTGAGCATCGACGCCATGGCAGTGGTGTCCAAAGAGACCGCGCTTAAGGATGCAGAGTCAGGCTTCAAGTTGTTGTGGGTCATTATAAGACAATTTGGCGGTGGCGGTGACAATCATGGGCGGTAGGGCGCCCGCCCAATACTGATGGCCGCCCATTACAAACTAACACGCCCAGCAACCCAAAGTTACTGGGGTCTGTCTACGAACAAAATACTAAGAGTGTTTTATATTTTCTTTCCAAGGGCATTTCTTGAGACTATTTCTCTCTATCTCAATAAAAAAAAAAGGAAGCGATACACGCTCTAATCTCTCTCTCTCTCTCTCTCTCTCTCTCTCTCTCTCTCTCTCTCTCTCATCATCAATTGCTTGTTTCTTCCCTACATATAAATATTCACCATGTAAATCACGCTAATAAATATTCTTTACATTTATGGATTTTAATATCTAATGATTAACAACTATAACGAAAAATTTTGTAAAAAAAAACTTAATTTTTTCTTTTTTAACTTTTCTTTTTTTTAATACACGTGTATATATATATATATATATATATATATATATATATATATATATATGATGTATATATATACACACACACACACACACACACACACACATATATATGTATATATATATATAATATATATATATATATATATATATATATATATATATATATATGAATAATTATCACATCGACCGTGATCCATTTATATATCAATTCAAGCTACAATGTCCTTTAATATCTAAATTCACTTTACCTCCAAATGATATATTTCATAGTATATGTACCGAAGGGGAATTTTTTAATTGATAATAAATTTCGTCCCCCAAATGGGATCGAACCACCGTCCAAGTGGACGGGGACGAAATCAGGACAGTCAGTGACGCTATCCAATCAGCCAACAGAGACGCTATAAGTTCATATCGATTCTGACCTTACAAATCACCCTCGACCTGGGTGCTTTCGTAATTAGAATCGATATGAAACCCCGTCTACCATGTTGGCCAATTCGAGCGTTTGACAGCACGTAGCCTTTTGTTATGAATAATTATCACATCGAACCGTGATCCATTTATATATCAATTCAAGCTACAATGTCCTTTAATATCTAAATTCGCCTTTACCTCCCAAATGATATATTTTCATATATGTACCGAATGGGGAATTTTTTAATTGATAATAATTTCGTCCCCCCATGGGATCGAACCACCGTCCAAGTGGACGGGGACGAAATCAGGACAGTCAGTGACGCTATCCAATCAGCCAACAGAGACGCTATAAGTTCATATCGATTCTGACCTTACAAATCACCCTCGACCTGGGTGCTTTCGTAATTAGAATCGATATGAAAATATATCATTTGGGAGGTAAAGTGAATTTAGATATTAAAGGACATTGTAGCTTGAATTGATATATAAATGGATCACGGTTTTCGATGTGATAATTATTCATAAACAAAAGGCTACGTGCTGTCAAAACGCTCGAATTGCAACATGTAGACGCGGTTTCATATCGATTCTAATTACGAAAGCACCCAGGTCGAGGGTGATTTGTAAGGTCAGAATCGATATGAACTTATAGCGTCTCTGTTGGCTGATTGGATAGCGTCACTGACTGTCCTGATTTCGTTCCCCGTCCACTTGGACGGTGGTTCGATCCATGGGGGGACGAAAATTAATTATTTCAATTAAAAAATTCCCCTTCGGTACATATATGAAAATATATCATTTGGGAGGTAAAGTGAATTTAGATATTAAAGGACATTGTAGCTTGAATTGATATATATATATATATATATATATATATATATATATATATATATATATATATATATATATATATCATAATATATGTAACAAAATCTGCAGCTTGTTCCAAAGTGAAAACAGTTTGATGGACATAAGAAATTTTGTATAAAGGATTAGAGATGTTCTTCAGTAAATATCTAATGTTAAAAATAACATTGTCAGTGAATAGCATGAATTTCTTGAGAAAAAATATACAATTTCCACTTAATTACTATTTATCCATATTAAAGAACAAATTCATATTGGTGCCCTTTCATAATTTTCTTTACGAGAAAACGATAATATCCAAAAGAATTACAGAATTTATATGGGATTAAAATGTCTATCTTTCATGAAAGTACTTCCCTACAGATAGTCACTAAACAGGGAATATTTATCTGTATTACAGAACAAATTTTTAAACGACCCTTTCATAGTTTTCTTTATAAAAAAATTATAATAATATCCAAAAAAGTTACATATTATCCACAAATAACATATAACTTACATGGGATTAAAATCTCTACCTTTCAGGAAAGTACTCCCCTACACAATCACTATAAAGGGAATATGTATCATTTGATGAAAATACCTGATGAACCGACGGATAAAAGCGACCTGCCTTAAAAAGGTGCATCAAACACACAGCTCTTCGACCAATCAAAACCTTATTGAGATTCTATGGGCAAACCGGACCCAGCGCACGTTCTTTTGGTCCCATATACCATAGGTATTCGACCGGTACGCTCCCATTTTATGCGGTAACCAGACATATTAATATATGTACATTTATATTTATTTCTTATGATGATGGCAAAACGCACACACAACAAACACACACACACACACACACACAGAGAGAGAGAGAGAGAGAGAGACCAAAGATCAAGCACTCTCGGACCAATGAGGTCATTCAGCGCTGAAAGAGGAAACTGAGAGTAGACAGGTTTGAAAGGTGTAACATAGGAGGTAAACCTCGAACTTCACTCTGAAAAAATAGCTAGGAGAGAATGGGAAGATGGATGAAAGAGAATATGAACGGAGTTGCAGTAAAAGGAATGAAAGGAGTTGGAGTCTGGGGCCGAAGTGACATTAAGTATTGCCTACAATACACCGCATGAACCCACTGACGACACTGCCCCCATACGGAGAAGAGAGAGAGAGAGAGAGAGATAGCGGCGGTATCCAAATGTCAACCCTTGAAGAAACTACACATTTGACCAGGTGGGCTTTCATAAGTACTTAATATCAATCTAAACATAATAATGGTGAATTTACAGAATCGCTTAATGTTGAATTCTGACAAGTAATTCAAATGAAAAAGGTCAGATTTGCTTGCCTGCGATGAGATGAATGAAGCCGAAGTATTTTCCCCAAAAATATGCGAGAATTCGCTTATTTGATTGAGTCTCAAGTTACCAAGATATAGTATTAGAAACAGATGTCTAATAATCCGAGAATTTACGAATAAATCAACTGTTTTAGACAGAACTCAAGCATGAAATATCGTAACTTGCTTTTAGACTCAACTCAAGCATAAAGTATTGTATTCTACTTTATAGACGCAACTCAAGCATAATGTAACGTAATCTATTTTTTTAGACCCAGCTCAAGAATAAAGTATCGTAATTTACTTTCTAGACAACTCAACCATGAAGTACCGTAATCTTCTTTCTAGACTGCTTGAGTTCTCTAGAAAGTAGATTACGATACTTCATGACTGAGTTGTCTAGAGAGTAAATTACGATACATTATTCTTGAGCTGTGTCCTAAAAAATAAATTATTTTTAGACACAAATCAAGCATGAAGTATCGTAACCTACTTTTTAGACAATTCAAGCAAGAGGTACCGTAATCTACTTTATAGACGCAACTCAAGCATGTAGTATCGTAATCTACTTAACAATAAAATAAATAAAAAATCTCAAGCATGAAGAATCGCATATGTTAATTTATATTCAGTCATGTCATAGCTAGTTCTTAACGCGTTAAAAATGTAAGACTTCAAATGTATTAAAAAACAATTAATATGAAAAGGATCCAACAACTCGTCTCTGCACCACAACTTGACGAGGTATACAGCGGGAAGGGGGTTGGGGAGAAGGGCGGGGTTATAGCCCCCTCTGGGTCGTCCTTCTTTCGGGGGACGTCTGAAATATTCACCAAGGCGGGTAGTCGGCGAAAAAACGGAGTCACTTTGTCTTAGCAAGAACAACAAACTGTTGCAAAGAGTAAAGGCTGCTTATTCAAAGTCTCGAGAGCCAAAAAGATGATGAAAGGTTTTACGAGTCATAAAATGAATGAGGAATATCAAGAGAGCAGGGTTCTGGCAATCCTTTGCATGCATTCTGCCTTGTCATCACATCTTAGGTAATGACTAAAGCAATGATACAAATATAGTAGTGATATTAACTGTAGTAATAGTAACTCAAGTTCTATTCACGAACATTTTTTTTATTTACTAATAACAACAAGTTCTGAGCAATGAGACTAAATTTTACTTATTTTTCGAAAAATCATTATTCATCATAAATTCCGTACAGAACTACATGAAAAATTAAAAGTATTTAAAGTATACCACTGAACATGTCAGGGTAGAATATCACAAATGTAGTAACAGCATATATATATATATATATATATATATATATATATAATATATATATATATATATATTTGTTAACAGGGCGACGAAACGTTTATCAATGAAAAATTACCACCCTTCGGTTAACATATATGAAAATATACTATTCCCGTGGTACAGAGAAATTTCTATTAAAGAACATTTTGTAGGTTAATGCTTGCATATGAAGCACGTTTATATGTATGTATTGGTATATATAATATATATATATATAGAATAATATATTATATTATATATATTATTAAATTATATAAGATAGAACATACATATTGGTGATGGTAATTGGCTTTCAGCAGCAAAAAGGAAGTTAAAGGAAAAGGAGAAAACGCATTTTTGAGAAGTTTCGGCAGGCAAAGGAGGCGTTGCGCAATGTGTTGGAGGTGCCTGTTATCATGATGGTTCTAGAATTGGCAGGAGTGTTGTGGATCTTGTCGGGACGTGAGAAACGCCGCGATTTCTGATGCAATACCTCGTCTAGATTCCTCTAAGAAATTCTAGCAATCTCGGGAACCTGTGACGCTCGCCGTAGGCTCCGCCCCCAGAAGGCCGTATAAATACGACGGACGAAGTAGTAGCAGCAGGAGGAGGAGATATAGAGAGATCGTAAAAGAGAGACACCTGTTAATCATAGAGAGATATCCTCAGTAAGAGCCACTGGTCAGAATATCAGTGAGAGATCAGCAGCAGTGATCGTCAGAGAGAGACTAGAGATGAAGGAACCGACGAAGGCTCAATCAGAAGAAGAGTTGTTCGAGAGTTGGTGGATACTGGTCTAATCGTCTTCAGGAGTGGACGACCGAGTTGTCTCTACGTTGAGCAGACTTCGGAGAAGAAAAGGGGGGAGTTCCTGCTTGCAAAAATAGACTATTTTCTGCAATACGGAGTCAAGAAAGGACGTCTGCAATTGCCGCTCTACTTTTGTGAGCCACCACTTCGAATTGCCAAATTGACTAGCAAGTATTGAATTGCATCACTGTTCCCCCCAGTACAGCAGTGTAAGATTCTATCTTTTTATGTAAATAGGAGATACCATTCTGCATTTAACTATGTTAGTAAGCTTGTAAATAAACCTTTGTTGTGTTAGTGTTTCTTTCTATATTCGTATCCCCAGTTTCAACTGTTGGTGTTGAAATATTTTTTTTTTATTATTACATATCGAACCTGAAGCGGACCTCCTCAGAGGCCGTAAGGCCGTACTTGTGTCGACTTCCCTGCCAGGATATTTCGACACCGTAACACACATATATATATATACACATATATATATATATATATATATATATATATATATATATATATATACGTATATATACGTATATATATATATATATATATATATATATATATATATATATAAATATATATATAACCGTGCTTCATATGCAAGCATTAACCTACAAAATGTTTCTTTAATAAACATTTCTCTGTACCCATGAAATAATATATTTTCATATATGTTAACCGAAGGGAAATTTTCAATTGATAAGAAGTTCGTCGCACTGTTAACATATATATATATATATATATATATATAGATATATATATATATATATATATATATATATATATATATGTGCTGTACATACATTCGTGATATTCTACCCTGACATGTTCAGTGGTATACTTTATACACTTTTAGTCTTACATGTAGTTCTGTATGGAATTTATGATGAAATAATGATTTTGCGTAAAATAAGTAAAATTTATATTATATATATATATATATATATATATATATATATATATGTATATATATATAGATAGATAGATAGATAGATACATATGGATATATATATCATAAAACCGTGATTCATATACAAGCATCAACCTACAAAATGTCCTTTAATATACATTTCTCTGTGCCACGAAAATAATATATTTTCGTATATGTCAACCGAAGGGGAAATTTTTAATTGATAAGAAGTTCGTCGCCCTGTTAACAATATTCAGGCTACCTCAAGCCATAATTTGTGAGTAGATGAGTCGGTCACATAAAACCTTTCACAATTCCTAAACGCTTTAATTAGCAGAAAGCCAAAGAGAGAAACAATTATGATAATCGATGCTGATCCGAAACTTTAAGACGATAATAAAGTTAAAATTGCAAGTACGCTGGAAAAAAACATTGTTAATCCACTAAACTGAGAGAGAGAGAGAGAGAGAGAGAGAGAGAGAGAAGAGAGAGAGAGAGAGAGAGAGAGAGAGAGAGAGAGCACTGAAGTTCTGAACAATAGAACAATACCAAAAGAAAGCACCGTGAGGAGTTTCCGGGATCTAAAATAAGCACTAAACTTTTATGGATTCAGGAAAGAAAAGGGGAAATGTCTGCAAGGTACGAGAGAGAGAGAGAGAGAGAGAGAGAGAGAGAGAGAGAGAGAGAGAGAGAGAGAGAGAGAGAGAGAGAGAGAAGTAGGAAATCCCAAACTCTTCAAGGAATTACGCTGATATCACTTCAAAAAAGGGCCATAGTTTTATTGTTGGAATACAAAAAGCAAGCGCAGGGGAGTGCTTCAATGTATATAAAAAAAATTTGTTGTTCTAAGTAAGAATTGTTATAAATAATATATTACCAATAGTTCTTTATACAATAAGTGTATGTTACCTTTTTACTCTCAGTATTTGTTGGGGGGGGGGGGGGTGCGTGTATGATGACTGACGTATTTATTTTGAAAAATTATTTTGGAATTTTTTTTCTGTGATATTTTTCGTTTATCACTTTTTACAGACAAGTTTATCTGTAGGAAGATAAGGCTTTCTTTCCAGCTTAAACTTATGCGGGTAAAGTTAAGTATTGTGCATGGGCAGTAAAGACAACTACCGTTAATTATATATAGTTTTAAACCAGGAAATAGCAAAGAACAGTAGACTCCAGCATCTTGGTTCATTATGGCGCGAAAGCAAGATGAATTTTTATTGTGAACCCATCTATCGAACTGAAGATCACGTTGGTATTCAGTGCAGTATATTAGCCACCCTTACTTAGAACCAAGTAACTATTTACTAGGACAAGCCATGCGCTCAGCTTCATCATATAAGTAATGTCCTATGGGCTCCTCTATAGGATCCTCTAACAACAACAAACGCGTCAAGGAACTGTTACACTGAACGAGAATCCTATCCCACACGCCTACCCCCTTCTCCCCTGCCCTGAAAGACTGTTTGGACAAAGGATTCCTGTAAGGAAGCCTTACAGACCAAATATCTTTTAGAAGCGGGGTAAAGAGAATATTGTCACAACAGGAAAGGGGGATATAGCGTGGCCACGGATATAGTGACTACGGATTAAAGGTCTCCTCCAACCGATAATCTCAAAGAAGGACTGAAAAGGTCATAATTATCCCTAATCCTGTGCTGGAATAACAACGACACTTCACTCTCACTCAACCCAGCCCTAATCTGGAATCGTTCCATTCATAAGAGTACAGAACAGATTTTGGCAGTCTCTAAATTTTGACAAATTCAATCATCTAAACAATACGGTCACACTGACAAGTTGATACCCGGAATCAAGAGATCTATACAGCCTTTTTACATCATTTCACAAAGTATGATTATATATATATATATATATATATATATATATATATATATATATATATATATATATATATCTATATATATAATATATATATATACTATATATATATATATCTATATATATATATATATATATATATATATATATATATATATATATATATATATATATATATATTATATATATATATATATATATCTCTATATATAAATATGCATATATATATATATTATATATATATATATATATATATATATATATATATATATATATATATATATATATAGATATATATATATATATATATATATATAT
>NC_087209.1:24829641-24837141 GCF_015104395.2 Macrobrachium nipponense | reverse complement strand
ATCTTTTTTCGTACCACTAACAAGCGTTTATCTTATTTGTCTAGACAGACCATAATTCTGTCCCATTCGCTATTGAGATCATATCTATCTCTCGAACTATTTATTTATTATTATTATTATTATAATTATTATTATTAATATTATAATTCGTATTATTATTATTGTTCTAAAGGGTCCACTATAATACAAAGTGTTAAGAGTCCGTGTTCATCTTCAGTCTAAAAACTGAAGATAAACCCAGGGAAGGGTTCGAAAGCTTTTTTGTAAAGTCTTAAAAATTATGCACGGATTCTTAACACTTTGTATTATTGTGGACCCTTTAGAACATTATATATACTCCCGCGATAGAGAGTTTTTCCATACTATTATTATTATTATTATTAATACGGGCCTTCTTGGATTTGTGGTTCCAGCTTAGCCTCTCTGACCGAGACCATAGTTTAATTTCCAGAGAGAAAAACCACTCGAGTCCGTTTCTGAAAAATACATAGCGCTTTCGTTTAAACTAAGCAGTGAACTCGGCACTAAAAAGCTATGGTAGCTAGTCGACTGTGGGGGGTCGCCGCTAAGCAAAAAAAAAAAAAAAAAAACAAAAAAAAAAAAAAAAAAAAGTAGGAAGAAAGAGAGAGAGAGAGAGAGAGGACGAGAGAGAGAGAGAGAGAAAAAAAAAAGGAGCATAGAGACATTGAACCTCATTTCTACAGTCAGGTTAATACACTTCACTCTACAGGGAGAATGTAAAGTTTGATATGAGACACAAATATATTATTATATATAATATAATATATATATATATATATATATATATATATAGATATATATATATATATATATATCTATATATATATATATATATGTGTGTGTGTGTGTATGTATATATATATATATATATATAATATATATATATATTATATATATACATATCGAACTACAAATGTCCTTTAATATCTAATTCGCTCAACCTCGGAATTTAATATATTTTCATATATGCTTAACCGAGGAGGGGAATTTATTAAGCGATAATAGAATTGGCCATCGACAGGCGCGAACCAGCGACCTCCCAATTCCAGGACTGGCAGTGAAGCCTTACATATTAATATAAATATAATATATAAATATATATATTATATAATATATACATATACTATATACATATATATATATATATATATATATATATATATTATATATATATATATATATATATGTATATATATCCAGAGCACGTTAATAGAGTTCCAACAGCTTAACTGGAATAAGGATTGACTGTAATAATCAATAGACATTACGTAATTAGATCATAAGCTAAAGATAATCTTTAGATTCAGCGGTAGGTTAATAGATTAAGAGATATTAATCCACACACCCCTCCTCTCTCTCTCTCTCTCTCTCTCTCTCTCTCTCTCTCTCTCAATTCTGCTTAAGAATTATCAAGAAACTTCCTCTACAAAAGGACAATTCAAATCTTAATTAACTGCCAAGATTGTTATATAGAATAAAAAGAACAAATAGGGACTGTACAATTAAGCAAAACTTATTCTTTTCGTTACAGAATAATTATTGACCCATCCATTTGAGGGTAACGCTACAGAAAGGAATGATCCTGCAACTTGGCATCAGCCTCCTTACACACTGGCCCACCCACCATCCGCCACCCCCTCTCCCCCCCAACCTCCCGAACTCCGAAACGGCCGTATTTCAACCCTTTCCGATAGACCAACTGTTGAAGCTCTCACCAGCCTAACTCCTACCGATTTTGTTTCACAGGATGAATTAATCTATTCCATCACTTCCCATACTCGGCGAATCCGCCTTTTCCTACACGTAAATATACACAGAATTGGTGAGACTGTATGTATGTATGTATGTATACATATATGTAACATATATATACATATATATATAAAGAAATAAATAAGTGATATATATATATATATATATATATATACACATTATAATATATATATATATATATATATATATATATATATATATATATATATATATATATATATATATATATATATATATATATATATATATATATATATATGGATGACATGCGCACGATCTAAGTCTTAATTCCCACATTCGGCAATGTACTTATATTTTACGAAAAATTAACCGTTACTCTCATTAATATTAACCTTTGAAAGGATGCTTGCATTTAAACCATAACAACGAAGATGTGCGGTTTTTACTGAAATTATTATCATTCAAAAGAGGTTCCATAATGCCTATTTAATAGGACACTGACTAATGGCAGGAATTATTTATTCGTTCAGTTAACCACCATGTTTAAAAAAATATTATAGGCTGTTCAAAGTACGAAAGGACAACCTTCAATTCCACCCTACTTATAAGTCTGTATTTAATCAAATTTCAAAATGAACTGGCATACCACGTCTGTGTACAAATTAATGGATCTGTCACGCTTATCAACAGAATGAAGTCAACCCTACGTTAATTTGCCGGTTTTCATAAATCATATAAATACAAGCAGTAGAATTTGTAAATAATATAATAACAACTATGATCCACTCAATAATATTGCGAATAAAACGGAGAGTGGATAAGCATTATTAAGAAACGTAAGTAACAAAGATATATTCGAAATGAAAAGAATAATCTAGTAAGAGGTAGCGCTACAAAAGTAGATGCTTCCACGTTGCTTCGAAATTTTCATGTTCATGCGATAAGTGAATAATTTCGTTTGAAATTCAATCATATTTTTTTTCTTCTTTTTTTTTTTAAAGAAAAATTTTGAGTAACTCTCCGTCAAAAGCTTTATGAAAATTCCAACGTATACTGACACTGTCAAGAAACTATAACAAAGAAAAATGCCCATACTAATGAAAATGAAAGTTCACTGGGCAATCGCCTACTTAACATTATAGAAACCTGGACAAGATGGTGGACTAAAAATCATAAAAAAAGAAATGTGTGAAGGAAATAAACAAAACTAAAATTACAGTATATAAAAGCACAGGTTAATTAGTTTAAAATCGGTAGCTCGAAGCTCTATCTAGGTAACAACACCGCAAAGCAGAAACGCTTTTCAGAAAAAAAAAAATAAATTTAAAAGATTAAATTTAAATATAAAAAAACACCATACCTCGGGACCCGACAAATAAATAAAAAAAAAAAAAAAAAAAAAAGGGCCTGCCAATTAAAACCTTTAAAACTATCTTGCGAGTGACAGTGATAACACTGACTTCAAGCAAGTCCAATGCATTTCGAAGCTTTTTAAACTAAACGTAAATCAACAATAAGCTGGTATAGAAAAACTGTTCAACCTACAAGTCTGACTAAAATACACCCTGTCAGCTCGTAATTATGATGACATGCTGGTTTTGCCGAAGCCCTTCCAATCTTGATATCAAATGAGCTAAAGTCATTCCAGAAATAAAGATATGTTAATTTTTTAAATTTATAATTATTTCTGGCGTACAACACCATTTTAGTAATGAGCGTCAACGACAAATAAACAACGGGATGAACACTGAACACAATAAAAACTGAACATAATCTTTCGAAAACTCAAATCTAAACCACGATGAAACTGAAGTATTGGTTAAATACGACTTATCATCATTATATACATTATTCGAAATTTACAGTCTTATAGAACAAATTATTAATTCATTTGAACTGAAAATACTGCAGAGCGTAAATTCCGTAATGAGAATTGTCTGTAAGTCTAACCATTTCGTAACTTGGGTAGTTAACTACGTGTGAATCAGCTGCGAATTGGCTATTAATGAAATTCTACACCCATTAATGTTTTAAAAAATGAATGTAACGTGACTCGCAAATAATCGCAGAGGGAAAAACTGCGAAAAACGCGAGAAAAAGAGAAGTTTTGGATAATTTTAATACCGCTGTTAAGTAACTTCATCTGTACCATTTGTAGAATTAACTCCATAGCCATTGTGGAGCTCGGATTAAATTATCGTTGCGGGGAGTTAATTCATTCTGATGGAGAGGCGGTAGGTTCTTCTATTTATTTCCCTGGCTTTAAAACGCGTTGTGGGAACGGAATTTTCCATTTCACGTTTCTGTTCGCTTAAGCCACACACACTCACACACACACACACACGCACACACACACAGAGCTCACTTCCTAACCATATGATGATGAAAGGTAAACAAGAAAGGAAAGTGGAAAACGAACATGCTGCTTTACAAGTGAACCCGTCCACTGAAAACAACACCAAAAGCCGCACTACAAAGTTAAATATAGAACCCCCCCTCCCCCTTTTTCCCTTTAATGGAACGGAGTGATCCATCCCATCCCCAGCCCCATCCCTGGTCACATCAAGCCCCCTGCCCATTAGGAGGCCCCGACCTGCCCCGTGTGTAATCGAGGTCAGTCAGGTTCACCATCAAAGCATCACCCACAACCCTCCAACTTATTTGTCAGTGACTAACCCCCTCCCACGGACAAAGCCCTCTCGGTTTTGTACACGATCCTCGATGGACTTGGGGCATCGGTTGATGTCCTTTTGTTTTAACTTTTATTTTGTTTGCATTTAGTCCACGTCGGCCAGGGGCTCGGCAGACTCAGGTCCATCAGGATGCACAAATGGCTCCCCACAAAAAAACATTTCTTACTCTCCACATCTACTGGTTAAACTGCATCGAGAACAAGAACAGAAGAATTCATAACGTACACGGTTCCTTGCTACGACGTACGGACATAGAAACTCTGGTTGGAATAAAACAAAAATATGACACTACTGATGTAGGTAGGTAGGCACCCTCTGACAGACGCCAGCAGCTAGGCAAACTGATTCCTGTTGTTGAGATTTTATATATACGTATATATATATTTAATAAATACATATATATAATGTAGAATCTACTGGTCACTTTTACCAGATACATATGTAAATGTAATAGCCACAATGCCCTCTTAACTTATTTTGCTCTTTTTTTGGATACGCTTGTCACTATAAAACCTTCTATGAAGTTGGTTCTCGAGGCTTTATAGTGACAAGCGTATCTTGAAAAGAGCAAAGAATTGAAAAGTTAAAAGGTCATTGTAGCTATTACACACACACACACACACACACACACACACACACACATATATATATATATATATATATATATATATATATATATACGATACATACATATATATATAGATATATATATATATATATATATATTATATATACTATATATATACACACACACACACACACACACACACGAGTATGAGTGTACATATGTATATAAATGGTAACTGATATGAGGCGCGCTGTTTTTCCTCAAAACATATTTCTTTCACTGAATAACAAGGAAATACGTTATATACATAGACCAACTTTCACTAAAGATAAAACGATAAATGAATTCACTTCGATTTCCTGGGGTGGTGAAGTTTTACTATCTTTCATCTTTGGCCGCAATGCAGCAAAAACTCCAAACATTGCTCGACCAGAACTCATGACAAGGTTAGTTAATTATGCTAAAAGTCCCTCCCAATTTGCAACATGTGCACTGTTTTTAAAGCACATCTCTTGGTGTAGTATCGTTATCTTAAATTCAAAAGGCATTTCGTTACAATTTGTGTCATATTAGAACAGCCAGTGGGCATTCCAAGAGTTCCAATATTGCAAGTCATTTTGACACATGGCAGCTACTATAGCCATTAACAGAAGCAAATGCAGCTACTCAAGTTTATTCCCACAAACATTTTCATAATGGGAGAGATAACAGTCACTAACCTTTTAGTTTTTATAAATGAAATCATTCAAAGTAAAATTGTAGATACAAACAGCATAAAGCTATCCCTTCATCAAGGAAGTCTTTTGCATCTACTGTTAAGATTGGCATTGTTAAATCTTTTTAGACTTGAAAACAGTAACAGTTCTTCATTTTTTTTATGAGCAGAGGTAAAGGGATTGTTCAAGGAACAATATTTTCATTGTGCTACTTCACATTACATAAGTCGTTAATCCCCTGAAATTGTGTACTTCATACGTAAGGGAAAAGGCTAATGAAGAAATTATTTTTCTACCCTGTATTTAGCTTTGATTAAAACACACACACACACACACAAATACACACACAACAACACACACACACACACCCAACATAGTTTATTTTTCTAACCTGTATTTAATTTTGATTAAAGTACACACGCATTACACAACTAAATTTTCTATCCTGTATTTACGTTTGATTAAAGTACAGACACATTACGTATTTTTTTATCATTATTAAGAATATTTCCATTACTACGAAAACAACAACACAAGTCACCGAAGCAATCTAACTTTTATTCCTTAATCAACGACAAACTCCAAATAACGAAATTAACCATAATTAACCCTTTCATATGATATGTACAGATGCCCATCCTGAATAAAAAGGCTCTTCATTTCAAATATCTATCTAACGCCATGTTTCTAGAGCTCTCTCGGTTTTCCTCACCTCTCTTCCAACATTTAATAATTATAACTTCTCACTATGAACCTCAATTACTTACCACATAATCAATATTTTTTCCAGTTTTCTGTACAAGAAAAAAAAAAACTATTATCACAGTAAACATCCACACTTCATTTCCATAAAGGAGAGGCCGCTATACAATCATTTCATTCATTACAACTATGACTTGCATGACGCTCCAATATTCTTTCCAGTTTTCTGTAAAGAAAGAAAAAAAAACTATTATCACAGTAAACTTCCACACTTCACTTCCATAAAGGAGAGGCAGCTATACAATCCTTTCATTCATTACAACTTTGACTTGGACGACGTTCCCATATTCTTTCCAGTTTTCTGTACAAAAAAAAAAAAAAAAAAAAAAAAAAAAAAAAAAAAAAAAAAAAAACTATTATCACAGTAAACATCCACACTTCCCTTCCATAGGGAGAGGAAGCTCTACAATCATTTCATTCATTACAACTACGACTTGCATGACGCTCCAATATTCTTTCCAGTTCTCTGTAAAAAAAAAAAAAACTATTATCATAGTAAACATCCACACTTCACTTCCGAAAAGGGGAGGCAACTCTACAATCCTTTCATTCATTACAACTATGACTAGCACGACGCTCCCATATTCTTTCCCGTTTTCTGTAAAAAATAAATAAATAAATTAATTACCTTCTTTTCTTCACCTCCTTCTGTGACTTGCCTCTCCTTTCTATCATCTGTTATCCTTATTCTCTGCAACCTATACGATTCGACTGTTTCTTTCTTCCACCATTCACATTAAAATCATTCCTCCAACCTCCTTTTTCCATTTACGCTCATAACCTTCCTCATGCACATTTACGTTCTACTTCCTCCTCTTTCATACTTTCAAACTATTTTACTAGTTTCTGCAGTTTCTCATCACTATCTCCCATAAGTATTGTCATCAGCAAACACCAAGCATTCCAGACTCCATTGATGATATTATTTTTATATCATAACTTACAAGCAATATCGAGATACAACTCACCTTGTCTAATATCACATTTGACTCTAAATCAATATCTA
>NC_087209.1:24812141-24827141 GCF_015104395.2 Macrobrachium nipponense | reverse complement strand
CAAATTTATCCATAATGTTAATTTAGCTATATGTAATGTATCACTGTCTGATTTCCCATTATGAACTGATAATGCGGCACATTTCAGTAACAAGCAATTTAAACAGCATACATTTTAGTTATAAGCAACAGATAAGGACACAATTCCATTAAAAATAATCGACAACGGAGCTCTTGAGTTTCACATACGAGTAAAAAATAACCTTTATCAACAAATTATCAAATGCCTTTATTTTGCTTACAGCACGAGATTGCACACAAAATAGCGTTGAATCTGAGGATGTGTATAACAGCTGAATAAAGGATGGGATATGAAGAAAGGGGGAAATGTATAACAGTGGCGAATTGAATAACCCTTATGCATCCCTTTCCCGAGCCAGGATTCTCTCCTTCCTCCTCCTCCTCCTCCTCCTCCTCTTCCTCCTCTCTTGGCCAGGTACAGCACAAGTTAATTCATTATCCAGTGAACATGACAGAAGCGCTCGCTCCCCTACATCACCACTAATTATCTGCTGGCTCCTATGAAGATATTTGGTCTGTTGGATTCTCCTTGTTAGACACCCTTAATAGGGCTGTTGGGAACGTCTAATTTAACGACTTGCTTACTGCCATGATTGACTGAACAATGGTTCTTTGTTTCAGGCTGATCTACTTTCCATTTGCCATCGTTAGCCGAGGCCGAGATAGCCAGCGCCTCGCCACTGTAGGCTGCTGCAGTAGGTCAAGTTACTTGCAGGCTGAGCATTTCGTATGAAAGGGTTTCTCGTGGTTATAAAAAATAAAAAAAAAATACAAAACAATAAAAAATTCATCTCATATTCCAATAACTTCTCTAAGCATCTTTTCATTCTACTTTTAAGAGATGTTTATCAAGGAACTACAATTTTGTTTTTATTCTATCATGTCGACAGAGGCTCTAATACGAAGTAATTTCATATAAGACTCGAATATTTATACAACCTGGATAAAGACTACTCGATTGACTCAACCTGCATATTGAAGTAAGTACTGTTTAGAATTACCATAATATTAAAAGCTCCTCTTGCAATACTAGTTACAGTAAATTGTTAAAAGATAAAGACCAAAAAACGGCTTCAATATCGCATAATGCAAAAGGCTTTCATTATTACGTACGATAATACTCGAGACTTTTGAAACAACGCCAGTCAACAAGTTACAAACCAACCTGTAATTATTCAGTAGTATTTTCTACGTATATCCTCATGACTTATTTCTCTTTCTTCGTATTTCTAACCCAGAGCATAAACAATTTCTATGGTCAATCCTGTTTTCTCCTGAAAAATTAATTTCTGCTTCTCATTCATGTACTCGAATTTATTAGTTAATTTTGGTTTTAATTTACTTATTTCAAAACACCATGGATTTCATTTGTTACACAAGAAAGAAGTCTCAACGTTCTCAAAATTTAACCAGAATATACATGTTTGTAATTGCTAGTTTTTCCACTGAACACAGAAAGAACGTTAAAACTGATAAGAAAACCTCATTTGCAAAAATTAGGTATCATTCTTCCACTTACCTGCATTTCTCTTGCACAATACCATATACTTTTCGTTCGCTTCCTTTTTAATACATATAACAAAAAACTAAAAAAATTAATTGTATGTAAACTGCAGAGAATAAAATCTCTTGTGACACTAAAGGAGATTAGATAAACTAGACAGCTTTTTGCACAAGCTGTTGTACGGGTCAGTCTACTTTAATATTTGTTATTCACTTACTAAGAGCAGACACAGATTCTGTCTACAGCTCAAGTGTGACTATAATGAATATCTACAAGAAAAAAGTATGAAATTTTAAGGTGTCGAAGCATACACGGAGTTTTCTGGGGGAAATTAGATGTGTAAATGTAGGTGATAAATGGAACATATAACAGATATACCAGATATACTAACCACCAGGCAGAGAGGCTCCGAGTAGCTAATGGCAAGATATGCGTAAAGTGTTTGTTGAAATACAACAGAATATAGAATTTAGGCCTACGGCCAAGCGCTGGGACCTAGTAGAGTATGAGGTCATTCAGCGCTGAAAGGGAAATTGATAATTGAATGGTTTTAAATGTGCAACAGGAGGAAAACCTCTTAGTTGCACTATGAAACAATTTTTTGGAGATGGTGGAAAGTAAGATGGAAGAAACAGAATATGAACAGAGGTACAGTAAGAGGAATGAAAGGGGTTCCAGCCAGGGACGGAAAGGATATTTTTAAAAAATCTTAGGTAATGCCTACAGTGCACCGTAAAGGGTGCACTGACAGTACTAACCCCATAAGGGGCTAGACTTTCTAATAACTCCAGGAATGGTATGAGAACTTAATTTGTACTGCACAGAATGTCCGTAATTATTTCCGATTTAAGGCACGGTTAAGAGTTAAGTAAATGCAGTCAGGTGAATGCAATGGATACAAAAGTATGATTCACAAGTAAAAGTGTTATGCTATGACATGAGTATCACCTTGAAAATCAACTATAAAAACACTAGTAATTCTGAAAGACCACACCTGATCTTAATTCATATGTCCATAACATCATAAGGTATAGTACCAAAAAATTCAGAAAAAATAATTGTGGAATCGTCTTGGAACAAGTGAAAAACATTGTTCAACAAACGAACTGAACATCCCGTTAATTTTTTTACAAGGTGTGACCACCTTGAAGGCAAAACAGATTTGCCATATTCCTAGATCTCTTTAACCATCTCTCCCTCAATCCTTAACTTTCATCACAGAAAGTCTGCCTTACAAACCCAACGTAGAAATTTAACTTCATTTCTATAATACAAAAACCGACAGAACAGGAAAATTAATGACCTTATGTTAACAAAGTAGTGAAACAAGAGGGACGTAACTCCTGAAGAAGTGATAGATCAGATATTTGAAAAATGGAAGATTTCATCCATATAAGAAAAATGGTTAGTAGGATAATATTCCTAACTTTGTAAAAAGAGGAGAGGAGAGAGGCGCTGAACCAAAGAATCTCTTTCCTTACCTAAACAGTAAAAAAAAAAAAAAAAAAATGGCCAGTTTCAAAAAAATAGTTACAATAATGATAAAAATAATAAAATACAGTTTAACTTTCGAGCTCCAGAAAAAGGACCCTGACCCCTAGGATACTGATAGGCGAAACGTATTTATAGCCTACGAAGGACTGTCAGGGTTCGCACTTGATTGATAGAAAAAATAATGTGGTAAAAATGACGGATTTCCGTTTTTTTTTCCAATAAATGTTTGTCGAGTTGGTCCCCAACAGGACATGCCAACACGTAAATACAATAAAAAGGTACAAAATTCAGTGATAAAATAATTTCGTGTTCGGGGAGGTTACAAGTAACGAGATTTCCAGGGAAAAGATGGTGTAAATGGGATGCAAATCATCTAAAGAGAGATCAGGGAAATTAGGTAAACTTCAACCAATAAATAATAAGACAAGGGACACTAACACTCAAATATCCTTGAATGAAAAAATTGTTCTCTCTAAACACAAGAAAATGTGCTGTACTTCAATAAAAAGGCATGCAAGTATATACAGATATATGCTACTCTATGCTCCTTGACATCATGACAGTTAGCATTTATTTTTTTAAAAATTGAGATTTTAACTTTGAAATGTTCCGTGACAACTACAGTTTGATGCCAAGAATATCAAGTACAACTCAGTAGCAAATATAATCATTTTAATACCGACAGTGCATGGAAAACAAGGGACAAATAAAACTCCAAAAGGGATTTAATAACTACCATTTAAACTTTTATAAAAGGTGAACATTTATAATCGGGAGAAAGGAAGACTAATCAAGAAAACCAAGGTTTCTTTTAAGGCTTTTTGCATGTAAGGAGATCAATTTATCAGAATGTTACTTTCAAAAAGCAAAGAAAATTAGATTTGCGGCAGGATGCCGTGCAATCAGCAGAAAGTCCTACGAATGCAGGGATGATAATATAATAATAATAATAATAATAATAATAATAATAATAATAATAATAATAATAATAATAATAATAATAATAATAATAATGCAGACGAAGAAATCCACAATGATGTGAGTGCATGGATATATTTTCAATATATCATTACACTTTCATTATTGAGGATTTCTTCGCTACTTTAGTGACTCAAGTATTGCCAGATTTCTACAAATAATAATAATAATAATAATAATAATAATAATAATAATAATAATTACTGTGAAGGAATCTAGAAAGGCGTAAGTTCAAATATGCATTTTTAATATATTTGTACACTTTCATTATTGTGGTCTTCACCATTTCAATGACTCGAATGACTGTCAGATTTGTATATATCATGATGATGATAATAATAATAATAATAATAATAATAATAATAATAATAATAATAATAATAATAATAATAATAATAATGAAGAAATCCACAAAGATGCAAGTGCAAATATATTTCTAATATATATTTACACTAACGTCGCTGTGGATTTCTTCACTATTTTAGTTATTCGTGGAAAAATCACATTAATAATAAAAATTATAATTATTTTTAAGAAATGCACAATGACGTAAGTGCAAATACATATTTTAATGTACATTTACATTTACATCGTTGTGGAATTCATCACCATTTTAGTGACCCAAGTGACGATTAGATTTTTAATAATAATAATAATGATAATAATAATAATAAAATTACTTTCTACTCCGTCGTGCCATCACAGCAACAGAAGCGTCAAAGGGAATGTTAATGGTTCTCGTACCGAGGAAATAATTAACTAAGCTGGGACTTTCCTATGAGAAAGTAAGGGAAAGGAGGTGAGGTGACGACATATCGAACTGAACCACACTCCCGGGTTGGTGCCCGAAGCGTTTTTAAAGGTAAGTTGGCCTTTGTCTCAGTTACTTGAAAAGCTACTTTTAGGCCGTGCAGCAAATCAGGTCTATTTTTACCTATAATAATGTCACTTACCGGTGGGACATTATTGTTATGATATACTAAGAGTCGGGGCTCATCGATAGAAACTTTTTCTTTTATTTTTACAAAGTAGAAATCTTTTATTTCTAACTATATATTCTTGTTTAAAACTCAAATATCTGGGAGAAGACATACAAAATATTTGATAGTAAAAACACTTACCAACGTTTTTTAAAATTTAAAAAGTATCAACCTACTTACAAGTATTTGGGAGAATAATACAAAATATCTTATAAAAAAACTTGCCAACACTTTTCAAAATTTAATAAGTATCAGCCTCTTACAAATATTCGGAAGAAGAAATACAAACTACTTCATAAAAAATTGCCAACATTTTTTAAATTCAAAATGTATCACCATACTTATAAACTCTACCAAAACAAACAATTATGTAATACTTTAAATTATAAAGTTAACAGGACTGTCTGGTTATAAAGATTATTCATCTAATTCATTATGCTATAATAACTAAATATAACTTTTTAAAACTCTTTATATATGGATAACAATCGTTCTCGTTGTACCAGTATTAAATCTTTGGGTTACAGCTTACCTTGGCAAAAATTCTTCACCGAGATATATATATAATATATATATATATATATATATATATATATATATATATATATATATATATATATATATATATATATATGTATCTATATTTAATATATATATATATATATACATGTATATATATACATTAATATATATATATATATATATATATATATATATATATATATATATAATTTATATAAAGAAAGAGAGAAAGAGAGAGCTACAATATATAATAATATATATATATATATATATATATATTTATATATATATATATATACACACACACATATATATTATATGTATATAATATATATATATATATATGTATAGTTATTATATAATAATATATATATGAACCAGATATATATATAAACCACTCATAGTGGTTGTAACACCAGATGACTTACAGTCAACATAATTCTTAAAAAAAAATACGAATAAGAATGTGGTTCCATGGAATAATATTTTACATTACTAAATTACTAAACAAAAGAAAATAATGAAATCATTACAACGAACAATGATGGCTGGAGTAAAGGAAAGAAAGCCTCTTTTCCTTATTCAGTTCATTCGGGCACTGATGACCTGTTCAGTTTCATCTCAATTTTCCTCAGTTACAGTTCATGTATCGTTATCTGATTTTTAGTTGTTTCCTATATCCTATGAACTAGTTTTCGAATAGTTCCGTACCTTCAGGATAACTTTTTTTTTATCTCTTCTTCTTCAAAATTAAGCTTTCATCCATTTCTTTTTCATTGGTTTTATAAGTGGATGGAAGGTGGGGCGTGTTTCATGCAACCTATAACATTCTGATGAGAAAGTCTAGCTTATCTAGGTTATAAGTGAATGGGTGTAAACATACCTGGGAGAGTTCCTGTACTTCTTGCTATCATTGCAGCTTGACAGTTTAACACAAACTAATCAATAG
Source organism: Macrobrachium nipponense (assembly GCF_015104395.2). NCBI lineage: Eukaryota > Metazoa > Arthropoda > Malacostraca > Decapoda > Palaemonidae > Macrobrachium > Macrobrachium nipponense. The sequence goes on along the minus strand of NC_087209.1, from coordinate 24,820,694 downwards.
AAGACTGCTAATTTCCTATTAAACCTCAATATTTTACTATCCTTTCCAATCCTATTCACCAGATAAAAAGAATTGATCGACTCACTCCCGTGAATGCTTGTGACTCTCGGTAAACATTTCAACTCAGCGCGATCAGTCCATCGAACAGGACTTCAGAAAGATTGTTTCCTGCTGTCATCGGATATGTTAGTCACTGCACCCCAAAGCAATTAATCAAACAGGGAGTTCTTCGCCTATTCTAAGGAAATGAGGATTCACTTGGCGTGTTATATATCAATATTTTTACTATACACGAGACCTTAATTTTCTCAGCACTTGTCAGTGAGATGAAATCTTTATTATGAAGGATGATTTGAAGGTAAAGAAGAAAATCCCTTTTTATTTCTGACTGTGATCCACAATGTTCCTAGTGTTAGATGAGCGTAGCTGGCCATGCTGTAGAAGGAAGCTATTATAGAAAGATTATAGAAAGCTATTACACAAAGATTGAAGAGTTGGCTGTCTTTCGTCCCAGCCATGATTGATTTCGTCGTATGTTGTCTGTGTTCAATTGCAGTAACAACATTTGTTTAATTACTTTTCATTCTTTACAAATCTCCATAAGCATTGAATATTATCATTTTTATTATTATTATTATTATTATTATTATTATTATTATTATTATTATTATTATTATTATTATTATTATTATTATTATTATTATTATTATTATTATTCAAAAATAAGCTGAGAAGGCAGACAAAAATTCAAATTCTGAATACTGGATCAATGATACTGGACCGTTTTTCTCCTGAAAACTATTATTTTTCACAAAAATATAATACGTAGGGAAAAATAATTTTGCACAATTTCCGATAGTTTGGATGATGAAGGAATTCAGAAGAATTTAGCCAAATTTGTTTGTAGCGCACTAAGTAACATTCTTATTACCTCATTTCTATGTGTTTTGAAAGAGAATGCCGAGTACTCAATAGGATTCCATGTTAATGTGAAACAATAAGTTGTAACGTTTGTCGAAAGTCAAGTGTTTTCCTATGGAAGACGTGAAAATAATTATAACAAAAGGATACAGGATACTATGGACTCTGATGCGTGGTTATTCCTTCTTTACAAACAAAATCATTAGTCATAACATTCAAAACATTCAAAATATTTGTAATTATTTTGTCTATGGAGAAACATATGGGTGATCTTGTGTTATAGTCTTAATGCTGCACTACATATTCAAAGAATTTAGTCTTTAACTAAAGAACATACTGTACGAATTTGTAATAAAACTACTAAAAAGGAATTAAAAATTATGTAATATATATATATTACTGTCAGTCTACGAAGAACACTTTGCATTCTATTCCTCTCGGTATCTTTCGCAGTTTTCATATATATATATATATATATATAGTATATATATATATATATATATATATATATATATATATATATATATAATATAATATATATACACATATATACTACATATATACATATATATATATATATATATATATATATATATATATATATATAGTCTTACTTTGCTAATGTTTTTATGCTATTATTATTGCATGGCGCCACACCTAACCCCCGTTCCATGGAGAGTTACCTCAGCAGTCTTTATTTATCTCGTATCATTTGGGATAAGCTCTAATTCACGAAGTTCGTTCAGAGCATTGCGATAAGTAATCGTCCTTGCACTTCCATTATCTTTTCTGAGGCTGTATTAATGGATTACTGCTGTTTGCAAATGGAACCTCACCGAGTGATATTTACGATGTCTTAAAGTTATTCAGTTCCCGTTAAGAGATGGAAATAGCCACACCCTAATAGATATGTGTGCATGGGAATTAAGATATGCTATATATGCTTCGTGAAATAAAACCCACGTACACTTCCTTCAGTGCTCGCGCGCACACATACACAATAAATATAAAACATGTACATAAAAATGCACGCAAACGCATACAAATACATACTAGTATACATACCTGTAAATATATAATAATATGTAAAATGACCACACAAACAACTGAAATACTCTAATCAACAAAAATACCACACATCTTTTTCAGTTTTATTTAAAGCTAAATTAAGGGAATATCTTTAAGGAACCAGAATAATGCACAGTCCAACATTCAAATGAAAAGACTTCGTAAGGCTCCAAGGACAAGGAACAATAAACACTCAGGAAGTAAAAAAGGCACTTCAAAAGGATGCAACCCTCCCTCCATTATAGGTTCAGAGACCTAAAGCGATGTCATGAATAATTAAAGCAAATAATTACGATCCCTTCAGAATCGGAGAAAAAGTAGCGAAGGAGAATATAAACAAAAACAAGAGTCGTATTTGAATAATACTAATATGCATACACCAACGACTTGGTGTTTAAAACGCTTTATATTTAGGACATGATCAAACTGAAGTGAAGGATAAATATCTGGTTGCCAGCAGAAACTAAGTACAAATAGTAGAGCTAATAAAATGTGCCCAAGTTGGCGCAATATGCAATGATGACAATCTCATGGAGGAACTATGGTAATCCTTCCGTTCTCAGTGACAACCGTGGAATGAGGCTGCTAGCCGATGTCCATTTTCATCCTGACGAGATTATTATTATTATTATTATTATTATTATTATTATTATTATTATTATTATTATTATTATTATTATTATTATTGGCAATGCCTCTGAAAACAGTGCAATCAACTTGTGATTTTGATCTTTCTGCTGACATTCATAGGAGATGATATACATCTGTAAATGTATTTCAAATAGGTAATTAAGTTTTGCAATAAATTTTAATCGCCTTATCAAGGTAACTACGACAATCGAAACCCATATAGGAAAAAAAACTGTCTAAATGAAAATCACTACCGGATGCATCGGGCCATTCAAATCTACCATTCTTTCGTATACGTAGGTCATCAAACTGTCAAAATTCTAAGAAAAGCATAAGAAATGAATACGAAAACCTTTAAAAAAAAATTCCATTACAGGAGACACTTCGGCCAATCTGTGTGATTCTCTGGGCTCTCGCGACTCGCCAATACCGCCATAAACCTCGACCAATATAATTCAATTTCACTTGGGGATCGAAACTTCGCCTGAGGGTGTTCAAAGGCGAGGGAGGCATGGAGGGAGGGGGTGGCGGCTGGGGGATGAAGCGGAGGAGGAGGGGGAGCAGGAGGAGAGTGGGAGGGCGGCCACATCATCGATTTCTAAATGCACCACTCAATTTCCCAAATATGTTCGTACGCTCACTTTGTCGTGGAAGGGGAAGATAATAGGATAATTCAGCATCTGATGTCCCTGATTTTGGGTCCTATAAGTTGAATACAAGTCTCTTTGATTTAAAGTTTGGGGGGGGGGGGGGGGATGATGTACTCGATAATGAACTCTGATAACCTGACATATATTTCTTAGGCGGATCTTTTATTCAAGGGTTTCTCTGTGACCAATACCAAGGTCGTCTGAAGCAAGAGTTGTGTTCAGGATACAGCTGTTTTCCACAACCCTCCTCTACTTCCAATTAGTATTTTCGAAACATTTCAGAAGTAGTACATCTACAGGTAGTGGCTACTTCTGATTAATCTTTTTTTTTTCTGGAATTGAAAATATTCCGTTAGAACTCAGTGCATGGATGGAAGAAACAACATATATATATATATATATATATATATATATATATATATATATATATATATATATATATATATATATATATATATATTTTTTTTCTTCTTTTTTTTCAGGGAATTAATTTCTTCACATTGTAACATATAATCTCTAAATAATCCAACACTTTACACCAAAGTATTTTTACATGCGTAAAAATGATAGCCTACGGGGAATAAAATCCAAGCCTGGACTTGCCGTTATCTTGCCCGGGGTCAGCCTAACTGGACCCCTAGTACAAATATCGAAGGGACCTGGTCCGAGCTTCGGGGGGTGGGGGGTGGGGGGGGGGGGTGGGGGGGGGGGGGGGTGGGGGGGGGGGGGGGGTGCATAACGTCCCGAGGGTGGGACTTGCTGAACCTAACCCTCTCTTACATTATTGTGAATTTTGATGGATAGGGTACTGTGGAACGTCATATTTTCATGAACAGTTCGTTTTCAAAATGATCTCACTCACACGGGATTTTTGTCTGCAAATACTAAAAAAATAATTATAATTTTATTTCATTTTACTTATCATTATTTTCCATATTTTTTACAAAAACTGAAAGAAATTCTCATGTATTTCTGAGAATGAAATAAAAACGAAAGCTTGGAAAATTTTCTCACTTACAATGAAAGTTTCAGGATAAAATAGCTTTCCTTATTTTCCAGTTTTATAAACTACATGAAAGAAATAATTTACCGACTCCGGAGGCACAAGCAAACAAAATAATTATGCTTGGAGAATTCGGATTTACTGCTAAAACATGAAACATAAACATTGCGAGGTTTGTAACATTTTAGGTAGGAAAATCTAGACGTATACTACAAAAGACTTTGTTTTTTCTACGCAATCATTTTTCTCGTTCGCTTTCTCTTCTTAAAATCCATATCAACTTTATTCTATTCATCACAAAAAAAAAAAAAAAAAAAAAAAAAAGCGTTTGAACGCCGCAAAACTCCGCCCAAGGAGAAAGTAATTCTAGGAATTAACTCAATGTAGCGCACAGAAGATTTTTCTTTCCTTTTAGCAGAAAATGCTTCCTTATTTGCTCTCTTCTAGAAACTACTGTCTAGGTCTCCCCCACCCCCCACCCCATAAAGGATGCATTTAGTTCACAGTGTAGAAGAGAGTGATCACGAAAAAATATAGGCTTCTAAACAGGCAATTGTACACACATTTGTATAATCAATAATATACCACATTACAAATCCTGTATTGTGAAGTTGGAATATTACTGATGTGCATAGTCATACCAATGCAATTCATTTACCACTCAGTTTTTTTTTTATTCTAGGAGTGTATGTAGTGATGTAATGTATGTAGTATATATATAATACTAGTATATATATATAATATACTATTAAATATATATATTATATAATTATAATATATAATATATGTATATGTATTATATAATATATATATTATATATATATATATATATAATATAAAACTACAGATATTAATATACACACACACACACACATATATATTAATTATTATTATATTATATAATATTATAAAATATTATACTAATACATAACACACATACATACATAAATACATACACGCCTGGAATAAATAAAAAAAAAACTGGGTGGTAAATGAACAATGCATTGGTATGACTATGCGCATCAGTAATATTCCAACTTCACAATACAGGATTTGTAATATGGTATATTATTAATTTTACAAATGCGTGTACATTTGCCTGTTTAGAAACATATATTTTTTAGCGATCACCCTCTTCTGCACTGTGAATTTGACTTATCATGTTCAGCGCGTGACATCGCAAATGGCGCGTGCTTACACCGAAACCAAATGCATCCCTGGTTGGGGGCGGGAGGAGACCTAGATCATTTGTGTTTAGAAGAGAGCTAATAAGAAAGTATTTTCTTTTGCTAAAGGAGAGAAAAATCCTCGGTACACTACATTAGAGTTTATTTCTAGAATTACTTTCTCTCTCTCTCTCCCTGGGCGGAGTTTTGCAGCGTTCAAACGCTTTTGTTTTTCGTGATGAATAGAATAAAGTTCATTAGGATTTTAAGAAGAGAAAACCGAACGAGAAAAATGATTGCGTAGAAAAAGCTAAATCTTTTTTAGACTCCGTTTAGAATTTCCTTCCTAAAATGTTACAGACCTCAAAATGTTTATGTTTCATGTTTCAGCAGTAAATTCGAATTCTCCATATATATGATTTATATATATATATGATATATATATATATATTATATAATATATATTATATGATATTATATTATATATATATATATGTATAGATATATAGATATTATCTGTGTATATATATATATAATATATATATAATGATATTATATATATGATATATACTACTATATATATATATATATATATTATAGATATATATATATATATATATATATATATATCATATATATATATATATATATACACACACACGCGAGCGGTTAAAAGAAATTAAAAGCAACCAAAACAAAGGCTCATGTAAATCTAAACACGTTCGTTTAGCGATACTTTGGTTAAAATGGAAAATTAATCAATATATACATTAAAAGAAAAGACAAAATAAAAAAAAAAGATATAGCTTGAGTCTCAAGTTTACAATGCTACTTACAGTAACTTCAGTTAAAGAAACCGTTCAAGGTTTCCCTCGGAATGATGCAAAAATATACCATTTCATGGTAACAATATACAGTTCACGAAAACCACATGAGAACCAAATGGTGAAAAGTAAAACACAACAAAAATATTTGTAAATTTATGCCAAAGCCCTCCACCTTAATTACAGCTATAGAGAAAGGGAAAACGAATATAAACGGCTACACTGTAATTTATATATTCATATATGCTGTGGGGGGAGAGAAAAAAACTACTACATATACATATCTATTCAGGTCAGCATGTATATATATGTACATCTATATACAAAATGTTTGCAAACTTGTATTTCCTTTGGAAAGGAAACATTAAAAGATCAGTTATGGACAACACCAAAACAAATTACTTGGAACAATAAATTCTACATCCATTGAAGAGTTAAAAAAAAAAAGTAAAATCATTTACCACCGGGAAAAAAAATCGCACGGGGGTAATTTACAAAAAAAAACCGTGCCTTTTGGGGGGGCCATTTGAATATCCTTCGATACCATTTATCATTAACTTCACCGTAAATCTAGACGGACCGCCGAACACAAAAGTCTATTGTAACATGTGTTCTATGTATGTATGCTCAAATGCTTCGTTATGAAAGCACCTAAAGTCCTGGATGTATATTCATGGAGATTATACTTCGTTTACCTGTGGGGTGACTCTGGCACAGAGAGAGAACGAACCGCTCGCCAACATCAATATGGAGTTACAGCGGAAAAGTCAAAAAGAGAAATGTAAATAAAACCGTCTGGCTCAGAACCCCTCCTCCCTCTGTCAGGCGTGCTTGGGGCAACAACACAGGGGAGGAACACCAGTTGGCAGTAATAGTTGTATAGTAGTAATAGTAGTAGTAGTAGTAGTACCGGTGGCAGCAGAGCAGTAGAAGTAGTAGGGTGACTACCGAACCCTTCCGACGCGGCTTAATTGATAATGCTCATCGCCAATATCGACCTGATGCATGAATCCCGCCCAAAAGGAGAAATTTTCAACAATGCGCAATGTTACCCATTTCACAAAATGATTCTTAAAAAAAAAAATCACGTCATATTTCATAAAAATGTTGACATATACACTGAAAAAAAAAGGGGGGGGGAGAGATTTTCGATGACATACACTGAAAAAAAGGGGGGGGGGAATTTTCGAAAAAATCTATATCTGAAAAATATACAATGTATATCACTGCTTTATTTATTTCCCAACGAGGGGAAAAAGATGGGAATAAGAGCAAGTAAGGAAAAGGGGATTAACTCGACAGTAATTGATTGAAACACTGTATAGCAAAACATGAAATGGCTAAAAGCAACGGAGAGAGAGAGAGAGAGAGAGAGAGAGAGAGAGAGAGAGAGCAATGGCTTTGTTGATAGGAGCAGAAATGAAATTAAAACAAAAATAAAAAGAGGAAACAAAGGAAGAAACAAACAAGCTACCTAAAAAAAAAAGGCACAACCTACAAAAATAGTTATCTAAATACAATGCAAATAACACCTTTGAGAACTACAAGAATCGAATAAACATGCAAAACTGATGTTGTCCAGGAACTGGAGTGAAGAATACAATGCAATCAAATTATCTCTCTCTCTCTCTCTCTCTCTCTCTCTCTCTCTCTCTCTCTCTCGCCGATAAATAAATAAAAAAAAAGGAAAAATCAATAGTTACAGGGGAAATAAATGGGATATTTGAATGCTGGGGTAAATATGAGGCCCAATACATTTATGAAACCTAATGAAAACACACCGTTATATAAAAGCTTTGATCATCAAAATAATGGCATGTGTTTGACCCTTCCTGCTAACGAGAGCCCTAACTGAGCGTCATATGTGTTAGCTGTTTTCCATGTGCTAGGTACACACACACATACACACACACACATACACGTATACAGAACCCGACACACCCATATATGCACACCGAACGAAAAACATGACGCATATACGAAGTAACGACTTCGGAATCTCATGATAATATCATATCGCGTCAGATAAGCGTCCAATTGTTTACTCATGCACGGTTTTGCTGCGGTGATTTTCTCCATGCTTGCTGTAGAGAATGAGAGAGATGATTGACAAGAGAAAAGGAGAGGAGAGAAGAGAGGAGAGAGGACGAGAAGAGGATGAGAGAGACGACGAGAGAGAGAGAGTAGGGGGAGGGGGGGTCGGCTTTCCTTATCAGAATTGCTTAGTCAAGTCTTACAACTAAGCAACGCAAAGAAGGTGGCGACTCAAGTTTACGACAACTTGTAGCGCC
>NC_087209.1:24807141-24809641 GCF_015104395.2 Macrobrachium nipponense | reverse complement strand
TGAACATGAATTCTGTCAAGATGCGATAATACTATAAGCAAACATATAGTATTGTAAAGAGGGGGAAACGATAACATTTCCCTATAAAAACATATTTTGTAGGAAAGATTTCCATGGTCCATTTCAGAGAAGTTTCATTTTCCTAAGAGAAATCGCTGTTGAAAACTAGACGCTCACCTGAATACCTCATTTCATTGTAAAATATTTCTTTCGCTCGTTGTTACAAGGGTGTGCAGATATAGTCATATTTTAACTGATTAATTCCTCTCGTCCTTCCAAAACTTATGACTTAGCTGGTTGATTCTTTAAAGATAGAAAGAATAAATCATTTTCTTTCTTCGTTTATTTTCGCTAATCGCATCTAAAGTTAACTAGGATTTCTTTACGCTATCATATGACCCCTAAATCACCAGAAAAAATCTATCTGTCCCCAACTGGTGTCGAACTTTGCATTGGTAATGTTTCCTTACTCCTAAATATTGTTTTACAAGAAAATTTATTGAATCTTTTCAGAAAAAGTTCTTTTCCAGGCCTACGCAATTAGCTGATTTTTCAAAAGGGTTTGATCAGTTTTAAAAACAAACATTTCTCAAGCAACACTGATGTATTTCTCTCTAAAAACGCGCGCGCGCAGCACACACACACACACACACACACACATATATATATATAGATATATATATATATATATATATATATATATATATATATATATATATATATATATATATAGTGAGATTGTGCGCTAGGTTATGATTCTGTTGGATATTTGAGTTAAAACATCATAGTTTATCGTAAAAAATCGCAGCATTCTAATGTAGCCAACGAACATGAACTGTATTTTAACGATTTATCCTTTATTGCCAATTGACAACTTTTCAGTTAGACATGAATTTCATTATTATTTAGTCGTCCAACAATGCTGTTACATTCAGAAGAGTAAACTGAGAATAAGGAGCAATAAAAGAATTGTAAGTCTCGCAATATAAAATATATATAAAAAAAAAACGAGCTGGTAGGCGTGCTGGAATTCGGCGTTGCTGTGTTCCTTATCCTCCCTATCCCTTGACTACCCCGCCCCTAAACCGGGGCGGACAAACAGGTTTGCTGAAGGGTGGATGACTCCCGTACCTACTTTGACCCTACTCGGGGCGGAAAAACCGTTTGCAAGTAGTGGGCAGCTGTGTCATGCCTCTCCTACTGTCACCCGGGGAGGACAAACAAGATCCACTCTGATTTTTTTTTTAGGGTACCTAACTATATAGAGGTTTCGTTCAAACGTTTTCTTTCATTCGACAAATAAAATTTCGAATCTGACATTCCTCATTCAAATTACTTGTTACGTAACCCATCCTATTTTCTTACTATATACACCGCAAATAAGTCATTTATGCCAGCTCTTTTCTAGGGAATTATACCACATCGTAAATATTCCCATGAGCAAAGTTATCATAAAGATCATAACACCTGACGTCAGAAACATCGTTTCTTCATGATGAACATAATAAAGATACTTAGGGGGACATTTCTTTAACCAACAAGTTCCCGAGAATATTTCTTTAACCAAGTTCCCTTTAAGCCAGTACAGGAACAAACTTTTTCTCACAAGGTATGTTGTCAGTTCCTTTGCAAAAGTTAGATTAGAACTTTCTTAAGAGGGCTCACGCTGGCCTCCCTCCTTACAAGTGAAGGAGGTGTTTCTTTTTCGTTATATTTTTTTTTTCTTTTTTAATGATATTGAGGATTTTATTTGGCAGCTCTCCTAGGCCGAGATGGAACTCCTTTCACCGAGTTTATAGCAATACTTAGTGAATGGAGAATCTTAACCAACCAAAAATTCGAGTTTTTTCATCCATGTGAGGAATGGAGTTTTAAGGAGTTACTGAGAGAGAGAGAGAGAGAGAGAGAGAGAGAGAGAGAGAGAGAGAGAGAGAGAGAGAGAGTTACGTAAACTTTCAATAAGCGAAATTTTGTTCAACTGCTTAATTACTTCAAGACGCGAAAGATAGAATTTAGTGCTAATAATTCCATGTCAATTGTTTTTTCTATATTTGCCTGTAAATAGCCATCTGAACAATTGTAGATTGTATTATATATTGCACACAAAGTTAGGTACACGGCGTAGGATCAAACAGGAGTCACACAAAGAAAAAATATTAATATGAAGCAGAGCAGCAAATTGCTGTGTCCTTAAAACAACCTGGAATTTCAAGGACAACGAGGAAGCACTTCCAAACATTAAAAAAACTAAAAACAAAGATTCTGTTCTGCTTCTGCTTGAACTCTTAGGCTTCATAGTCTTTTCACCAACATGATGAATTGGGACACCGCATAACCTCGGCTTGATGTCTAACAACGTTACCAAGATACCTCTTCGAAGTAAGTTAACACGTAGAGGCTTCTTCGAGGTTGTAACACATTACATACATACATACATACATACATACACACACACACACACACACACATACACACATATATATATATATATAATATAATA
>NC_087209.1:24777141-24797141 GCF_015104395.2 Macrobrachium nipponense | reverse complement strand
GAGAGAGAGAGAGAGAGAGAGAGAGAGAGAGAGAGAGAGAATTTTTCGTTTCCTGAGCGGAGTATCTTCTCCCATCTTCCATGTTTTTACTTTTCATTCCCTATCTCCCACCTTAGAAACCTCCTTTTTTTTTTCTTTTTTTAAATTTCCTACTCTTTGCTCACCCCTGCACAAACCCCTCCCCCAACCCCAGCCCCTGCCTGTGCCCCAAGCCCCAACCCCCTCCTCGAACATCCCGTGGGCCTGAGACCAACGTCGCCCTTATCCAGAGGTTATTGAGCTGTGGTCGAGAATGCTAATCGAGAGAGTCACTCAGTCCCCTAGAGCGATGATGGGGGGAAGGATAGGCAGATACGGTGGATGGGCGAGGGAAGGAGAAGAAGGGAGGGGCGGGAGAGAGAAGAAGAAGAGGGGAAGAAGAAGAAGAGGGGAGGGGTGAGGGAGGAGCAGAGAGGAAGAGGTGGGAGAAGGAAGGAGAAGAGGGGAGGGGCGAGGGAAGGAGAAGAGGAAGAGGGGAGAAGGAAGAAGAAGAGGGGAGGGGCGAGGGAAGGAGCAGAGGAAGAGGGGAGAAGGAAAGAGAAGAGGGGAGGGGTGAGTGATGGGTGAGGGGAGGAATTTGGATGGAGAGGATGGGGGTAAGCAAAGTAACCAAAGGAAGTATAAAACCGAGGAGAAAATAATAATATAAAATATAATAAAGAGGGAAGATAAACAACTGTTGTCATAATCGCCAACATAAAAACAGCAATACACTAAATATGTGGAAATATAAAACCGAAGAGAAAATAAACTCTAAGAAAGAGAAGATACACAGCAGTTGTCATAATCGCCAAAATAGAAACAGCAATGCACTAAATAGGTAAATTCAACCAATGGAAGTATAAAACCGAAGAGAAAATAAACTATAAGAAAGAGGGAAGATAAATAACCGTTGTGATAATCGCCAAAATAAAAACAGCAATGCACTGCATGTAAATTCATTGCATGATCTCATGTAAAGCTAGAACTCGGGTTTTAGTTCTGAAAGTTCAACGACAACATATTTTTTCATAAAAAAAAAAAAAAACATACCAGTTTCGACTACTCAAGATATCTACCCCTAATACTTAATGAGAGAGAGAGAGAGAGAGAGAGAGAGAAGAGAGAGAGAGAGAGAGAGAGAGAGCAATAACCGCGACGATGACCAGGAGAAAGGGGATAAGAAAAGAAAACAACAAATACAAAGGAACCTTCGCCATCTTAGTCAAAGAAAGGATAAAAGAACAATGTAAATATTTTTGTAAACATACATCAAGCGTTTTATCAAACACACGAGAGAGAGAGAGAGAGAGAGAGATTAAATGTAATGAAAAGTGTGGAAAAGACACAATCAAGGAGATGGCGAAAATGAAAAAAGGACACAGCGAACCATTAGAGGACAATAAAGAAGAGGAATGAGAAGATAAAGCAGGTGAGAGTCCGGTTATAAAAAGAGATTATTAGCCATTTAGCACCGGGTGAGAAGGGAAAGAAAAGAAAGAACAATTACGTTACAAAAGAGAATAATGAAAAACAAACAGAGCGCACTCGGGTCAAATGGTGACAAAGAAATCAGAAAACTTTTGTCATTTTGGGAGGAAAAATTCCCAATATCCACTTAAAAGAAGTTTCTGGAAAACAGAGAATAGTGAAACGGTTGCGCTAAATCGCCGGGAGGCAAAGGTAATGAAAAGCAGAGAGAGAGAGAGAGAGAGAGGAAGGAGAGGGAGAAGAGAAGAGAAGAGGAAGAGAGAGAGAGAGAGAGAGAGAGAGAGAGAGAGAAGTAAAAATACAATGATTAAAAGTAAAGTATCTTTTTTTATTTTTTTATTTTTAGCGTTGGCTTATAAGCTGTAACAGCAGAAACGCCCAGAAAAATTATAAGATCTCTCCATACCACTTGAATCTTACCCAACGTCATTACATCTTCACACTGACAGCTACTGCTACAGTACAAAGCAGTATTTTGCACTAGAAATAGATAAAATTTAATATCATGCTTTTTTTTATTCCACTCTTCTCAACAAAAGACCGACCAAATAATGAAAGAGAATGAGGACTCATATTAAAACTTCTTGGTCCAAGTTATATACAATTTCCACAGCGAATACACGGCAAATTTTTAGAGAAAAGATTCAGTAACACAAGATATTACCTGATTATTTTTTTGGAATAAATCTTCATTTGAAGGAAACCCTCTACGTGAATTATAACTATCAAATTCTCAAAGCACTCACACTTATGGTATGTGATAAGAGGGTACGTTCTTGTGAATTACCTCTGCAACTAAAGAAATGTCAGATGAGAAAAAATCAATGACCATACGGCTCTCAACAGGGGGAGGAGGTTACCACCTTCAGGAGAGAAAGAGAACGTCTGGAGAGAGAGAGAGAGAGAGAGAGAGAGAGAGAGAGAGATTGTATATATATATATATATTATATATATATATAAATAATATATATATATATATATATAAATTTAGTACTATAAAGAAAACCTGTAAACCTTAAAATAGAAATTTTTCACATCATTAGATATTTGGTTTACAGAAGCTAACGTATGGCATGCTGAAGGTTTTAGCGAATATACCACTTAAAGGGGAATTTTGGTGCAATGTGTAAAAATGTCCTTAGTAAAAGTAAACATGAAAACAGTTTTTGTTAGCAATCTAGAAAAAATAACAGGACAGAGTATTCAACATCCTGCAGATACCCATAATATTAATCATTAATCATTAAAGAAACAATAATCTAATAACTACCCGTCGACAGATAAAGAAGAAAAATTGCAGTTCAAATCCCTATCCGGACCCATGCATACGAAAAAGTCGAATTCCAGCTCATGAAAAATACATTCCAGTATCCAGCAGCAAAATAGTGTGTTAAAATGCAAAAGGTAATTGTGAATGACTGACAACCGAAATTGGGCAAATTGTCAGGGGCCCGCACAGACAAAAACAAATAAATATAACATACGTAAAGTTTTCAGAGCTTCACAGCCTGCTGTTGGAACGATGGCCGTTGTCTTCATTCTTTTATTAAAGAAGAAATTAGCGTACTTGAACAATGTTAAAATGCTAAATGAAGTAACCAAATCTTTATATAAAAAAATGCTTTATCTCACGATGAAATGCGTTTCTCTCAAGAAGGTACAAACAGACCATTCAAGTGCACTTTATTTTAAAAGGGATGAAGTGACAACCATCATCCTCTCGTCGGCAGAGTAAAACAAACAAACATACATACACACACAAAACACACACACATGCATACATACATACATATATATATTATATATATATATATATATATATATATATATAAATGTATATAATACAAAATGAGTTTCTGTACTAAATACTCCCAACATTGACATGTATAAAATAACTATCAAGGTCTCTTCCTAACCGATAGATCTCTGTAAAACGGTTTAGACTAAATTAGCTGAATGGAATATTACAGACAATTCTCACCGGTATTTAATCGTTTGTCCCTTAGACAGAACTCTTGAATAAAAAGGTCACCCAAGATCATAACGAAAGCGAGAATCTTCTCTAAAGCCTCTATAATATAAGTTGGGAATTTCCTGAGTGAATTCCTCGAGTTTCAACCGATTCAAACAACAAATTCTGATCACGTTCTTTTAAAATCCTCGCTATGTTTAACCGGCACCGAAGGGTGGACAGGTGCGTTTCTGAATTGAATTCATCAACTGCTCTTACACAATTTTCAGCTTTTATTAACTGCATTTTTCAGCAAAGGCACTCACCTTCCAAGGCACGCGGAATCAAAATGAAATTGTGTTAATGATATATTTGGGTTTAATCCTGCGTTTTTAGCACCACAATGGAAGTGGGCAGACATGTAATAATTAGATTGCAAAATACTTTCGTACCTCCGAGTATGAACTTCCAAAGTATAAATGGATATAATTAACCTATTACCACTTAATAGCTTGGCTAGTCAGCAGCGCACCTCTTCTGTTGCTGAGACGTACTCGGGTAAATCAGTCTACGTATATCTACATCGCCTTCTGTCACTAGAAAAGCCGACAAAATGAGGAAAATTATATTTCATAATCATGGAAACGGAACTACCGCTCTTAAGTGATGGACATTTCTACTTCAAGAGCAGATGAAAGGTGAAAGGATTCAGGATGACAAAGGTTTCCCTACTTCAGAAGGCAGTGACATCTATAAGATTTCAGAAGCGTGACAAAATCATGTACTTGACAAAAGTTGCCTTAATTCAGAAGGCAGTGACAGCTATAAGATTTTAGAAGCGTGACAAAATCATGTACTTGACAAAAGTTGCCTTACTTCAGAAAGCAGTGACATCAAATATTAGATTTCAGAAGCGTGATCAAATCATGTACTTGACAAAAGTTGCCTTACTTCATAAGGCAGTGACAACTATAAGATTTCAGAAGCGTAACAAAACCTCGTACTGATACGACTGACTTGCAGAGTTGCCTTAGGAGTCTGTGACGGCACAAGGCCCAGAGGATTTTTAAGGGAATTAACCGAAGTATTACAAGATGAAATCAACAAAAAGCGTTACTTTGCGAAGAAGATAAATACAACCAAAGTTTACAAGAAGAAGGATGTAGTGATGGAATGTAACCGCTTTGATACAACGCTCCAAAAATTATTACATATGGGTGACACTGACAGCATAATAATATTTACTGTGATGCCAGGAAAGTCCCATAGAAATCCGAGGAGATGAATCTCATTTTAATTATTATATAGTGGTTACAAGAGGCTCCTGAATCCCGGAGGATTTGTTCCAATAAGAAAATTTGAACGGGGAAAATGGAAACCAGCTGGAAATCGAAGAAGAGATCAAAGACAACGGATGAAGAATAAAAAACAAAAGCGATGCAGCTGCGTCCAAAGGGACTCTTGGCAGTAACTTTCGGTGCCGTCTACAGTGCGCTGCGCACGGCACAATGTAGGCGATACTACCTTTAAAGAATCTGCCATGAGGGGGCAGTGCCAAATTGAGGTAGTAAACATACACAGAGACACACAAAATCTCCTTCTTCCTCTAATTCCATAGATAAATGTACCGATTGGTTTTAATAAACGATTTCCGTGATATTTTTTGCCTGCTTGAACCAATTTATCAGCCAGGTCCACGTATTATATTATATATACATACACGTGTATATGAGAGTGAGTATCTCTCTCTCTCTCTCTTTTCTATATATATATATATATATATATATAATATATATATATATATATATATATATATATATATATATATATATAAAAGTACTGAGGCTTGAGAGAAGATCACGAATACTACACGTGAAAGCGCATATTATAGCCAAAAGTAGTGGTAAACCGCCACACGGAATTACCTAGTTCCAAAGTTAAGTTCCAAAGTTACTTCAAAGTAAAATAAAATACTTTCATTCGGCTGTTTGTTATCAAAAGATTTTTCGGTCACTGCGACGGCACGATTTCATTACACAGGAGAAAATTCACGAACATTCCCTCAAGAAAAATACCTCTGCCAAAATAATAATGAGAGAGAAAAAAAAAGATGTACCACGAGGCGAGAGGCGCGAGTTTTACGAACGTCCACAGATTAATCCAATTGAAACACCTTTGACTAAAGCAATTAAACTGTGGCGCAAAAGCCACTCGCGAGGAAAACGCTTTAAAAAAAGTTGTACTATATTTGCTCGTGAATTTTAAGGGGATTAAAAAACATTTATTCTACTGCAGCGCTTAGAATGAAGACGACATGCCGATGCTTAAAAAAATAAATAATAAAAAATAAGGGCAACGATATCTATTTAGCCAAAGGTGACAAAGTCAGGTATTTCAGTAATTCAGCAAATGTGTACTCCAAATGATTTTTCCATAAAATGGGGCCTGTCAAATAACCCAACTTTTGGTCGGGTATTCCTTTAGGAAAAAAAAATTTAACTGATACAAAAATAAATAAAAAAAAATTGATCTACCCACAGAATACTACACAAATCTAAATCATTACAGCAATCTCTAATTTACACACCAGGAGAATAATTTTCTTTTCGAGTCATCAATAAGAAATCAATTATATGAGCTACAATGCTCAAGACACAATGGTGATACTAATAACTTCCTTTTTAATCATGAGCATGACATACAAACGTGGTGAACAAGCAAACACTCGGTCACGGATAATTTCAAGGGTTGACCATTTCCCAAAATATGGTGCCAACACAGAACTCGAAAAAGAGCAATACAAACTTTATTGCATGCCTAAAACTAAGCTCGCTACGTTCATCCTGTTTGCTTTATTCTTTCACCTGTAATCTTTTAACACCGTTCGTAATTCATTCCGCCGGGATTTAAGAGAACCAAAAATGTTGGCTGGGGTGGTGGGCTGGGGGGGGCGGCTGTATTCCTCCTTTGCCAGATAAGATAACTGCTACATAAAAAAGTCTTCAAAAAAACTTTTGATTTGTCGTACAGGAAAAAAAAAGACCACAAATTCAGTCACACGCACACACACATACATCCTTTTGCATATTTTTTTTTTTAAACAATTTTTTAACTAATGAAACTCCATTAAATAAAGGATAGATTTATGATTTCACTAGGTACATCATGCACGGTGAAATACATATGTGCCAACTTAGATAACTACTTAAACCCAATGGACAGTGGAAATAAAATGAAGATTTGTGAAATTCATGAGGTTTCGTTACACTCAGGAGTTCACACAAATATATCCTACGTCTAAAATAATGACTCACAATCTAAGTACAAAATCTCCTTCCCGTCTTAAACTGGGCATAGCCGCGGATTCCAATCACAAGCCCTTCGAAGGGCTTCCCTCCCGCCGAGGAGGGCCAACAAAACGACACACAATCCACTCCAGCGGCTCAGCGAGGAAGGCCTCCAAGTTGTTGAATAAAGTGGCAAAGTGTCTCGATAATGGCCCTGGAAGCAACACAACCATTACTCTAAACTCTCTTTCCAGTTTTAATGAGTTTTCAAACTGGACGCCCGAGAAGGAGGAGGTTTCCTCAGTGGGCAAATGAGGGTTTTCTCCCTCAGGATTGCTAGACTTTCAGGCGGAGGGTCACTTCCCTCCTTTATTCCGCCCTCGTCCTTTTTTGCCTCCTTTAGCTTAGACTTGCCAGTTTCTTTAAGATAGTTTTTTTTTTTTTTTTTACCCATACCGCTAAAACTAATACCACCAAATGTTGCAGAACAATGCACGTATCAATCACTCGAAGTATAAATGGCTAGGTAAAACGATTCCTGGTCCCTTTTTCCGTCCTTTAGCTTAGACTTTCCAGTTTCTTTTAGTTTTTATTTTTTTTATTTTCCTTTATTGCCCATATCTCTAAAACTAATACTATAGTACATTCCCATCAACTGTGCATGTGATGTCTAGGCCCGTCCCTTACGACTGAGAGTTTCTAGCCCTGTGATTGGGTTATCAACAGCCAATCAGGAGCGTCATAAGGGACGGGCCTAGACATCACATGCACGGTTGATGTGAATCTACTATACTACCAAAAGTTGCAGAATAATGTAAGTTGCAGAATAATGCATGTATCAATCACTGGAGATAAAAATTGCTAGGGAACGATTCCTGGACCTTTTTACGTCCTTGCCAGTTTTTTTAAGTTAGTTTTTTTTCTTTACTACCCATATCGCTAAAACTAATACTACCAATTGTTGCAGAATAATGCACATATCAATCACAGGAAGTAAAAATAGTTAGGTAACGATTACAATATTGATGATGGAATGACTTTTCGACGGAGAGAACAAAGTACAACCTTCGATGCCAAAGGAGAATAATGAGAAAGTAATTATTATTATCATCTATGCTATTATCATAATACTGGCAAAAAAGGGTGAAGTGCTGAAATATTACGGTTATTAATACTTTTATCATCATCAATTCGACGAAAACCAGAGAAAACATTATACCCGCTGTATATGCTACACACTTTATTTTATCCCTCTCATTAGTATTCCCACATTTGACAACTTTTGTTCTTCCCCTAATCTTGGGATCTCATATGACATTTCATAAATTCACGTCAGGAGGGAGTTTTACAGATGTTTGATTTTTACAAGTCAACGCATCAGATAGTTTTTCCACAAAAGAAACATTACCGTTAATGTTTTGTCATTTCCGATGGGGAAATACTGTACACTTTTTTAACTAAACGCCAAGTTTCTCCTCTCTCTCTCTCTCTCTCTCTCTCTCTCTCTCTCTCTCTCTCTCTCGGGGATTTGTACGACTCCAAACTTGAAGTGTATGATTTTCCCTATACGCACCGCAAAGAAGTTTAAAAAATATATATGATAATGAATAAACGGGGAGAAGGAAACCGAAAAGGGAGAAACGTGAAAAGAGAGAAAATATTTAGCCAACAGAATTGGTCGCAGTATTTGTATTACCATATACTTTTTATTTTATTCACCCCAATTCCTGCCATCTATATTCTTAACTCACTCTTTGCAAATGTCACCAAATTGTAATAAACGTCCAAGTGGAACAAAATCATCCGAATCGAAAAGTTCAAATTTTTTTGTGAATTTACTAAGATAACATTATTCTTTTAGCTCTGGGAATTTTTTTCCCACGTTAAATGGTCCCACGGAAGAAAATGTGTTGTTTAGTACATTCTTTCAACTATAAAGAAATATTTCTTTTATTCAGTACTGTCTTCCGCTTCTACAGGTAGCCCACCACAAGATTCATGACAGAACATCTGATCCTTTGTTTGTTTGTTTGTTTGTATGGTGTTTTTACGTTGCATCGAACCAGTGGTTATTCAGCAAGGGGACCAACGGCTTTACATGACTTCCGAACCATGTCGAGAGTGAACTTCTATCAACAGAAATACACATCTCTAACCCATCAATGGAATGCCCGAGAATCGAACTCGCGGCCACCGAGGTGGCAGGTCAATGTGATCTTTTGAGCATTTAAGTTCCGTTTCACCACTAATATTTCGGTTATTGTTTTATATAGAAAAGAATATAAAATATAGCATCAGCAGCTATCAGCCTGATAACTTTCTTAACACTTCCGAAAGGCGGTTATTCTCGCCATCTCGATTATTAGCGAGGGAATTCTTTGGCGATACAATTCTGCCCTTTGCTCGACTTTAATTAATTTACGGAGCTTATTTCTGTTTAGGCACCGAGAATTGGGTGGTGGATCCTCTAACCGCCTTACATCTCCCGTAATAGGCTATTAGTTCGAGTACAAGTGAACAACCTTCTTTTCCTCGTCAAGTCTTTTGGCGCCGTGTTTGCTTTTCCTTAATTAGATTCTTTTCCTCATTTTTCCTCAGTTCGTTGTACTGGGCAGTTTAGGAGGCCCCTTCCCCCCTCCCCCCTTTCCTCCCCAACCTCCCAAACCGTGAATTCTTCCTAAAAAAAAAAAAAAAAAAAAAAAAAAAAACAAAAACAAAATTTTAGGTAGTACTCGCTCTCTCTTCTCCTCTCTCTCCTCTTCTCTTCTCTCTATTTCTCTCGCTCTCTCCTCTCCTCTCTCTCTCTCCGAATTATTTTCATGTAAAATTGTTGCGCGCCTTAGCAGTGGTCTTTTAATTCATTCTTCCTTTGCACTGAAGGTGTATTGTATCTAATTCGGCTATTATATTACATTTTCTCTTTCAATTTCATGCACTGATTAAAGACAGGCATTCCTTTCTAATTCTTGAAATACTTTATTTACCTTACAGAGTAACAGTATTTCATACCAACAAATTAAAGTAACTTTTGTTCAGGAGGAAAAATCTGATTGTCAGCCTTATTGATTTAGCTTCTCTTACTGAAATGACAGTAAAAAGATACATTATAACACCTTTTCCCTTGCACCTAAAAATCAGCAATAAACGTTAAAGTGTCGGAAGTGACATTACTGTACAATGAAGAAAATTCTGAAATACGTCCATTCAACCCCATTGTGGGGGGAGGGGGGGCGGGTGCCGTCAGTGCACCTCATGCGGTTCACTGTAGGCATTACTTAAGGTTCTTTGCAGCGTGTTAGCTGCAACTTCTTTCGTTCCTTTTACTGTACCTCCTTTCATATTCTTTCTTCCATCTTACTTTCCACCCTCTCCTAACAATTCATTCATAGTGCAACTGCGAGGTTTTCATCCTGTTACACCTTTCAGACCTTTTCCTGCCAATTTCGTTTCAGCGCTGATTGACCTCATAGGTCCCAGTGCTTGACTTTTGGCCTCAATTCTATATTCAGTTCAGTTCGACTTCCATTCAAGTGTTATTCTACGTGTCAACTGTTTAAAGATCCACTCTTACCGAAGTCAGGAGGTAGAACTTTGGGATACTAAATAAAGATTTTCAGAACAGTTCGCCAGATTTTCTTATCCTTTGTTATTAGTCTTTAAATTCATCCAGCGTACTTTGAAAGGCAATTTCTATTTCCCAATACGATTTTTAAAGTCGGTTTCTTAAGCAAGAGTTCCTTCGCATGATTATGGCTCGACGAGTTCAGAATAATGGGAAGAGTTCATGAGCTTAGTCTGTGGAAGATAAGGCAAAACAGCTAATTAAAGGATGAGACACAGTAATAATGATGGTAGAGTCGTGCAGACAGTACTGAACCCAAGATCGAAATATACGTAAAAAGAAGACAAGCGATAAAACTAAACATTTACCATAAAATCCTGAAAACATATGGAGAGACATAAACCATTAAACACGTCAAAAATGTTTTTAAAATATTCATTGCATCTTTTAAATGAAACATCTGATCGTGCAGGCATTACGAGCGACGCGTCGGCCATCACGACACCCCTCCTCCCGAAAAAAAAAAAAAAAACGAAAGTGAAAATAAAAGAGAAAGAGTTGCTATAAAAATGAATGTGCGTGACAGGGAAACCGCCGGATTTATTAAGACTTGATGCCGCGTGTGTAAACTGGAGGTCGAGGCGATCGCGTTTGAGAGAAGCTGAATTTTACGGCCTTGCATCACCCACACGGCCCCAAAACACGAGCGATTATGGCCCGGAGAGAAGAAGAACAAAAAGGAGAAGGAAAAAATAGCGGAAATGATTTGTTAATCAACGCGATGACGGCCGCTCAGATTCTTTTTAATTTGTTTTTATTGTTTCATCTTCCTACAAGGGTTTTAATACAGTGATGTCTGAATTGAAATCTTTTTTGATGCTCATTGAGGGAAATGAAATGGTTATACAGAAGCGTCTGTTTATCCCTTGGGGGTTATTATATATATATATATATATATAATATATATATATATATATATATATATATAGATATATATAATATATATATATACACACACACTTATCTAAATATCTATTTATCAATCTACCAATAACTAAATTATATATGTGTATATATATATATATATATATATATATATATATATATATATATATATATATATATATATATATATATATATATATATATATATTTGTATGTATATATATATATATATATATATATATATATATATATATATATATATATATCGAGCTACAATGTCCTTTAATATCTAATTCGCTCTACCTCGGAATTATATATTTTCATATATGCTTAACCGCAAGGCGGGGAATTTTTCTCGATAATAATAGATTTGCCTGGACCAGGGCGCGAACCTATGGATCCTTTCAAACCCAGGAACGTCAGTGAAGCGTTAACCTACTACACCACAGGCAAATCTATTATCGAGAAACAATTCCCCTTCGGTTGAAGCATATATGAAAATATATTAATTCCGAGGTAGAGCGAATTAGATATTAAAGGACATTGTAGCTCGATATATATATGAATCACGGAAATGTGATATGACTTATATGATATATATTATATATATATATATATATATATATATATATATATATATATATAATATATATATATATGTACATATGTATACATAAACTGAAAGAAGATTTTTTAATGAATAAATGCATATCTTAAGCTTATTTTTAATGATACTTCGGTTACGAATACTGAGATATAAAAAATGTACGCACTTCACCATGTTCAGAATTAAACGAACCGCATTTAATATCACTAAACTCACCAAAGTATATTTGTGTGTGGACCGTGCCAACTAAAGCCATCGGCACTATCAACTACATCAACAGAATTTTATTGATGGAATACAGTTCCGTACTAAACAAACAAACAGCAATATTTCTAGCATTCATTCAAAATTGTCCGCATCCTAGACAAGGCCTTAAAGATAACATTATTTGAGTTGAGTTGAGTATATAGAATTTAGGCCATAGGTCATTCAGTGCTGAAACGGAAATGGACAGTGAAAAGGTTTGAAAGGTTGCACTATGAATCAAGCGTTAGACGAGGGTGGAAAATAAGATGAAGAGAATATGAAAGGAAGTACAATAAAAAGGAACGACAGTGGTTGCAGCTAGGGGCCGAAGGAACGCTGCAAAGAACCTTAAGTAATGCCTACAGTGCACCGCATGAAATATTATTTGAGTTAAGTTGCATAGTAGATGGGAAGATCGCAAACACGTATACAAGAGGATGGGCATATTTCCAGGTCGAAGTTCTTGATCATATAACTTTTGAAGTACACGTTGTCTTCAGAGAGCAGTCAAGGTCACACCCAAGATTAAAAAAAAAAGTATTAAAACAGGAATTAAACCATGTCAGTTTATTCTTTAATTACAAAAGATGGACATTACAGACTGAGGTCAAAGTCAAGGTTATGGTTAAGAAGTCAAAGATCAAACACGATCCCGACCACAACAATTCAGCCCCGTAGGGAGAGCAGGGAGTACAGTCAGTGCGCCCGCATTACTAAAGTTCTTTACAGCGTCCGCTCGACCCTTAGCTGCAACCTCTTTCATTTCTTTTTCTGTACCTCCGTTCATATTACCTTCCTTCCATCTTCTTATCCACCCTCTCCTGACAACTGTTTAATGGTGCAATTGCGAAGTTTTCTTTCAGGGAGACTTTTCAAACCATCCTACTCTCAATTTCCTTTCCAGCACTGAATGAGCTCATAGGTCCTAGTGTTTGGCCTTTGACCTAAGCGCCATATTCCATTCCATTCCACAACGATTCAGGGCCTCTTGAAGCTCCTTGTCAGCCTGGCTGGCACCTGGAATTCCGCTACTGCATAATATATCACGTCAAACGTGGGAGTCAACATATGAACACAAAAACTGAAAAATTATAAATTTGTCTAAATGCACATATTTCGAGTTAATGGGATGTTTATACAAACATTTTTAGGGAAAGCAGGTATGTCAAGGAATTAGGGACGTAATGGGATGATGTCCCATTCTGCAGTTTTCCAGCTCACATTTCGTTTTTTAGAGAGAGAGAGAGAGAGAGAGAGAGAGAGAGAGAGAGAGAGAGAGAGAGAGAGAGAGGTACATCAGGCGATGTTGGTTACGGTCGGAAATGTCGAGGAGGAATCCTTAATTAGAAGCACCAGACAAATGACTAGCATTTAATGTTTGCCATTAGTAATAATGTGTATTAAATGTTATTATACTTATTATACTCTGCTACGACAAAGATTTAATTGACACTTTTTAAAGCTCGGCGAGATGTGTAAATTTTTAAGAAATCGTATTATGACGCTATTTTTACTCAAAACCACTACTACTTCCAGATGTATAATAGTATAAAACTGAAATTATAAATAATTTCAAAGCAGGCAGACTAATAATGGTAAACACCAAAGGTAATCCTACAGTAATATGTAACAGAAAGTGAATGGAATATTTCGTCGAGTTGCTCTCAAAATCTGCATTATCAAAAACAGACATGTAAAACTAGTATAGTAAATAAAGTAAGAGATGACATAAAAAGTACAATATTATAGGATGACTGGTTCATTAAACAGACTATTATTTGTCCTGCAACCTGAAGGAAAATCTGGCATAAGAAAATCAGCGTTGCTTAGTGATGAAACACTGACGTGATGGCATGAACGTAAGGTTGTTGATGGGGAAATTCTTCTTCAATTCCAAGCATTTACGATAAGGCCAACTGATAAGTGTTCAGGAAAGAGAGATCATATATAAGATGATAATGGTCTTCTATCGGCAGCCTCACTAAAGAGTAGTACTACCATTATACTGTCATCTCGGCAAAACGAATGGAATATACGTTCTTGCCCTATCATACTACAATGATTTTACACCAGAACGATGAATTTGAACATGATTTGACGCACCACAAAAATTTCATTAATTGAACTTAATATAGAATTTAGGCCAAAGGCCAAGCACTGGGACTTATAACTATAAGGTCATTCAGCGCTGAAACGGAAATTGATAGTAAAAAGTATGAAAGGTGTAACGGGAGGAAAACCTCAAATGAATCAATTGTTATGAGAGGTTGGAGAGTAAGACGAAAAAAAAGATAATATGAAAGGAAGCACAGTGAAAGGAACGGAAGTGGTTGCAGCTAGGGGACGAAGGCACGCTGCAAAGAACTTTAAGTAATGCCTACAGTGCACCGCAAGAGGTGCACTGACGCCACTAATCCCCTACGGGACACAAAAATTTCATGATTAATCAGTGGCGTGATTTGGCTTTGCGGGTTCTGTTATGTTTTTATTTAGTTTATATAAGCCATCTTACCCCCCCCCCCCCCACCCCCCCCCCCCCCTCTTCCCCAAACACACACACACGCGCTCGCGGAACAGTCTTTGCGTTGTTAATATGCCCAACATTTTCTCCTTGTTTATTGATCTTGCGCGTGCGCCAACACCGCACTTCCAGTAAACCCATGTAATTACCTCTCCACCACTATGACAGGATTCAATGTATATTCCTTTTTAAGGGTAAATAATCTCAACTCCTGATTTCTGAATCCACTATGAATTTCATGATTCACTCGGATGCGTCACTTACGATCTGATAAATAAATGTTTCAACGTACGATTTTTTCCACTGATGATGGTTGGCCGTAAAAAGTTATTTCATAACCGAAATGGAATCATTCTGATAAATTTATAGTCTGCAAATTACGGATGCAATAATTATCTGACTAAAAGTTTACTCACAGTTTTGCTGTAATATAAATGAAGTAATAAAAAATATCCACATCGAATATATTCCTCGAACGCAAGATAGTGGTTTCAATATCGAAAGAACTTGACGTCAATGATAACCCTAATATGTGTATAAGATACAATATGCAATTGGTAATTAAAAGCCACTACCAACTACATTCAATACAATACTACTACAATTTTCTTTTTTATCTAAATGGAAAAATAGTAAGAATGGGGTAAATTTCAACAAAGATTATTGTATCGTTTCCGCTTTCTTGTACACAACACCTCAAGTACTACGCTGACAGAAAGACGCTATTTGACAAACGTTAAAGTACAGGAGCCAAAATAATCCTACAATCGCCACCTCGGTAAAAGATTGCCAAAAGGCTTTCTTAAAAAAAAAATTATTTCATAACCCGTTGAATAGAGGACGTCAGAAGCAACACTACAACACTGGATATTTTTCGACTGATTTCTGTCATTATTGGCAACTTTTTCATGCAAGTATCACATATACTACATCTCCAACAGCCTAGGCTAGCGAAATCTTTGAATGAGCCCAATTCTTAATACACTTACACGGAGCTAATATTTCTCATCCTAAGTTTTTGCAATAATGTTAAAATTTCTCATTCTGAAGTTTTCTGCAATAACCCTAATACTTTTAAAGTTACCTAAGCAAACACTAAAGACAAATACCCTCGAGGTAGTCCTGGTCTCGCATTTCCTTTTTTAACTTCAATTCTTAGACTCTGATCAAAATGCTGTTTTTATCTACTCACTTTACACGATAACGTCTCGGTCACTGCTGAAGAAGTATCTTTACTAAAACTTTCATTCAAAACCCGTTAATAAATGCTGTAATGCATATGTGGTATGTGTCCAGGAACTGTCTCCTTAATAATCTCATCCCACAATCACAACAGCAAGTTTCAAGTTTACCAACATAAACAGAAATACACATTTATAACTAATTTGTTTACCTTAAAGGGATGGCTCCAAAGAAAAAACGACACAACAACAAACGCCCATATATAAGTGAATCATACACGTACATAAAAGGATCATCAACAGGGTGTCAATTCCCTTTCGCCTACCTTACCATTTACTTCTATCTTAATATGCAATCTCGCACTTCCTGGATACCTAAGCTTTTCCTTTGCTAAATCAGTTTCATTTCACATACGGCGTTTTGTCAGTCTTTACTTTCGTAACGCCGCCGAATAATACTCTATCCACCAGCTTATCACCCTCCATTCTTTCCTCATTCTTTGTGAAACGAAGAGGAAGGAATGGGATGAGATTGGTTTTATCATTGTTATTAATGGCTTGCTTAAAGCTCGTGCATAGCATACTGTGTATAACACATAACCTCAAAACACTATGATCCATCCTTTCACAAAAGTTTTCCATTTCACTACTTATATCTACCTCCACATTTCACATACTTTCAATTCGTTTTACACTACACGGCCAATATCCATCTCGGTAGCTTCAAACTTTTACATCGTTACAATTAACATTTACACTTCAGATTCATATAGGAGAGGTGGTTAAACAATCCTTTATACTGTGCCATCTAGATTTCCATATACAATTTAGGTCTCATACCAACCTTCTTCATCCACCTTTCTTGCTTCACCTATTCCCTCATTCTTCCACACACGCACGAGCACACACACACGCAAACACACATTATATATATATATATATATATATATATATATATATATATATATATATATATATATATATTTACACACACAAACACAGACACACACACACACACACACACACACACACACATATATATATATATATATATTATATATATATATATATATATATATATATATATATATATTATTATATGCATGTATGGATGTATACGAACATACACACATACGTGCGTATACACGAATATGCATGCTTGCAATGTATCAAAAATGTGTAAAATACATGTAACATAACCATTAAAGTATACTCTTGCGCATAGTAACCGAGAGTTTTCTCCAAAGACATGCATCTTCTGATCAAGAATTACCCAGTTAAAAAAAGGGAGAAAATCTTCCTCAATAATTAGGATCGCCCCCAATCGATTAACAGCCGTTTGAACGGAGGAAATTAAGAATCTTGAAAACACAAGTGAGCGCCACTGCAGCATTACGCAATGAGAAGAAAAGAAGAAAACCACCATCGCATTACCCCAACCCCACCCTCCTCAAAAAAAAAAAAAAAAAAAAAAAAAACGAAACCAGTTCATTAAAGCTTCCCTAATAACCTAATGTATATGTAGGGGTTGCTCGGGATTATTCTTTCGTCGCTAATGATGTGACTGAGGCATCAAAGGAAGCAAAAATTGGGCCACACAGAAAAGCAGAGGCTCGCTTTTCTTTTATCAATGTAAAGGGAAACGTTACCTTGCGCTTAATTGAGTGTCAGGTACACGCAAAGGCAGAAGGATAATATCTTCTTCCACCCCTCACCTACCTGGCATCACCCCGTCACCCCCTCCAACCCCCACCCTCCCCTATCCCCCATACCCACCCTCAAGCCACACATATATATCTCACTGGGCCCCCCTTCCCACCATCCCCCTCCAAAACACAACAACCAGTGCAACCATGCTGCCCTTGGGCCATTCAACTATTGTTTCGGTATAATGGTCTGCTCACTTCCCATACAAGTGCTCTTTCTTGATGCGCACATTTAATGCAATCTGCGAAGTGTACTATTTATATAATTAGCCATCCTCTGTCACTTATTAATTCACAAAAAATATTGTATGTATGTATGAATGAATATATGTATGTATGATGTGTATATATATATATATATATATATATATATATATATATATATATATATATATATATATATATATATATGTATATATATATATATATATATATATATATATATGTGTGTATATATAATGTATATATATATCATATATATATATATATATATATATATATATATATATATATATATATATATATATATATATATATACAAGTGACATAAACACCCATAAACAACATCAAGGATGAATTAAAAATCAGAACATAACACTAAAGTTGCAGCATGAACTTATAGACTACTGCAGGCGTTTTTATTAACTACAATTATAACAATGTAATAAAGACTACCATACCTTTCCAGGTGAGGCAATTAACGTAGGCCGCGTAACACTAGAGGTACATGGAGAATAAGGAAGTCTGCATTACGAGAAGTTACCACCAACTCATAGGGTTTTTGCAATCAGGCTGCTAGTAAAGGGCCCAGATAGAAATTAAATCTACGGACGCTGGATAAACCGAAAACCTTCTGTTTGGCGATGATTAATCAACATTATAGCATTTAGAAAATTAAAAGCCGAAACGTTGCTCGCCTCTACATACAAAAACATTCCAGAAGTAGTAAAATAAAATTTATGATCAGAGAAGGGTTATATTTATAACCATCTATGTATGGACAGGAAACCCGAATTACAATAATGACTGGCAAAATTTTGTTTTAACGCTGTTAAACATTACACTAGAAGGCGACGATACAACGAAGTATGCTAACACAAGTAGATTCTCTAGAGGCACTGACAAACATGAATTTGAATTAGGCAAAAGGTTCATGCTAGGAGAAAATTTAATAATAAAATATTTATTTCACTAGAGCTGACCTTCATATCATATTATTAACACTACTGATAGACAGATTGATAGAACTGCAAAGCTACTGCATATTCAAGTACTTCCTTATAAGTGAGCAGTGAAGTGGGTTCGGTTAACTAAAGTAATTTGTTTGTCACAGAAAAACTAATAGAAATAGTAAGGTAACATTAATTAACTTATTGGCTTGCCAGCTGTCATTAAAATCATTGCCACACTCACGAGACCAAGAAGATATGTCGCAAGTTTCACTGATGGCCACAGGAGCTTGTGAGCCGACCTTGTCTAGTACTCCCGGGTTTCCACCGTTGCGAGTGCTGACCAAACCATCATGCATTGCTTAACTACTTTGTCCAGATGTCTAGTGCTGCAGCTTCCGTAACTAACTGCTGTTGGCAACAGGTTCTTAAACTTTTACGTTTCAGTGACACTTTATCCCAACACTCCGCTTCCGATTTTGTTCTTGCTTGGAACAGGAATAAGCGAATTTAGAAAATTCACACTTTTCATCGGTTCAAGAAAAAAAAAGTATAAGCTAAGAAATATATATAGCAGAACAAGATTATTTTGCACTGCAATGAACAATAGCGTAAGATTTATTTTGCACTGCAATGAACAATAGCATAAGATTTATTTTGCGCTGCAATGGACAATTTATCCAAGAATATAAAGATACTAAAGTATAAGTGAAATACATATAAGGATGAATCAACTGTGAATCACAGATTAACTCTTATCTGAAAATACACGGTATGAC
Organism: Macrobrachium nipponense; assembly: GCF_015104395.2. Lineage (NCBI taxonomy): Eukaryota > Metazoa > Arthropoda > Malacostraca > Decapoda > Palaemonidae > Macrobrachium > Macrobrachium nipponense. The sequence continues at coordinate 24,777,677 of NC_087209.1, read as the reverse complement.
GAATCTTACAATACTATTAGTAATCTACTATGTACATAGTAGATTACTACATAGTATTCTGGGATTCTGACACTGACTTGATTATAAAAACTAGGCGTGATCTAACCTCCAGCTTACTCGCGCCGCGTGTTAAAATCTAAGGTCAAAAGTGCGTTGTTTCACCAATAAAGATTAAAATAAAAACGCTATATTTTATGAGAAATAATTGTTCTGTACTGTTTAACATACACATTATTTTCTTTTTACATTTTCATTCTGATAAATAAATCATAAATATCCTATCCCTTAATTCCTGTATCTTTAACTCAACGCGAAACACCTTTTTCAGACCTTTTTAGGCTTTTTCATAAGGCTTTCCTAACCTCCAACGAGAACAACAACAACAACAGCAACAACAAAGTAGTTTGCAGGCTTACTCCCCGAGTAAGCGAAAATACTGTCCGCCAAAGACATTAGAATGTTACAGAAAAAATTAAGAAATGGATTTATATGCAATGTTACACTTTACATACAAAAACTTATGCATATCTGCCGCA
>NC_087209.1:24752141-24772141 GCF_015104395.2 Macrobrachium nipponense | reverse complement strand
TTTACTCAGTGGAAACGCGCAAACGAGTTCTTTATTTTGGAGATGATCTCTGTTCTTTATCCTATTTTGCAATTGTATATACACTTACATACACATATGCATGTGATAATTTCTTCCGTAAACTGAACAAAAAAAAAGTGTTATTATAGAGTTACCCCTTATAAAACTGAAATGACTAGGATCAGACTCTTGTAACAAAACTGTTTTGTATTTTTACATAAAATCCTCATCCTTGCAAGGTACCATCACAACGGAAAAATAATAATAATCTGGAACATGAAATGCAACAAGATTTTTTAGTCATTAAAAGATAATCATGCCAAGGACCTAATCCTAGTCCCTCTACAAAAAAAAAAATAAAATAAAATAAAATAAATAAATAAATAAGATACCCAAAGCAGGCCCATAACAAGGGCGTCCATTACAACGAAGGATTAGTATAAACAGCCCAGGTATAGGTGAAAGAGAGAGAGCGGGTAGGGGAGGGAGGGGGACCCTTTAAAACAAGGGATTTAGACAAGTGCCAATCAAACCAACAAAATACTTCTCCCCTTTAAACGAGACTCCTCCTTAATGGCCCGGTGTTTCACTCTTCTTCCATCATATGGATTTTTCCTCGCAGATAAAAGTCATCTTTAATCAAGGTTCTTGAAGAGAAAATTCTAGGTCTTCATCGTCGGAAACTTCACGCTAAAGTTGAGGGGAACTAATCGCCAGACTACAGTAGTCCCAGAAAAGCGTTTGTCCTCATTTTTTTTCTTCTTTTTTTTCCGGAGAAGCAACACGCATTTTCCCCCTAACAAAGGATTAAGTTGTCTGGGTTTGACTTCCGTTTGTGTTGATGAACGCGCCTTGGGTAACGATGAATCACCTCCTTGGTTGAGGGAATGGGCTCTTATTATGTTAATAAAACGAAGGTCAAAATAAAAATAAGCGACGTCATATCGTATATCCACGTTGAAAATTTGTAACTTCAACCTACGAAACTTGATGCAGACAAACCGGAATGATCCATATCACGTTGAAATAACGAAAAAGAAAATTGCAAAATATTGCAAGTACATGACCATAAATGCTACATAATTTCTCGCAATACTAATCCAAGTACATAAATTATATACACTCCAAATTATCTTTAAGTAATAACAAAAAACTAAATTTTTTAAAAGTACTTTACCCTTACGCTACGTAATTCTTTAAATACTAATCCAAGTACACGAATTATATAAAACGCAGTCGCTCGTGTATTTTCAAAGCATCTAGAAGAAATAAAAGTAGGAACAGATAATAGACAGATAAATGAATGGGGGAGAGTAATGAAAAATACCATAAAAGAACAAGATGTGGAGCTGAAGAAAACTAGTAATTAAAGATAAGGAAGATTATCGAAATAGATTACCCAACTCAAAAGAGAGAAAGAATCAATAGGGGAAAATGAAATGATAAAAATGAGAGCACAGAGAAGGCAGAATAGGTGGGTCTTTTAGGAAGAGACGTAGATCATCTTCAGCCAGGAATTAAGAATTAGGAGAAAAGCAGGAAAAGTAAGAGAAAGATCAAAAGGAAAAAGAAAATGAGAAAGCGAAGGGAAACAGGATAAGGACCGAACAGATTAAAAAATTTCTTAACTAAGGCTCAGCACTTAACTTATCTGTCCCTTGAACATACTGAAATGAACATCAGAAATAATAACGAAAAAAAAGATGAGTCATATACATAAGACATACAACCAAACGTTCTAAAAGAAAGAAAAAATGTATGTGTATATATATATATATATATATATATATATATATATATATATATAAAGTACATGAGAAACAAGATGGTTACTAAGACACAAGCACACGTTCTAAGAAAAATACAAAATAAAAAGCAGAACAGAGGCAGAACAAAGACAACACAGAAGAAACGTGCCACGGGAAAAGAAATTATGTTGCTGCCCATTCTATTTACAGCAAAAAATAAATAAATAAAATAAAATAAAAATTAAAGTTCATGGGAAGTTTCACTGTAACATACCGGTGTTCTTGTCCACATGCAAAATTAAAAGCTGCACTATGATAATAGTAAAAAGAGCGTATTAAAATGACACGCACACAAAAACTACGCACAAAACATAACACTTTCAATATACAAACACCGGAAAGGATTGCCCTTTAGGTTTCTAGTCATAAGGACGAAAAGTCTTTGGTAATTGCCATATTCACTACTTATATCTAAGCCTCTTCGGAAACATGTTTCCTGTTTCGCACAACACTCCAAGACCCTTGTTTTGAACTCGGTAGTAGTGTCTACTTTTAAGTAGAGAGAGACCTTTGGATCAACGCCCTCCTCTTACTTGTCACTCCAGGCGACAGTGGAAAGTTAATTCTGGATACTCAATAATCTGTATCGTCTAAAAGGACAATTACTATCTCAAGGAAGCTACTAGCCACGGCTGGAACAGCTGTCGGTTATCAATAAATGGAAGAACATTGCAGTGATTTTCGTATTTTCCTTCAAAGTTTTACCCTAGAGAATTATATACATATAATATATATTGATGAAGACTAACTCGTTCGTCTTTCCCCAACAAAAAGGAGCAACGCTGGGTTAGGTCAATGTCTAGATGGGTGATCACCAAGAAAAGACAGATCAGAGTATAGCAGTAGCAATTTCACCTCATAAATATTTGCTGAAAACCGGCAGCTTAACACCCACTAGTACCGGTTTGCATATAGTATGTATGTGAACTAAAGCTGTGTCAAATAGCAATAACACATCATTTATACAGAAAACTGAAGACAAAACCGGTCAGGATTTACACTCGGTGTTTCTTTTCCCAAAAAATGGCAAATCATATAACGAATATGATTTAGAAATCAAACAGGTTGAAACTGCGTACGATTTTTTGCTCCTATTTGAGCATGAAGCATGGTATGGTAATAAAATCATATCCAAAGGAATTTTTTTGTTTTCATTTTGAAAATGAAACTTTAAGAAGCATATTGGGAGTCGATGGTAGTAGAGGGTGAGAAATGTCACCATATAGGAAGTTACAGTTTCTATACGTAGATGAGATAATAATGAAAGGGAGATGGAGATGCCTTGGACATGTCCTCAGCACCCACCCAGGTAGAGTAGTAAGTGATTTGCGCCAGCTGGTTTCCTCTGGGCACCATAAAAGTTGGAAGACTCCGAATAACTCGGAGTAGATCTATGGATGACATGAGTACAATTTTACAGACGCAATGGAGGTCCTAAGGCCAAAACTTAGTACAAGGGGCTACATACCCTTACAGAGATACAATGGCAAGAAACACTTGTGGACTGCACTTAAGAGAAAGAGACTGTGCTGTTATATAGTCCCACCTAAAAATAGGACGAAAACAAAGGCCTACCAAGACCACTTTGGGGTTGTGTAGCTATCCACCTAAACATGAAACTCATATAAATAAAATATTGATCTCTGAATGACATAAATAAATAATACTAATTTAAACTAATTAGCTAAAAAATCTTTATCCTCAAATAAGAATTTAGAGTGAAATTAAATTACTATTACAATCCGAGACGCACAGATGCAGCGACATTCAAAACAGGCAGCTGTTGTCCTTCACAAGATCGGCTTAAAACAATTTAATCTCTTCATTTACTTAGGCGAGCAAAAATACCTTGAAAGTTGTACTGCAATTTTAATACCAAAGAATTCATCTTAATAATCAAATCACGCCCAGGAAAAACACTTGGCGGGGAGGAAGAGAGGAAAAAATGAAAAAAATGGCGCCCATTAGTGGAAAGATTAAAAAGCACAACTTTTAATTCGGCAACAAAAATTGGAAATGACAAGTCGTCTCTCTCGGGTTTACGCGGTACCGTCACCTGTCTGCCAAATGGGACGTTTTTGTCGACGTTTTTCTCTCTCTCTTTTAACAACGTTCCTTTTATATCTTTACACGTGAAGAATATGAACAGCAGAAGGGTTTTAGAAGTCCGGTCCTGGAGAGCGAGAAAGGAGAAAAAAAGAAAAAAAAATTCCCTGTTATAAAAGCGACGCATTTCACGCCCTGTGCAGAGCATTCTCATGATTCTTCTTGCCGGAGATTTTAATGGCAACAGAAGCATTTTATTAAAGTCATTCTTACTCTCGCCGTTATTCCTCTATAGCGCTTTTAGTTCTAGTGATAAAATGATAATGAGTGAATTTAATCGTCAATTTCCTGTCGTGTTGCTCAAATAGGATGTTAATGATGCAGAAAAGCATTAGTCAGCATCATGAAATATTCGGTACTTAATTATCCATTTACATAATATCCGCTTGTATTAAAATTGACAGCAAGACTACGGGTATTATATTATAAAATTCTTCATAGGAAACTTCAACATACTCCATGTAGGAATATCCCTCCATGTAGGACCATACCTTTAGGAAGATCTACAATTTCTCTCTCTCTCTCTCTCTCTCTCTCTCTCTCTCTCTCTCTCTCTCTATAACCTTTTTCACAATTATGTTTGCCCTTATTAACTAAGCACCTACATTTGCGTATTTATTGGGCATCTCAAGTGCCATATTTAGTCGCCTTGAACTCTGGCTTAATTTACACCAGCGCCATCTTAAAAGTGAGACAGCAAAACAATTGAGAAGTTATGTAGCGAGACTGAGATATATATGAGCTATATTTCTAAAAAAAAAAAAAAAATTGGCAGGTTCAAGCGTTTGTTTGTATGGTGTTTTTACGTTGCATGGAACCGGTAGGTTATTCAGCAACGGGACCAACGGCTTTACGTGACTTCCGAACCACGTCGAGAGAGAACTTCTATCACCAGATATACAACAGGTTCAATAGTGCTTTTTCGTAGATATAACAAGGGTGCTCTAGGGTCGTTCTGGTTGAAAGGACCTATGGCATAGACAGCTACAGCGAAATGCCGAGTACAAAATCTCAAGCGCGTCATCGAGCCAAGGTAGATTATTTTATCTGGATGAAAAATTACTGTATTAGCATCTGATCAAAGAAAGGAAGACTCTCTGAATGTCCATCGCTTTTTAGTTTTCTGTAAAAAAAAACTATTGTAACGCATTTGTCTTCTGTCCGTCCTCACTTTTTCTATCAGCCTTCAGATCTTAAAAACGACTGAGGCTAGAGGGCTGCAAATTGGTATGCTGACCATCCACCCTCCAATCACCAAGCATACCAAACTGCAGCCCTCTAGCCTCACTAGTTGTTACTTTATTTAATGTTAAAGTTAACCATATTCGTGCTTCTGGCAACGCCATGGACAGGCCACCACCAGGCCGTGGCTGAAAGCTTCATGGGCCACGGTTCATATCGCATTATACACTATACAGAAAACTCGACTGTGTCGAAAAAACTTCGGCGCGTTTTTTACTTGTTAAGTATAGTTTTTATAGTAGAAAACCAATCGGAAATAGCAACGGACAGAAAATAACGGTTAATTTTTAAAAGAGAAACTCTCCTCCGTGAAAGATCGAAAGATCCATAACAGGAATGCCTTCTTGCTGCTCTGGTGGAAGCACAGGAAGACTAACAATATTCCAAAATCTAAGTTTTACAACAAAAAAGAGAAACGAAGGAAGACCTGGATAAAGCTGCGTGGAAGAAAAATGATTCCCTAAATAAGATTAGCAGGAAAGGTTACATCATGAGGTGCATCCTATTCTAGGCTTATCTGAAGCGAAAAGCGAAAAATTCCTTTTAAATTTACTTTATTAGGGAAAAACCCAGTTGATACGATAATAAGGCGTCTACCAGGTCAAGAGGAGGATTGGAGTGGGAATTACCTACAAACACGACAGTGCAACGAACATAGAGTCAAAGCCTGCATAAGTATGGGCAAAGTTGACATAAAAAGTTACATAACGATTTAAATTGACGGCGATAATTTCATCACACGCTTGCGTGTATTTAAAAAGCGGAAGTAGACACGGAAATACGGGTACATGTACACTGAAAGCTGCGCAGATATTTAGATTCAAAGAAGATTACGACACACTGAATAAGCTGTTTATTCATTTTCAAAATCACAGATTCAGCGTACCAGCTGATCCGCGCAATGCAGATGAAAAGGAATTATGGAATAATAGGATGTTTGCAGGTCGCTAGTACAAGCGCGATACAGATAAGCTCAATCTTTTTTTTATGCTATGATGCCAGATTCCATCTTTTTATCTTTGAAATAATGGGCGTAATGGTCTTGGAATTTTAGCATAATAGTCGAAATTTTCTTAGTTATATTCTTTCACTTATTACTCGGACTCGATAATCTTAAAGAGCGTTCGACTCATTAAAAGCCGACGGAGAAGCCTGCCATTAGTTCTCAAAATATCTTGAAACATTCAAGAAATCTATGAATTTCCTTCGAAGCATTTAAGATATGAATTGTAGCCCGGATCATTTTCCGTCAACTAAGCACAACGTGACTTTCTGTCACTTCCTTCGAATCAACACCATATTCTTTGCTTAAATTTCAAGTCAATGGCCCCAGGGGGTTTGTTCCTTATGAATAAGAGTTCATCTCCTAAATAATTATAATACACTGGTAACTGAACTTTAATCTACAATGAGGACTGACATAATACACAGTTTTTAAGGAGAGTTGGGGGGGGGGGGGGGGGTCCAAATACAGTAAGAAGAGTGGGGGGGGGGGGGGGGGGGTTGGGGGGGGGGGGGGACCAAACACAGTAGAAGCAATACACTTCTTTTATCCTTTCCACGCTGATGGGCAACTCTCTGTCTCTCTCTCTCTCTCTCTCTCTCTCTCTCTCTCTCTCTCTCAGAGGAACATGAAAGATCCTGCGATCTACACCCCTTAGCTAGATGGATTCTCACAATTGTTTATCCTTTAATAACGGTAAGAGCCTTTTCTTTGGTGGTGTTTTAATCTCTTGTGCGAGTTTCCGTTCCCACCACCCACCTCTCTCTCTCTCTCTCTCTCTCTCTCTCTCTCTCTCTCTCCTCTCTCTCACATAGGTGCTATTGAAGACACTGTTATGCATTTAAGGATGTGTATGCCTGTCAATTCTATTGTCTAATTTTGCATTAGGCATGTAATATTTAGCCTCCATTTAAAAGAGGCAGTAACTGGATGGGTGCCCATCAGGTAACTCCTTATGCCTCGGCACTAAACCGTAAATATTTTTCCTTATTAAAAAGTTAAAAGTACGGAAAGACACTGGCAATCCTTTCTAGAACCACGCCCTCCCAGACGAAGATACAGAGTTCTGGAAAATTAGAATGCCTTTTTAAATCCAGTCTAAACATTACTAATTACCGTTGCTCATATCCAAAATAAACACTACTAATTAACTTTGCTGTTGAATACAGATATTTCTTTGTAATTTTTTCTCTTTCATTATTTCACAGAGAAGTGAAGAGGTGCTCTTGACGTAATTTTTAGTTTTATGTGTGCGCGTGTCTAGTGTAATTGCATGACACTATTAAATGAGATTAAGTAAAAAAAAATTAGACGGCAGAAATGTTACTTATATAAAATCTGTCTAACCTACACTCAAGTTCAAGAATAAATATTCATTATACTAACAACGTATTCAATAATAAATATTCACTGTACAAACACAAAGTATGCAAGATTAAATATTCATTATACCAACATAAAGTATTCAAGAATAAATATTCATTATACAAACAAAGTATTCAAGAATAAATATCCATTGTACAAACAAAGTATTCAAGTATAAATATTCATTATACAACCAAATCATTCAAGAATAAATATTCATTATACAACCAAATTATTCAAGAACGAATTTTCAGTATATAAACAGAAAGTATTCAAGAATAAATATTAATTATACAAACATAAAATAATCAATTCTAATATCAATTCACAAGATCAACCCGTATTGATATGGAACAAGCCTACAGGGGCCACTGACTTGAAATTACGGATTCCAACGAATATGGTGTTCATTTGAAACAAGTTACAGATGATTATAAGAAAAGAGAGAGAAGAGAGAGAGAGAGAGAGAGAGAGAGAGAGAATCAGTTTCTAGAAAAGAAAAAAGACAAAATAAATAAACTAAGCGTATAAAGCCATTACTATTTCAAAATAATACGACATCAGGGAAAGTGATCAATAGTATAATTAATAAGCAATCCCTAGAATAACGATCATAGCATCTGGGACAGCTAAACCTTGAAAAATAAAAATACCGGTAATTAAGAAAAAGAAACGCCATCTATGTTAATGTTCCCACGTTTCAGAAGCTCCGTACAAAAAATTTCCACGAATCGTTTTGGCTCAGTACTTTCGATTGTCGAAGGCATTCAGAAGAAGAAGAAGAAGAAGAAGAAGAAGAAGAAGGAGAATCACAGACAGACCTGAATGGGTCTTACCAGAGCTTGGGGTAATGTCTGTCTGGCGAGCTCTGTCCTCTGTCTCCCCAGGAGCCTCCCAGGAGGAGACGAGACCCGTCCACGGCATAACTGAATTGAAGATGATACTAATGGCGATGGGAGGGTAATGGGTGAGGAGTTAATGGCGGATAAGGTTAATGATGATTATGGCGGAGGTTAATGGCATGATGGGGAGTTAATGGGAAAAAAATGTTCCGCGAACCGCTCCTCCTCCTCGTGCGTGTCCCTGCGGCAAGTCCACTTGTGTCTGTGTTTTTAGCTCGGGTCTTTGTTTCGACTCTCATGTACGTCACCAAACACAACAAAACGAAAAACACACACACACACGCAAAAAAAAAGGTGGTGAGGAGGAGGATGGGCACAAGATGAAATTTTTGTAGTTGTATTTTCTTATTTCTGATAACTTTTACTCGTAACTTCAGCGTAACGCTTGATTAATCGTTGTCGTTTCAATTTCAGACAATATATACAAATTCTCAGAAGTTGAAAACCAGAACACTTTCATTCTTTGTTTATAATTTCATGCAGACTTGGAGTTACATAAGTACCTACTGTTTAAGAAACTTGCGTATATTTCAGTCTGTTCCATATTCTATTAGGAAACTCCCGCTACTACTAGGATGTACAGGAAATTCTTCAAATCTTCTAACGTTGATTGCAGCGCTTATTTCCTTTGATGCTCTCTAAATCTGCCTTGTTAATTTTCTGGGGGGGTGGGGGGGGGGGGGATGGGTGAAGGTTTAAAAACAATAGAAATGTGCTAATGGGCACCGTCTAAACCACTTGGCGTGAAGGGATAGAAAAAAAATTAACTGACGTGTAACCGTCATGCAAATCACCTTAATATTTCATATATAAAATGGGGAAAAGTTGCACAAATTGGGTTAGAGTTTATACTGAACTGCATTTTGTTTTAAAGAGTTGCTATAATTGCATATCTCAAAATTCCTGTAATTCAGTAAAGATTGTAAGGACACCCGTTAAAACTGGACAACTACTATTCAACCTATTATACTTTACCGCATATGACTGTTAAGTCTGTAAATGAATCAAAACATTATTATGGTAATATAGATCGATGATGATACTCAAACCAGTCACCTGAATTACTACTCGTCAAATTTGAATGGCATATTAAAAATTAATAATATTTATTTCACTCATTAGCTAACATGCTTTTCATTAAACAGAAGCAAATATCTTGTAAACAGCCGTAAAATATGCGACCTTGACACCAACTAAGATTCAACAGTAAGGAAAACTGCATAGTTTTATGTGTGACAGACAAAGTGCCATTCAATCATTCAGAATTGCCGTCTATACCTTAGATAATGCAATCGAGTTAAGCATTTGGTCTACTTTAATACAGACATGTCATCTGCAAATGATCTGAAAAATATTTACAACAGATATTTTTATAATTTTCATTGTAATCAACGAGTGCAAATACCTATACAGCAGTATAATGTCTGATCAAAAATACAATTGAAAAAAAAAATCTCGGTAGCAGTATAATGTTTGATCTAGAACACACTTGAAAAATAACATCAACTGATTCTCACTTCACCCAGAGGGTCGGTTACAATATAAAATAATTAACAAATACTATTTTTCTTCAACATTAATTACATTGCTCCTTTTATGACGGGAACTCGCAGAAACAAAACGAAAAATATAATATCACGTCTATCTAAAGAGTCTAAGAGTGAGGTAATTTATAATGGAAACTAAATCACAACAAAAAGCTGATAAAAATCTACAGTAATTAAATCTCTTCGCTTGAATCTATTCCTAGGGGGTAATACACATTCCCTTAATTAATTTATATGTATTCAAGCAATCACTCTGATCCAATTAAACATGTATTACATTACATAAAGATAAGAGAATCACAATTGTTTAATAATATACAGGGAGAATAAGCTAAATTCCAAGACAAGTGGAAAAACCATGAGAGGTTCTCAAACACAGACACAGTACTGTATGCAAACTTCATGGTTGTTCCCTCGCTGGAAACTATCGAAAATCATTATGCACGAGTAGCAAGAGGTGGCTCATATGCGCATAATAAACATTGGCCCCAAATTCAAGGAACCGTCCTCTCGGGGTCACTCTCGCCTGCTCTCTCTCTCTCTCTCTCTCTTCTTCTTCTTCTCTTATGAAGCCATCTTGCCCATCCATTTGCAATCCTACGGCAACCTCTCTCTCTCTCTCCGGCTCTCACTCATCTCTCTCTCTCTCTTCTCTCTCTACTCTCTCATCTATCTCTATAGTTCTTCTCTCTCTTACTCTTATGAAACCATCTTGCCCATCCATTTGCAATCCTTACTCACCTCTCTCTCTCTCTCTCTCTCTCTCTCTCTCTCTCTCTCTCTCTCTCTCTCAAAGCAGAGCCCATTCCATATGATCGTTTCTTTCTCTCTTATATTAATACCTCCGTTTATCCACACATCACCTGGAAGGTCATATGTTAAGCAACTGTACTTTAAATTCTCCTTTTGATATTTATTTTTCTTTCAACAGAATTTTAATTCAATACCTTGTTTAACATTATCATCATCTGCAAGATTTCTTGTTTATTCCCTTACTATCGTACAAACATTTCTATTTAATTCGGATATCAGTTGTTAACGATCCCTATCCGCAAAGAAAAAAAACTGACACTGGATAAACTAAGATATAAATAAGAAATGAGGATAACAAATCTAGAGCAGAGTATTAACAGTTAAGAGTAACAGAACAACAGAATTGTGACTGAGCTTAACCTCGCCAAAAGATCGGGCCTTACCTGACGAGGAGACGAACCTTATTTCGTACGAGCCTGTTGGCGCGTGCTACACACGCTGGAACCCATCGCTGCTGTCTCCCCCACCCTACTGATCCCCAACCAACCCCGTCCGCATCCGGGCCAGACAAACAGGTTTGCTGTTGGAGAGTGGATGTCTCCCCTACCCTCCCGTCCCCCTACGTACCCCGCCCGCCTGGGCGGACAAACAGGTTTACATGGGATGGTATGTCTAACATACCATCACCCAGGGAGGACGAACAAGATCCACTCGGATTTTATTAATTAATATAAATTCCATGAAAAACAATAAACGCTTTATTCATCTTATTACTATGGTATCCTATTATTTTTACTTGCTTCTGAATACGAGGAATCCTATAACAATTTAAGTATTATGCTGGACGGATGGTTGCATACAGGTAAAAAGTCAAAAGGCTATTTAAAAAACGAAGATCTTGTATGGAAAAGTAAGAAAAGAACAAATTCCAAAGTTTGTATATTTCGTACGCCAGACTACCACACACTATGCGCTGCTTGAATGCCTTCTTGAAAACGAGACAAACAAAAGCATTTGCTTTCACAACGCGTGTAAGCATTACAACCAAACCCATTATTCCAAATATCATGGAATTAATGCAAAATGCCTAAGTTCAAATATGTTCATAAGGAGAATGCAACTTTTGTTCAATTTTGAGAAAAAAGAAAAAGAAAAGAAGCTATGCAAGAATTGAGGAACCTAGTTTGTGTGTGTGTGTGTGTGAGAGAGAGAGAGAGAGAGAGAGAGAGAGAGAGAGAGAGAGAGAGAGAGAGAGTCACCTCTCAAATTTAATGTAAAGAAACGAACCTTTTCAGCTTGGCAAGCTACCAGTTAACGAATCGTTGTAAGCTCAAAGTAAAACAGACACAGCAAACCCTACAACTCATATAACAAATCAAAAATAGCGAGCAGAATATGCAAGTACTTCGCCCTACCTACTTACCCCCAAGAGAAAGCGGTGGGTTGGAAATTTCAAGTTCTGAATTAAGTGCGAGACAACCAATCTTACTTCGTGCTGGCAACATCTGGTCGCCATAAATTCGGTGCTATTTAACGTCTTGAGCCCCCTAATTTTAATTCTTTCGCTTCTGCCGCTCGTATATATAGTCTCGTTTACACCTCGTTAACACTGGCATACATTCGTTCGTTCGAGCCATTTTTGCTATTCCCAAAGAGTCCGGAGTTTATTTGGAAGTAATAAAGGATATGTTTGCATTTTCTTCCCCGGAAAAATATTTACTTTACGCGCAAACGCCGGACTTTCGTATTCGGCCTCTCGCGTCAAAGGTCCGGTGTGTATTTACCATTAGCATAATCACGGGAACGTTTTATGTATTGCCCTTATTAGGAAACGCTGAAGCCATTCTGGAGGGCTGACACTCTTCCCTTACAGTTTGCACACTTTTTTAGTTTTCCGTGAAGGAAAACTATGAGATGGCTTTGTCTGTCCGTCCGCACTTTTTCTGTCCGCCCTCAGATCTTAAGTCATCGGACATGAAAATTCAAAATTCATAACTCTATGGAAAAATTTAATCATTTGATTAAATAACTTCATGATTCATTTTGCACGATTTGCTCATTTCGAGAGTTTTACATAACTTCAAGACATTAAAAGGCTGTTATTTTTATAACAACACGTAACTTCATGACTTATGGGATGGATTAGAATTGCTTTCATAACCGTGCTAAAATAAAAATAAAAAATATTGAAAATATTCAATAAAAAGTAATTAAAACAAAGCAACCAATTCATCCGGCATTTACTCCAGCACTGAAAAACCATCAAACGAAAACAATGACACCATATTGCAAAAACCACTGATTTTCATGGTACATCTGTAATAATTACTCTATATAAATGTAAAAATAATATATTTTAACGATTCTGTACTAATATATGGGGGTTTAGCCTGCCTACTGATGGGTAACAGAGCGGGTGTCATCCTGAAACAACTATCTATTTTATCTTTCTGCTACCATCCATATAAAAAAGAAGAAAAAGAAGCTTCCATGGAAATGTCAAAATTCGTAGGTTGTACGATTTCGGAAATGGTGATGAAAAAGGAACAGTCCGCAAAAATTTTCTAAAAACGAGGTATACACTTTCATAAAAGCTACACAGTCAGGTGTAAAGTGTGCTTGAATGACTAGATGTAACCTAAATAAAAGGATATATGTTCATAAATATATGTTTACACACACACACACACACACACACACACACATATATATAGTATATAATATAAAATATATATATATTATATATATATTATATATATATAGATATATATTACATTTCTTTAACTCACATTGGGACCGAGCCCAGACCTTTCAAATCAGAGGCCAGGCCGTTAGCAATTCACCCACACACGTCATAAAAGAAGTTGGAATCTAAGTACTCCGTACCTGAGGTTTTTCATAGGCTAGCTATATATATATATATATATATATATATATGTATATATATTATAATATATATATATATATATATATATAAACAAATACCAAACTGTGAGCTATAAGTTCCCTTCACTCAAATTCAATTATTTATTATTACACCTGGCAGACATCTGATTCAACACCAAATTCCAAATTAAAAAAGAAAGAAAAAAAAAAACTTTAGAACGCCAAAGGCTGACTTACATGCAAATACATATACATAATTAACCTGGACTCAAGGTAATTAAAATGTTGTTAAGCAAGTTAGTAGAAAATAACATTTGCATTTCTATAGGCATAAATTTGAGCTCGCGTGAAAAAGAGCCGCTCTCCAGTATTCCATAATTCATTCGTCCCTTTACTTACCATTAATTTGAATGGAGGTGAGCTAAGCTAATCTAGTTCAGTAAGAATGAATATCACCATCAAATTAACTCATTATACCTGTTTACATCTCCCCCAATTACCGGAGCCTCTGAATTTGCTAATTATATTCCACTCTGTTATGTCGCTCCTCTCAACTGATTATCTCATTTGCCTTGCTCTATTAAGTCATTACTCTAATTAATTACATTAATCCTAAACCTGATAATTTTTGACATAATTTTTCCTCCCCTGGTCGCTTTCCCTAATTCCGTTTAGCATCAGTTATTTCCGTGACGATTTATTTGTCCTAAGATTTAAAGTTCCTTCTAAACACTATGCAGTCATTCCTCCGTCATAAAACGACGGTCCTCGCTAATGGCGTCCCAGCCTCCTCCCCCTCCCCCTCCCCCTCCCCCTCTCCCTCTTGGCAATCAAAAGAATTATCTTTGTTGACTGTTGAATGCAAATGAGAGATTTTGTATAAGGCTTCGAAACACGTCTCTGACAAATATTAGCTTCAGCCCGAGACAACTGTCACCTTCCTTCATAATTACAATTAAACAGAAGTATAAAAATACACGTCGATTTTTTTTCAATTAATTACATGAGAATTTTTCCTCATCTGATTTACACCAATTTCGGTAATATATCTTTAAGATTGTCTATGCTTAACTGCTAGAAAAAGTTTTTTTTATATAAAGACATTAATGTATATTTACTTTGACACGTTGGTTTTAAGCACATTTTTTGGTACACTTTTAGAAAAAAAAATCTTTTTAATTAATAAATAGTTAACGCAAAGTACAGAAATAGTTATTGACATTGTTAGTTCTTTACCGTAACTTCTCAATGATATGAAGATGCCTGCCTGTGTAAGTAGCATTTTTATACAATTATTTTGATTTTCAGGAGAGTCCTCATATTTAGCCTGGGTATCCAGTTTCTGTTCGCCTTTCTTACGATAAGCCGAAGGAAATCAAACGAGTGCATCCAAGCATTTCTATTTCCATTAGTATTTTCTTTGAAGTAAAACTGATCGTCAATCATTCCTGAGGTAAAATCGGTCTTGCCACTAAAACGTAATGGGAGTTATTGCAAAGAATATGGATTTAAAGGAGTATAAAATCACCAGTTCAAGTCGTCAGGCCAATGTTTGCTGTGTTAGTCGTTGGCATTTAGTTAGAAATTGTCATCTAGTCAAATAAATCTCTCTGGCTATTATACAGTTAACTAAATGGAGGCATCAAGGTCTGCAAACCATGACAATCTGCAAACAATAATTGAGTATTGAATAATATTTATATATATATATATATATATATATATATATATATATATATATATATATATATATGCCTTGATATAAAATTATTTTAAAGGGATAAAAAAGTCTTTAAGCAGAGAGTTTCTTGCACTGACGCAGTCCTTTACAAAGAGAAAATGTGGACATTAATATCAAGTCAGTGATTTTGAAGACATCTTTTTTCCTTATGCTTTTGCCTGGTTATATTCATATGACACGGACATCTAAGAATATTTCGTGATTACACTAACACCTTTTTCATAGCCTAAGACAAGTAGTGCTTTCCTTCATACGATTAAGATGCTTAAAAACCCTCCTAAGACCTCGGTTCTTTGACAGCGAATAAACTGCATAGCAAGTCAGAAGACCTAGAAAATAGTCACCGACATTTTCCCAATATATTATATAAACTAAGTAATATTTTAAAATCTTATAAACGGTTCGAACTCGAAAAATGGCACTTCATTTCTTCTGCAATTGCATATCCGTTTGGCGTTTTCAAACCAGCGTTCGTCGGAAGCACCCATCCTCCAACTCCTTGTACTTGTCACATTTTAATATTGACTTTTTATTTAACATTGACGGCTGCATCAACGTTTGGATATATCTGATTCTAAACCATATCTTCCAGTAAATCTGGAGATGAAAAAAAAATTGGTATTTGTGGCTAAACATGTGGTTTTAACATTGCACTCTATTTTCTCAATGTTGATGACAATAAAAATAACGCAGATAGTGATTATTTCTTATTGAATATTCGCCTATATATGTTAGCGTTCTGAGCGATGTCCCACATTTAATTTCGGTAAGTCTCCGTTTCCTATTCGATAATTTTGGTTGAGTGAGTTTTGAGGGTGTGCGCGAAATAGATTTTTTTATTTTCTTTTTTTTCCCGAATATTTCAGATTGGGTGAGAAGCGCCTTGCAATCAAAACTTCGTTACAAGAAATAAGTTTGAGAAGTTTACAACTCCGAATTCACGCATTTGGTTTGGGAGTTAGGTTGAAGGGGGAGGAGGTAATGGGGGGAATGGGGGAGGAAAGGATAGAGATATCTCCCCAAAGACGAGGAAAAGCAGATGAAGGCGGAGAAGGAGAAAGGATGGATGGCTGAATCGCAGATAATATTTTTCTAAGCGGGTCACGTGGAAAACAAACTAACAAACAAGCAAACAAACAGCAGTTGAAAAAATCAAAGAGGTTGAATATAGAAGCAAGACAATAATTATGTATCGAATGATTAACGAATTCGTTCGGAAATAACTAAACCGAAAATATTAGCCATACAGAACCTCAACCTAAAGACGACTATGACAGAAATTCGTAATTTACGGGCCAAATAATTTGGTGTATAATTGTCGTCATCTTTGCCACCGTCAATGTATACCAGACTGGCACAAAATAATTGTAAAACCCGCAGGTATTCCTGTTCAAGTATACATACCAGCAGCAAGATACACTACACAGGTAGTGCTTGTGCAAAAAATACTTCAAGATAATATATATAAAGGAAAAGGGAACTAGCTCCTTTGTACAGACGGTTTACAGTATACATTGGATTGGGATGGGGAAATACTTTACGTAGGGTTGTATGAAGTTAAGGGCAAAGTTAAGGAAATGAGGAAGACCGTAAGACGGTAAAGTTTTGTAAAGCAAAGATTTGTAGGTAAGCAATCCCTTTGTTTTGAATCCGTTATACGAATATATATTGGTATATAAAATCTAGGCCTAAGGCCAAGCGTGGGAACCTATAAGGTCATTCAGCACTGAGATTAATGTTGAGGCAATTGTTTGGAGACGGTGGAAAGTAAGGTCCAAGAAAGAGAATATAAACGGAAGTAGAGTGAAAGGAGTTTCCGATATAAGAGGTTACATGACTGGAAGAGCAACCCGCCCACCCTCACCCCCCCCCCCCCCCAAAAAAAAAAAAGTTATTCTGACCAAAATTGAATTAAAATCAAAGACTAGGTTCATGACAACAGCGAAGTCCGGTGATGTCAAGAAGATAATATTATACTTTCAGAAAATCAATAAAATATGTAAATTGTTGTGCAATTTCTGCATCTTTGGCAGAAATATTTCTGAATATTTTGACATTTGTTTCAATGCTACATAATTAATAGTCATTCCTGCATCACCGACACAATATGGAGCTTGCAATGAGAAACGGAATTAATTTATCAAGTTACTAATCATGAAACACTGAAAATGAGTGAACATAAACGATTAAAATATTGTGAATTAACTATAAATCTAAATACAAAAAAAACTGAAGCTTAATGTTAAAAGTCATAGAGAGAGAGAGAGAGAGAGAGAGAGAGAGAGAGAGAGAGAGAGAGAGAGAGAGAGAGAGATGGAACATGGAAAGAAATGGCAAGAATGTCTGTGAGAGGGAGATGGAATGTAACTGAGTCAAGGG
Source organism: Macrobrachium nipponense (assembly GCF_015104395.2). Classification (NCBI taxonomy): domain Eukaryota; kingdom Metazoa; phylum Arthropoda; class Malacostraca; order Decapoda; family Palaemonidae; genus Macrobrachium; species Macrobrachium nipponense. Next base: position 24,754,409 of record NC_087209.1, on the reverse strand, counting down.
ACGAGATTAGAAAGTGAAAGATATTATAAATTATGCAAGCCATCACACCTTACTTGAGTATTTAACAAGAACAACTTTGAAATAAGAACGTACCCTTTTGATGTTTTGAACGTATATCTGAGAAGCTTAGGGAATACAATGTTGCGAATGCAAGTGGCAGCTTATACATATATATATATATATATAATATATATATATTATATAAATATATTTATTATAATTTAAAATATATATATATATATTATATAGATATATATATATATATATATATACTATATATATAATATATATATATATCTATATATATATAGTATATATCTATATATATATAATATATATATATATAATATATATATCTATATATATATATATATATAATATATATATATACTATATAAAGATATATTATCTAAATACATATATATATATATATTCATAAATAATATAATAATATATATATATATATATATCATATATAATATATATAGAGATTATATTGATAGTTTACAAAGGCATCCATGAGCTATAAGCACCATGGAAACAAGAAATTTACGGCAGAGTTCTTGAAATACAGAGAATCAAAACGAACACGGAGTCCAAAAACAGCGAGTGAAAGATGGTCAAGGTCTACTGATTAGTTAAAAATCATGTGTCACAATATACACATGAGACTGAATTTTGATGAGTAGCAAAACATTCACGGGACTACACGTCATGCTTTAGAAAGAAATGCCAAGAAATATTTAAGGGGAAAGTAGTTTGGAAAGAATGAATGATCGTTAAAAAAACAAAAATACAACAGTGGAAAAACCACGAAGTGGAATACTTGATTAATTGCCAGACAGGTAAAAAAAAGAAAAAAAAGAAAAATGAAGCTGATCAAGGGGGAATTGCATGCATATGTCATTAAATTCATCTACGGTACAGTCGACTAACAGATGAAGTTCCTAAGAAATGAATCAGCTGCTATTTTTGGGTCAATATATCATCACTTTTCTGTTCTTTGTCACGAAATGTTTTATACACTAAAATGTTATGTAGTGTAGAACAATGTTTCACTTTTAGTGACAGGGAAAAGATAACTGAAAAAAAGTAGAATGCTTGAAATTTTATGAACACAATAAAAAAAACTAAAACCCACTTAACATTAAAATATTATTGATAAGTCACCCACCCTAAATTCTTACAGCTCATAACAGTGATCAAATTTTCACGACGAACAATGCGTACCATAATCCCCTCGGCAGTGACTCCGTCACTTTCATTACTTTATTCCCAGCTGATTTTATAACTGCGACCGCAATATTTCACGCAGATGTTTCTTATTATACCCGAAGAAGGGGATAATTTCCTTGATGGATGGCGGCCATAAACCCGAGTGTTAACGGCGCACACTATCATCCAGGCAAATTACAAGTACGGTGACAATGTGCCTTTGTGCAATGGATATTAGTTATTCTGCTCGGTGCAATTGCAGTCCTCGTGCAGGTTTTCCTTTCGCACAATTACGAGGTAATATACAAGAAGAATAGATGATTTATATATACTTACATACAGACCGTACTTGACTCACAAAATATACGTGTATAATCAATTGATACTTAGCTACTGGAAGTGCAGGTATCGCTAATTTGTACACACATGCTCATGCACGTTTTACATACTTATGTACTTTATCAACTGTAATAGCATTGATTATTTGTTTTCGTTTTATCATGATAATTTATTATCATGATAATTACAATACACGTCTGAATATTTGAATATGCAACGTTGTGAACGCAGTCACACATATGAACACATATTGTGTACTTAGATGGTAGTGAGCATATACATAACATAACCACAAACCTGCATTTGTGCTGGAATCATTGATTCCACCGTCAAACCTAGCGCCTTAACTCATTCTTCTCTTATAACACATTTCTTTATAGAACTATTTTAAGTTCAAAACAGTCCTGAGCTAAATTTTTTCTCTGGCTGCCATGGTTGGTTTCTTTCATGGGCAAGTCAATATCACTGATTCCCGACCTGTTATTTGCAACAACCACTATAGTCCACTGGGAATGGTCTCGCACAGTGCAGTAGTTAAAATCATACTCGCGAGAACCAGCTTTTGTTTGTTTGTTTGTTTGTTTGTATGGTGCTTTTACGTTGCATGAAACCAGTGGTTATTCAGCAACGGGACCAACGGCTTTACGTGACTTCCGAACCACGTCGAGAGTGAACTTCTATCACCAGAAATACAAATCTCTCACTCCTCAATGG
>NC_087209.1:24742141-24747141 GCF_015104395.2 Macrobrachium nipponense | reverse complement strand
ACGAAACTTAATGATGTCGTCCTTTGCTTAATCATGAATGGAACATTAAAGACTAATGATAACGATTCCAGCTTCTAATATATCAAAAGATTCTCAGCTCCTTGAAAGACTACAAGCAGACTCGCCCTAGTCTTTTAAACTTTCAAATTTCTAAATTTCAAAAATAAAAACAATGCTAAGTATTCATGCGTTTGTAAAGTGTATTGCTGTTTTACAATAAATGTTATATATATATATATAGATATATATATATATATATATATACACATATATATACAATATGTAATATATACATAATATTATATATATATATATACATATATATATATATATACATACTTAATATATATATATATGCATATATATAAATATATATATATATATATATATAAGATATATAATTTATATATTAATATATATATGCATATATATAGATATATATATATATATATATATATATATATATATATATATATATATATATATATATATAGATATATAGGAGAAGATAGAGAGAGAGAGAGAGAGAGAGAGAGAGAGAGAGAAGAGAGAGAGAGAGAGAGAGATAATACTCTTGAAGAAACAAAAGTAAAATAGCAATTATTAAGAAACCTCAATTGAAATCTGAGTTTGCTCTCATAACTGGTAAAAAATTAAGATATATATTTTGCTGTAACAATAGTAGATACACATAAAAAAATCTCGACTAATTTAACACCGAATACAATAGGGATGAAAAGATTCCTAACCAATGTAAAATAGCTGTTGTTAGACAACTTTAATTGAAATCTGAGTTTGCCTTCGTACTAGAAAAAAATTAAGGATACATTTCACTAGAAAGAATACTACACAGGAAAAAACACATCTCGATTAATTCAACAGTAAATACTATCCAACGCCAACTAAAAGATTCTGGCGTGAAATGTGATCGTAAAGCAGTAGAATAAAGCAACAAAACTAAACTATTTTCAAATAACAAAAGAAAACATTTAAACAGGAATTTATATATATAAGACACCTCAGTGGCGTGCTCGGTAGGGTCTTGGCCTGCCACCTCGGTGGCAGCGAGTTCGATTCTCGTGCATTCCACTGAGGGGTTAGAGATGTTGCTGAATAACCACTGGTTCCATGCAACGTAAAACCACCATACAAACAAACAAAAAACAATTAATCAAAAGATTTAAATAACGTAAGATTTATACTAAGGAAGCCAAAACATTACTGAGGGTTACTGAAGCCAATCATCAGTATTTTTTATCTTTTACTTCCGAGCTCTTCAATTCGCGAATAAAGTCAGAAGTATACATCACAAAGCTAACCTGTCAAAAAAAAAAAAAAAAAAAAAAAAAAAACTAGAACATATCGAAAGTAAAAGAAAAGCATCACTACCGTAAAAAATAAAAGAACAGTATTTGCCATAAAGACTACTACTGAGTAACAGAGAACCATTACAAACATGTAATCCACAGGACCTACTAACAAAATCAAATCCCTCATCTTGCTATAACATAAGCATACTTGTATCTGGAACTCCCATTCAGAACCAGTATCTATCTCCTCACTCACAAGTGTCTTTTTACCTGTTCAGTAACGCATTCTATCTAGCCATCAGTACACATCTCTTAAGATCTCCCATTCAGCACCAAACTGTTTCAACCCATCCATATGCGTCACAAGAACACCCCAGTCTAACCATCCATCCATCCACAATCTCCATCACCACTACTAAAGACGAAGGACGAATCCTCCCCCATCCAACTTCAGCCAAAACCTTGTGTATTCCTCCGACCCCCTTTCCATCCACGCCACGCTCTCCATCCACCCACCTATCACCGCCACTTACCTCGTCAGAGCAGTGTGGGAAAACTCAACTTATACTGCTGGTTGTACTTGTGTCTCTAACTCTACAAATGAACGAAGAACTTTAAAACAAAAATTCATTTCCTTCGAGAGAGGAATTTTACATCAATAGCCATTTAGGGGTAATTGGGCATCCCTTTTCTCCTGGGGGAAGCCAGGGGTGAAGATGGAACTTGGGCCTGATGACGATGATGAAGATGATGATGGTGGTGGCGGTGGTGATGATTGGGAGAATGTTGAAGGGATAAGAGAGGTCTAAAAGTGCGGTTTAAAGACAATAGATAAATGAGAGAAAAGATAAACTGTCAATGATTAAGTCGTCAAAATTATATAAAGCCTTACAAATAAGCCAAATATAAAATATTCATGATGAAGGTAAAAATAAAAATTCAAACCATATATAACCATAAGTTTATGAGAGTTGAGGTCACGAAATATAAAGCAAAAAATTGAATATTAGGAAGACGAAACGTGCTTGAAATACCATGAAATATAACACGAATCCACGAAAAAATATATAGTTCTCAAAAACAAAAAAATTATCTTCCTTAATAATATAATGATAATGAACCATATGTTGAACAGGCGTCGGAGAAGAAAGGGCCATCGACCCTATGGATGATAAAATTTGCAGGTGTACAAAACAAAGGGCATTCCTTGACCGACTGATGTTTAGAAAGTAAAAGAACAGATTCAGAAGAGTCTAAGGTCACAATACAAAATACAACAACAAGGAAGTTCTGGGAATAACTTTCTTTCCTCTTGAGTATAACATTTGACTGAGAAATATACCATCTCCTTCCTTAACTGTTGATGAACGGAAGCTGTCATTGCTGATGATGAAGTGAAATGCATTAAGTGGTTATCGTCAATGACATGTGTTTCTGTTTTATTTATTTATTTTTTTTCCAAAATTAATGTAACAGCTTCCAAAGCAAGTAAACGGACTCTCATCTATTGCCAGTCCTGTGCAGCTTTGGAAGTTGAATTAAGACTTGAAAGGGCATAAAATTGTTACTCATTTTACTAAAGTTGATGAGAGTTGGGCTGCCTGACTAAACAAGCACTACCAAAGGAGAAACAGAACAAGCAAGGGTGCCGTTTGAAAGGTATATCCCAACTACTGTTACTACAATTAGCGAGAGTCAAGTATGAGCCACAACATACCACCTTTAGGCAATCTTAAAGATTCATGCAACTGCCCGCCATCAAAGGAGTCTAATTGGAATAGACCTCCATCATCGTATACACATACGAAGTCTTTATTACTTGAGGGAAATTATCACCAGCTTTTAAAAGGGAAAATCGGAGATCAAAACAACTGTGTCACAACTATTTCCGAACAGTTAAACTTACATGCACATGTACACATTTTGGCGGAGCAAACCACCGACCTATTTAAAATTCAATAAAGGAAAACTTTGGGTCAAACAGAATCACCCCATATCTACGCCTTTCCGAGAGAAAACGACCAAACATGAAAAGTTTCCCCCTGGCAATAGCGTTTTTTGTTCCCGTTTTCTCTCTGGAACGGTGAGAATAATTGGAAATTTTCCCGGCATAAAAATTATAGGGAATCGACTGACGTAGATGTGAATTCCATCCTTTTAAAAGTTGTGCCCAGTTTTCGTCGAAATAGATTATGGCATTTTTTTAAAGAACATCTAAAAGGATACATCCTCTTTATGAATCTCTGCTGGCACACAACCAAGAAAAGCTTTAATCTAAGATGACGATCTATAAAGCTTCGGATAAAAGCCCGACTCGCAATACCATGAAAAACGCTTACATGCTGTAATTCGATCCATTTTTCGTCTTATTTGACCAACTGATGTTTTTCACGAACAAACAAGATATAACCTACTGGAAATTATGCACAGAAATGATTAAGTCTGAAAACATTTCCATGGATAAACAAGATTTACTGCCACTAAACGTTCTATTATATCACATCTCGACACAAATGCACGATCTACACATGTATCTTGAACGCTATAAGGATCAAGAAATACTGGAAGCTACAATGATTATCTGCTGTGCATAAGCAAATGACAAAGATTATAAATGCTGAAAAATGGGGAGTACGACTTAGTTAAAGCAAATCGTTGATGACAAGACTGATCAGTAATGTGAGATGGTTCGATCATGTAGAAAGAACGAAGGGTGGTAGCCTGGCGAAAAAGGGAACATGATGCGGTGCTGGATAACAGGAAGAGACAGCTCTTTGAAGCCGATGACCATAAACATCCAAGAAGAGTAAATGCAAGTCACGATCTTCTTCTTTGTCTTCAACCTTTGAATATGGATTGAATATTGAATTTAGGCCAAAGACCAAGCACTGGGACCTATGAGGCCATTCAGTGCTGTAATGGAAACCGACAGTAAAAGAGTTGATAGGTGTAACAGGAGGAAAACCTCGCAATTGTTAGAAGAGGGTGTAAGGTAAGATGGAAGAAAGATAATACGAAAGGAGGTAAAGTAAAAGGAACGAAAGAGGTTGCATCTAGGGGTCGAAGGCACGCTGCAAAGAACCTTAAGTAATGTCTACAGTGCATCGCATGAGGTGCACTGACGTCACTACCCCACTACGGGGGTCTCCAACCTTAACAATCTCTATATGGGGTCGTGTTCCGTGTAAGCCTTCTCCATCTTCTATCTTACTTATCCTGTTCTCTTAACCCTTTTTCCCGAATGTCAATATTGTTACGTTATCTTTCCATCTGAATCTCCTCCTCCTCCTCCTCCTCCATGTCTACGACCCCTCTACATACATGATCCCCCTCTCTCGGTATGACATTACCAAACCACTGCAATCTTCGCTGTAAATTACGATGAGTGAAACATATGCTTGGAAAATGTTTTCCTATGTTTATCTTTAGTTCAGCAGCAGAAAACAGTTGCCTCGTTTCACTGAGAAGTCATTCCCTGTGTGATAGTAACATTTTCAACTTATATTGTTAGACAGACCCGCCCAAAATTAATGTAAATTTGTTTTCCTACCTATAATCTGAGCTTATCTTCTTTTTGCGAGTCCGATCATAATACCAGCACCGTCGAAACTTTTACCAATATATGTAAGATGGTGTCTTGATGTTAATCTTTACATATTTCTTGCATTAACAAGGTAGGTTAAAACATTT
>NC_087209.1:24717141-24732141 GCF_015104395.2 Macrobrachium nipponense | reverse complement strand
TGGTAATAGTGATTTGAATCTCTTCCGGAAGATCTCCAACCTACCTGGAGTGCTATTTAAACAAGAAACTACCATTATGTATCTAATAAAGTTGTCCACGCTGGTTTAGTGACTTGCTTAACTCACCTACCAAATTCATGCCCACTAGTAGTAGTCATTCATTTCCTTTAATAACAAACTGCTGCCTCAGTCGTTTCAATCAGCATGGACATATATTATTTTATGATAGGCCATTTTTTTTAGTTTCTTCTCTGTTTCACATACTCTCTGGGAACCTACTTGAAAAGTTAAGTGGCTTTTCAGGTAATTCGACAAGAACCTTTGTTCATTTTGCGTTTCAGCAATATTTACAATATTGAAAAAGAAACCCACAAAATCACTTTGTAACTTGTTTACTTCTAAGAATTTACATTTAGTTTTACTCCACACTCGAGTACTTTCAGGCCGTTCTGTGGCCCATCCTCAAGAGATGTTTGGGATGTTAGCCTGGGTCAAGGCCCAGCAGTCCTCTGGAACTTCTTCTCGTTGAGCTGTCATTTTATGTGATGGCTGTTCTGGTTTTCTTGAGAGTTTGGCCAATCCCCTCTTGTCGCTCTGATATCCTGAGTGATGGTCAATGGGATTCACCCTTGTGGTAAGGGTGTGGTCACTAAAAGTCTGTTGGGCAGGAAACCTAATCTCCAGGTCAGCAGGGTCAATCTTAGCTTCTTTTGATATCAAAGCTCGGCTTATGGGATCTTCTGAGGTAAAAGCTTTGTTTCCTTCAATTACTTTAATCTCTCTGATAAGTGCACCTTCTACTACCCTCCTGTGACTAATTTTGTTGCTATAAGCCTACTGTTTTTCAAATCCATCCTATGGTCATTTTTCCAACAATGTCTAGCTATAGCACTCCCCTGAAAGTTAAGCTGTACTGCCCTTCTATGTTCTTGGACTCTAGTCCTTATTCCCCTACCTGATTCCCCCACATATCTGTCTCCACAATTATTGCAATTGATTATGTATACTCCCGCTGCATCATCTGTATTACTGTCTTCTTCCAATTTATTTTTACATACTTTGTTTTTTTACGGTATTATCAAAGGTATATACAAATTTATATTGACTTTCTTTCATTTTTGAAGTGATTTGTTTCATTTTAGGCATAAAAGGGAGGGCAACTATTTTCTTGTTTTCTTTATTCCATGTACTCTCTACAAAGTGATTTTGTGGGTTTTCTTTTTCAATCTTCAGAAGAAAACTGAAAGAAAGAAGTTTTTGTTTGATTTACAATATTAGTAAACAACACTGCATATACACTGACACACAACGAACATTTATATTACACACACACTAACTAACTAGCTCTATATTATATATAATACATATATATATTATATATATTATATATATATATATATATATTATATATATATATATATATATACGGAAAAGCTTCACTGACGCTCCTGGGTTGAAAGAATCCATAGGTTCGCGCCCTGGTCCAGGCAAATCTATTATCGAGAAAAAATTCCCTTCGGTTAAGCATATATGAAAATATATTAATTCCGAGGTAGAGCGAATTAGATATTAAAGGACATTGTAGCTCGATATATATATATATGTATATATATACATATATATATATATATATATATATATATATATATATATATATATATGTATGTAATGTGTGTGTGGGTATGTATAACTGAATCACGAAAATTTGGAACGTGATGTATAGTATATAAAGGCCTTGCAGCGGTATGGTCCATTGTTCGGTTTCCTACATGTCTCTTTTCTCTCTCTCTTTCTATATATATATATATATATATATATACTATATAATATATATATATATAAATGTGTGTGTGCAACATTCAAACGCACACAGACACACACTATATGATATATATATATAATATATATATATATATATATATATATATATATATTTTATATATATATATACATTCACATATATATATTATATATATAAGACATGCATAAATACAGACATATGCGAGTTCGCATTACAATACCATTAAAACGAGAACGCGATACAGGCACTAACACTAAATATGGCCGAGAGGCATTTGCGAAACAGCTACATCATGAAAATAAGTAAAAGGGAACTCAAAATCTTTCCATTCTTTTACCCTGGGGGGTAAGCTTCCCTGGCTGCGCGTATTTGTATCAGTATAAAAGCACACCATGTATATGTATAAGTTCGAATGTAATGTATTCATATCTAGAAAACGCAACGATGTTCTAGTTTTTGCGCAAAATGTTCGAGTACATATAACTGACCAGTACCAAAAATGTTTACGTGTAACACAATCGTAATTAAGTAAAATCTCTTCTATCTCTTTTTCCCTTTACCTCATCTTGCCTCTTCCTAATAAAGCTTGCATTTCAAGTCAATTGCCTCTTTGGTCTTATTCCATATGAATGGGGGTCTTCTGAATAATAATAATAATAATAATAATAATAATAATAATAATAATAATAATAATAACTCAACGCCGGAAATATGATAAAAGCCATAAACACATGGGCAGTGCCAGTAATCAGATACAGCGCAGGAATAGTGGAATGGACGAAGGCAGAATTCCGCAGCATAGATCAGAAAACGAGGAAACATATGACAATACACAAAGCACTATACCCAAGAGCAAATACGGACAGACTATACATAACACGAAAGGAAGGAGGGAGAGGACTACTAAGTATAGAGGACTGCGTCAACATCGAGAACAGAGCACTGGGGCAATATCTGAAAAACCAGTGAAGACGAGTGGCTGAACGGAGTGCAGGGAAGAAGGATCAATAAAATTAAAAGTAGAGAAGACCCAGAAAGAAATATTCACAGAGAGAGGAGAATGACAGACAGAACAGAGGACTGGCACAACAAACCAATGCACGGACAATACATGAGACAGACTAAAGAACTAGCCAGCGATGACACATGGCAATGGCTACTGAGGGGAGAGCTAAAGAAGGAAACTGAAGGAATGATAACAGCGGCACAAGATCAGGCCCTAAGAACCAGATATGTTCAAAGAACGATAGACGGAAATAACATCTCTCCCATATGTAGGAAGTGCAATACGAAAAATGAAACCATAAACCACATAGCAAGCGAATGCCCGGCACTTGCACAGAACCAGTATAAAAAGAGGCATGATTCAGTGGCAAACGCCCTCCACTGGAGCCTGTGCAAGAAACATCAGCTACCTTGCAATAATAAGTGGTACGAGCACCAGCCTGAGGGAGTGATAGAAAACGATCAGGCAAAGATCCTCTGGGACCATGGTATCAGAACAGATGGGGTGATACTTGCAAATAGACCAGACGTGACGTTGATTGACAAAGTAAAGAAGAAAGTATCACTCATTGATGTCGCAATATCATGGGACACCAGAGTTGAAGAGAAAGAGAGGGAAAAAATGGATAAGTATCAAGATCTGAAAATAGAAATAAGAAGGATATGGGATATGCCAGTGGAAATTGTACCCATAATCATTGGAGCACTATGCACGATCCCAAGATCCCTGAAAAGGAATCTAGAAAAACTAGAGGCTAAATTAGCTCCAGGACTCATGCAGAAGAGTGCGATCCTAGAAACGGCAGCACGTAGTAAGAAAAGTGATGGACTCCTAAGGAGGCAAGATGCAACCCGGACCCCCACACTATAAATACCACCCAGTCGAATTGGAGGACTGTGATAAAGCAAAAAATAAAAAAATAATAAAATAAAAAAATAATAATAATAGTAATATTATCATTATTATTATTATTATTATTATTATTATTATTATTATTATTATTATTATTATTATTACTATTCGACTATAGAAAACAGAGGCTCTCAGCCCATGAATAATAGCCAAGTCATAAACATCGTCAAAAAAAAGTTAATCACTGCAGAAAAAAATAATAGGCCAATCGAATTCCTACTTAAGACCCTTTCACAAATTCATAAATTTATTAATGACAATGCATCCAACTGCTTGAGTAAATTCAGGGCAATAAACGAGGGCACTTCATCAGACTTCAACGAAAGGTAAATTAATATATTGGAAACTGACTTCATTTTATATAGAACTAGGATCCACATTTCTTCAGCATTTCACTTATAAATTCTTTGCACACCATTACTCATTTTGTCTAAAAAAGATGCCTACGATATACAGCCTAAGTCAATTATTAAAAAAATAATAAAAGCCCTGCTACTCAATCTAAAAATAAGAAGTTAATTACTTAGCTGCCCAGTGTATTAGAATTTAAGTAGTTTTCCAGTAACAGGATGTGCCGGGCAGATTGGATGTTTTATGTCCAATTTATCCATGGACGACGTCACTTTGTTTCATAATGAGATTGAAATCCAATGAATGAGAGCACTGTGAAATGATAATGGGTTTACTGCGTCTCTCCGATTCAACCAAGGCTTCATTCCAAAAAATCGTTTTTACCGGTCTTGGCCTTATTTTCAGGCAATTCCCGGAGTTCTTTTGGAACAAGGTTTCGACATTCCGCTGCCAAGCCATTTGCTCGATTTCTGTATAAGCGAACGCTTTGAAAATACCCTATTTCATGCTTCATTCAACTTGAAATATATTTCAGTTTAAGACAGGTTATAATAGTTTCAATTTTTGTCTTTATTTAATATACGTTTAATAATGTGAAGAGTAGCATCCTTGAAAGCTGACTTTCCAATAAATTTTCACTATAATATCCTAGAAAGCTAACTTGCCCTTAAAAATTCACTAAGTCTGGTTGAACAAATTTCAATAAGTGATTACAGATCTACCATTCTGGTAGTACTCTGTTTTTTTTCTACGATTATTATTACTGGAAACAAGCTATATCAATATCGACAGGTGCCTTAACTCAAACATATACTTACTCCAGAATTATTGAAGCAAAAAATAAAACATGACCGAGTAGTTCTCGTTCATTCTTGTTTATTGACAATAATGATAGAATTTCACTTGTATCTACACAAAATTTCAGTCATATGAAAGGGTAGTGCTTTCTATCAGCTATTCACGATATACGTGCACAGAGAGAGAGAGAGAGAGAGAGAGAGAGAGAGAGAGAGAGAGAGAGAGAGAGAGAAACTTGCGTCGCATGCATCAGCGGAAGTTAAAGGCATTGAAGGGGTCATGACAATGAACTCTTTCTAAGATCAGATATTCCTTTCGCGGATGTTCCAACAGTCTTAATGTTACACGGAACACTTTTAAGGAAACTTTGCGAATATCAGTACCCTTAAGTGACTTCCGCATCCGTTTGTACTTTGTATAAGAAAAGTATTATCGTCCCCTCAGTCGGTTACCGCCAATATTTGCATAATAAAAAGTGTCGAGGGGACTGAAAAGTTTGCACAGGCATTTGTCTAATTATGGCCACCACAAAAGGGGAGAGAGAGAGAGAGAGAGAGAGAGAGAGAGAGAGAGAGAGAGAGAGAGAGAGAGATTTTCACCCTCCTCTGCTCTTTCTTCTGCGGTCGTTCCCCTCTTTATCTCTCCTGATAAAGGTGGGTGATTTATATTGATGGCTGACATGGTTTGCGCTTAAAATTTCTACAGCAATAAATTCCATTCTTTGAAAAACGCTACAGGATAATTTTATAAATCTGATTTTTTTTCTTCAAAAACCAATTTGCTCTCTTTACTCAATTTTTATACTATATATCTACATCCCGCAATGCTTTCTCGTCTCTCTTCACAAGCCACACTGTACGTATTGTTTGTTTATATAGTGTTGTTACATTGCATGGAACCAGTGGGTTATTCAGCAACGGGACCAACGGCTTTACGTGACTTCCGAACCACGTCGAGAGTGAACTTCTATCACCAGAAATACACATATCTGTTCCCTCAATGGAATGCCCGAGAACCGAACTCGCGGCCACCGAGGTGGCAGGCTAAGACCATAGCGATCATGCCACTGAGGCGCTCACACTATACATAAGTTTTAAATATTTGTAAAATTATAATACGTTTAACGATGAAAGCAACGTCTAATCAGTTGCTATAATTTACGGTTGCATTTTATGAGATGTAAAGTGCGAATTATCGAGGAAACTTGCCATGAAATGTCTCTAACAGATACTAAAATAGAACAAAATATATAAGAGGCATATAACCAGTGATCACTGAGCAGGATCGCATTTATTTAAAAAGGTTCAATTCTCTTGGGCGTAGAGGCTTCAAGACGTTTACGTGCTCCTCATCAACATACATAGGTATACAGTATATTCAGCTAAAATGACCTTGATCATTTTCAATTTATTACATTTCCTTCAATTTGCAATAAGAAACAGTGTCTTTGGATGATGACTGGCAATCTTATCTGAGTTTATAAGATTTCGTAAAGAACCAGTTAGTCATACCTGAAGCAGATTGACTTTGTCATGGAATCCTTTCGTTGGAGCCCAAGTATTAGCAAGGGCGATGGATAGTCCCATTGCATACTCATATGTATTAAAAGCTTAAATTAGCATAATTCCTTTTGTATCATCGGTAAACGTCAGCTACGATAAACTAGAGAAGGTCATCTTAGGATACTGTGCGACAGGGGGATTAGCGCGAAAGCTAAAGGAAAGTTCACTAAACCAACGATGGTTTACGCACCGTGGGATTACGTAGCCGGTTGAGTTGAATATAAAATTTAGGCCAAAGGCCAAGCACTTGGACCTATGAGGTCACTCAGCGCTGAAATGGAAATTGAAAGTAAAATGTCTGAAAGGTGTAACAGGAGCAAAACCTTGCAGTTGCACTATGAATCAAGTTAGGCGAGGGTGGAAAATTTGATGAAGAAAGAGAATATGGAAGGAAGTACAGTACAAGGAACGAAAGTGGTTGCAGCTAATGAAGAGGCCCCAAGAACGGGAAGTGGATGCGGCAGAGAGGAGGATATCGAGACGGATATGTAGAGTCACAAACAATAGGATCAGAAATGAACTTATTAAAGGAACGGTTATGGTAGGTAAAGTATCGAAGAAGGCCAAGGAAAGGAGACTAAGGCGGTTTGGTCATATTAAGGGGAGAGAAGAACATCGTATGTGTGAAAGGGTTATGCGAATGGATGTTTGAGGGAAAGAGAAGAAGGGGAAGGTCAAACTTCAGATGGAAGGATAGAATAGCGAATGACATGTGGGAGAGAGGTTTAAGAAGTCAGGATGCAAAGGGCAGAGGTAGGTGGAGAAGGCTGATAGGAAAAAACTTAAGCATGGTATTTTAGTTTTACCAGACCACTGAGCTGATAAACAGCTTTCCTAGGGCACGCCCGAAGGATTAGATATTTTTACGTGGCTGCATCAATTGGTCACCTAGCAACGGGACCTTAAGCTTATTGTGGGCTCCGAACAACATTATATCGAGAAATTAATTTCTATCACCAGAAATAAATTCCTCTGATTCCGCGTTGGCCGAGCCGAGAATCGCCCTTCGGGCCACCTGATTAGCGCGAAAACCACTCGTCCATCGAGGAACTAGCCGATAGGAAACAGCGACGCCGTATAGAATTGGGCAAAGCTGAAGACAAAGCAAGAAAGAAAGTAAACATCAGCCTTTCGACAGTCCATTCACGATTCACTTTCTTATCCCACAACTTTGCACCTCCATTTAATGTCCTCTCTATGACACCTCCCTTCACTCCTTCCATAAAGATATCAAAGAGCCATGGGGACCTAATACCACCTTGTCCTAGACCCCTTTTTACTGTTGATCTCCCTTTTATGTATTCTAACACACGCTTTGCTTCTATCATAAAAATTTTTATTCGCTATTAACGACTTATCTTCTATACCATACACACCCCTATATCGATTTTATCATATGGTTATTTTTATGTTCATATATGCCACGTGCGGCATTTTTCTTTTATTTTCATTTTTAGGTACTTGGTATGTACCTGTGTACACACATACATATGATATACATATGATAGATATATATTATATATATATATATATATATATATATATATAGATATATATGATATATATATATATATATAATATATATATATAAATATATTATATATCATATGTATGTATGCATACACAAAAATAATCGATATATAAATGACGACGTATCACCATTACATCACTATTTAAGTGGTGATTATTCTACAAAAATTTAAATATATACATAAAAAATTATAACAGTTCACAAAAACTAAAGGCAACGATGAAATGCCATTACAATTTCTTTTAAACTTACGATCATCGGCACCAAGAATGCTGGGCGGAAGATCATTCCACAATTTAAACAACAAAAAGGGTATTAGCTAGGGAGTTCATCCCACAATTTAACAGTTAAACGAGTGAAACAAGTTTGGTATTAGGAAAAGCGACCATATGGCACCTCGACGGATGATGTACTATAGATGTACTAGTCTCGATTGGAAGTTACATGTTGATAAACTGATTAGGAAAGAGGGACAAACAGGACACTTACGGCGACGGTCTAAATTATTTTGACCTTTTCTGACATAATGGAATCATTCATGTTAGGAATTCATACGTAAAATATAAACATTTCCGCTCCAAGTTTGCAAAATCTAGACAAAAAACGGTATTCTTTTAGTGGTATTATATATGAACGGGATTAATACATGTTTGCTTGAAATGAAAAAATTAGATTTTGAGTGGAGTGGAAGTAACACCAAGTATTGCCAAATACTCATAATCAATAAGTACTATGCTACCTAAAAAAAGCAATTAGAGATGCACAGCTAACTACTACATTATGGTACTTGATAGACCAACAATCCCATCAATCGCGGATGCTCTGAAAAGCGAATAAGGTCCCAGAACACTACCTAAGGAATGCCATAGAGCGCAGGTCTATGCTTATTACCGCCCCATCAGCAACTGTCAAGATCACAGCCTACTACAGTTACCTTACAACTTTATATACATGAAGAGCCTTCAACTTGCTAATAAATATATAATTCACTAACAAACGAAGAGAATACATCAGAAAGTCACTAAGAAAGAGAACAGATCAGAGAGTGACTTTTGTTTTGTATTTCAACATGCCGAATATCATCCACTTGCCTCACGTCCCTTCCATATGAACCACGAAGAATCCCAACTACACTGAAAATTCCTCAATAGTATAATACTATCAACGTCCAAAGAATTCAAGTAAGACGCGACACGAAATAAACGAAAATACTAAAAACTCGGCTGAAATTGTATGATAAAATGGACAAACCATTAGAGCTTGACCAATCCTTTGGTGTTCAAAGTGAAGACATATACATCCATCCAAATTTCTTTATTGAAAAATGTCGAAGGTTTGGACTTATTTTTTCTTCTGCTCCCCAAAAGAAAGGGAGAAATGTATTCTTGTGAAATCCTTTGATCGAAAGGGAATATGTTGACTCGGGTCTTTTCCTTCGCTGAGGGATAAGTTACAATAGATTCCGTCCGTCTTTGAAGTCGTTTCGGGAACAGAAAACCTTGTTATAGGCCTTATATACTTTATATAGATATAAACATTTATGTACTGGGATATATGCATTGTAAGCATCGGAAGGGCATCCCAAATAAGCTTCGTTTTGTCTTTTTTCAAACCCCTTTTTCCTTCCACGAGCCCTGAACTACTGGCTCCTCCCACCAGACCCCACCCTGAATCCCTCCCCCCCTCTACCCCTACCCTTACCATGTCCTTCTCGTAATATGACGTAGAATAAAAATTTTATACATTTAAGTGTTTTTTTTTTCTCCTGAACTTACGAGTACAGTGACCAATAACATTACTTCTAATAGTTAAACTTTTGAGTCTTCATTGATCCACTCTGCTTCTTCAAAAATTTCTTGAGACTAGTCATAATCATAATTGAAAATGTGCATTTCATATTCATTTTCAGGTGTTTTTATAAACAATAAATCAAATTCGATACAAATCGATTAAGTAAAAAAAAATTATTTTGCTTATTTACCAGATAATTTAAACAACACTCCCCCTTACCTACACTGAGGCAAGAGATTAGAATCCAAATAATCTAACATTTAAGTAACTACGAATTGCTTTTAATAAAATCAGTTCTTTCATAACATTTGCGTTACTACATCTTCTTAAAGCTTTGCCTTCTTTTCAGCCTTTACCGTTTATATTTAAGTCTTTAATGCATTTCGCTTCCCTTACCTTTTTTTTTTTTATTATCCTTCAGTTCATTTCCTTTCCAGTTTAAATCCCCCCTCCCCACCCCCCAAAAAAAAAAAAACTCAAATTCCTTCCTTCCTAATATACCCCTTGACAGGGCCAATTCCTCCGTCCATTTCCCCTGGTGGTTCCTTTGCAGCGAGTGGGACCCTGTACCCATTCCGCTGCCAATTCTTCCAGTCCCTCATATTTCCCGAGGTCCCTCGTGAGGTCCGAACTGCTTATCGAGTCTGTCACAGCTTCCGACCGGCCACTCGATCAGCGCTGCTTTCATCACCCACCGCGTTCGCTAAGTCTTTAAAGCGCTGGATGCCGCTGCGAAGACGCCCCTCCCCCCACCTCCTCCTCCTCCTCCCCTGCTAAACTCTCGTCTCTGATGGGCATTTTCAGAGGTCCAGATGTAATTCTTAGAAGTGACACGTCGTTACTGTCATTCTTTAAAAAAGATAAATATATGTGTATATATACTATATGTATATATACTATATAATATATATATATATATATATATATATATATATATATATATATATATATATATATAATATATTATATACATACTAATATATATATATATATATATATTCTATACATACTATACATACTATACATACATACATATATATATATATATATATATATATATATATATATATATATATATATATATATATATATACTTATCGAGATCAAATAGCCCAAGATATTTTGTTGAAAAACGATATTAAAAATATAATCCTTCATCACGGTTTGGACCGATTGAATTACTGTTGAAATAATTTACCTCCATACTTGTTTACGAATGTCATGATTTAATCTGGATATTTATTGACACCATAAAATGATATTTATGATCGGATCTAATTGGATAAAATATATCATTCTAAACTCTTCACTCTGAAAAAAAAAATAGATATCACAAACACTAATTCCGACGCCTGTTGAACTCGAAATTTTATGAATTTTCTTTTTTTCATTGTAATTAAGGAGGGTGTTTAGTGAATTACCGCTGGATAATTATCAATTTAAAAGCTCGACCTTCCAATGCACTCGTCTATCTTCTCTCAGAATTTCACAGGTTCGGTAAAGTTGACATATTTAACCACAATATTGCGATACTTGAATGTAAATCGTGTGAAAAATTTTGTATCTGATAATGAACTTCACTAGCGCATAACCAGAGCCTTATTATGAGAGAGAGAGAGAGAGAGAGAGAGAGAGAGAGAGAGAGAGAGAGAGAGAGAGAGGGTCCTTTGCCCATGGCTATTTTAAGAGTCTTTTAATTAAAATTCATAAGTAAGCGACAGAATATGGGTGGCCTGCAAACTTTTGAACGCAACAACTTCTCTGAAAAGGCCAAAAATAAACCGACAACTGATATGAATTATATGTTCACAAGGTATAAGTCATATGAGCCCAGTCCGCAGGGAATCGACACTAGAAGTATTTTTTCTTAGTTTGTCAGCGTCGGGGAAAAAAAAACATATCTCTGAACAGTTTGCTGCCATAATTATTTCACAAAACCAAACACTACTGTTTCTACTGCTGCTCATGTTCCTTCACAATTACTAACATTACTCAATCATTACTGGCAGCCAAAACCTAGTCCCTTCCTGAAGCCATACTGAAGTCGGTAATTTAAATCAAGAGTAAGCAACCCAATCCTCACTGCTATATGATATGATTACAATCACAATCATCAGAATAATGACGACGTCGCCGTCAACATAATTTGTTTCACTTTCGTGATGAAAAACCACACTACCACAAACATTTAATTTTTTACATACTTAGGGAAGATGTCGGTGTTTGCGACCACAGTCATAACAGCCTCAGTCAAGAGAGATTAGTAATGAAAAACCTACTATATGGAATCTTCTCAAATAAGGTCATTTTTATTTAGCGAAATTAATTTTATTTCTACTGCCTATAAATTTATCATTTAATTTTTTTTCCCCTCATGAATACTCTAAATTATTTTGCAAACCAGATCTAACAACCATATGCGAACCAAGTCTTAATTGCATTAAAGTTAAGATACACGCACGCTTAGCCTGTATTCACAGTCACTTTCAACTAATCATTTGTTCACGAAATGGGATCTTCGTATCAAGACCGTATCTAATCGCAATAAAGTATCTTTGCATCATGACACATGGATTCTTCAATAGAATAAAAGCCTAGCTGGTTAACACTGAATTCCTGAATATTCAAAAAATGAACCATAAGACCAAGAGTTAATGGAAAACGGATTCAATTCGTTATTATGTATTTTTATATTACCGTAGGCCAGAGTTAACGGCACCCAAACTACATATTTGAAAAAATGAAAACCTATGTACACCTGTGATGATGCCATACGTTACACAATCGATTAGCACGTTATCAAGTGCCGCCGTATGAAATGATGCGATTGGCTAAACTCCAAGCGGAAATAGCAGGTAAAGGGAACGAAGCATTGCAATAATTAACTGCAAATGACAGAGAAAAAAGGCACAGCACAACAAAGAAAGCCTATACCACAACCAGTAATAAATTCAGGTCTCATGTTGGGATTTCCGAAGCTCAACTAAGTTTGCGGCAGGTTTGGCTATTTGAGAGAGAAAGACTGAAAAAGTGACCGCCGTAGCTTAAAAACCGCAAATTAGGGATTTAGCGCTAAAGCTGTATTAAGGAGAGGCAGGAGAAATAAATCATTCCGTGTAATTTGAGGAGCGGTGGTCCCAGGTAGGCTATATCAAATCAGAGGGAACTTGGTATTCCGGAATGTTCAGTCATATAAGGAGATATCAAGGCATCATTAAAAAGATAAATTCAATCAATGCGAAATATCACACAGACTTCAAATATTACTACTACTGTTTAAATACAAAATTATAAGGGAAAACGAGACCATTGGCTTGCCTATAGATTCCACGGACACCCCCCCCCACCCAAAAAAAAAAAAATTACCAAAAAAGTTACGATTAACATAACGATTTAAAATACATGAATATTGTGGTTCAAAGTTAAGATATGTCTTGATGCAGTCAGAATCCCAGCGTAATATGAAGCCTTATTGGAGTACGTCGAATCCCATGATAAATGCTAAGCAATTAACCAGTATTTTACTTGCACTCTTGAGCTTTCCTTTATTGGAGGACTTTTCATACAAACACTTGAAGAGCATTACTGTGTCCATCCAGTAAGTTTTACAGACCATTTTGGAATATTCTTTCTGCCTAAGATAGCATTTGTGCATCCAGTCTAAATCAGTAAAGTCTTTCTCACCACTTCAACCCATAAAACGGTATATCTGCGTACATTGCCATCACATCAAGGGGAAATTTACTTCACCTCAAATGACAGCTGAACAGGCTCAGCAATTCTTTCATACACTCTACCCATCGCCTTCTAACAATTTTCTTGTTCTTAATCAAAATTCCCCTAGGCTTTCTCTATGCACATGTACGAGACACACTTTATTTGCTTGGCTCTAATACTTGTCACTCATCTGTTTCATAAACAAACATTTCAATACATAATCGTCTTCTATACCTGAAATTGCCACTTTCCATCAGATTCATCTCCTCCGCCAAACCTTCTTCAATACACTTTAATATCCCTCCATACCTCATACCTTTCTTTGCCAAATTTTCCCTTCTACAAAGATATGAAACATTCCTTATAAAAGTACTTTGAGAATCTTCCCTACATTAATACACAAATGCACAATATAAGAATCATACTATAGATGATTCACTTAAGGAAGATTCTTAGGTGAGCCCTTATCCTCCGAGACGTTTGTTTGGCGGCCTCTGATTGGCTGGTGCCGAGAGGCAGGCGGTCGCTCTCAGTGTCTCATATTTTCGTCTGCAGCTTAGAAAACAAGCAGTATGTTTTTATTTATCTCAGGTAAATTATATATATATATATAATATATATATATATATATATATATATATATATATAAATATGTGTGTGTGTGTATAACAGGTAAATACTGACCACTTGACTCTCTCATATATTTTAACAAATTTAGTGCTTGCGTTCTTTCAGAGTTTAACACCACAAAAATGAAATTTAGCACCCATGCCAATCAAAGAAT
The DNA here is from genome assembly GCF_015104395.2 of Macrobrachium nipponense. Taxonomy (NCBI): domain Eukaryota; kingdom Metazoa; phylum Arthropoda; class Malacostraca; order Decapoda; family Palaemonidae; genus Macrobrachium; species Macrobrachium nipponense. The sequence goes on along the minus strand of NC_087209.1, from coordinate 24,717,888 downwards.
ACGTTCAAATATGATAACGCTACGATCACTAGCCATGCTAACTTGATTCTTTTTCCCACATAAAGAAATTTTATGTTAAATTTACCCATAGTTGAAAAATAATCGTAATTTTTTTATATTTTTCTCAAGAAGTTTTAATTGTCTATTTAATTTTGATAAAAAACATGAATCGTTCGACACATGAGACTGAAAATGAGAGAGAGAGAGAGAGAGTGAGAGAGAAGAGCAGCGAGTGACGAAAGCAAAAGCTTCATCTGATCTGAATCCCAGGTCGTGTCCCCTGTGCCAGGTAAGCAAGTGTAAGCAGTTGTACTAAAAGTCTTCTCAGAAGCCAGATGGATGATCGGCAACATAAGACACATTCTTAATTTTCTCTTCTCATATCACACAAATCTAAAATCTGAAAGCACCAGCATATTAAGGGTGAATTTATTATATGAAAACAATTCTTATATCATCTTGATCACATGAATGATACAAAACCCGATGATATGTAAAAACAAGTATAAAGAATTAAATGCTTCTCTCCCCACTTACTCGTTGTAATTACTTTGGTGTTTATCTTCTTGATTTCAGGTAATCAGGATTTAGTTGTACAATTAATACTGAATCGTTGGGTATCACCGAAACTTTCCTATCTTGTGCAAAACGTGAGATAAATGAAGAAATAAAAACATAATGCAAGTTTTCTCAGCTGCAAACGAAAATACGACATACTGAGCGACCGCCTACTTCCCGATACAAGCC
>NC_087209.1:24702141-24709641 GCF_015104395.2 Macrobrachium nipponense | reverse complement strand
CTCGAAGACAACGCAGATTGTGTTATCAACACATATTTGACTAATCAATATTATTCGTATCAACTTCCTTTCTGTTTTAATGATGTCGAGACCATGTGGGAAGCGACGGAAGTTATTTACTATTTCTGAAAACATCGAGAGTAACAAAGATCACGGCGTCTTCGATGTGACACGAATATGTTGTCTTTGAAAAGTGCTGTGTCAATTTTGAATTAGTGTCTGAATAATGGAAAGCTTAATAATATAGCTTCGTCATGAAAGCGTTAACTCTTTTTATTATTATTAACAGCATAATAATATAGTACATCCTCATTTTTCAAAGTTGTGGAACCTTTGCAAGAACTCATCACGTGTGTACTGGGTATAGAAAATGCGCTAAAAATTTGACAAAAATAAAAAATCACATGCAATTATTCAATTTCATATGTAAACATAGTTATTTTGTGAACGTTTGCAAATACGTTCACAGTTCACTAGCATTCGAAGGAAATTTATAGTTTCATAACAAATACAATATGCTTTTTACAGATAAAATGACATAAGTCTAGGCTCAATTTTCTTTCAGTGATCATCCATCAATACCAATTTTTGTACAGTCACTATCATCGCAATAACTCCGAGTATCCCAAAAGAGAAGAGGAAAAAAATGATTTCTATAAAGCCCGAGAAGGACAAAGGAAAAATACAAAGGGCATTCAAAGTCTCTCGCAGGAACCTAAGGGAGAATAAAAGCTGAACTGCCATACATGATAAGATGAGACGAGGAACCCCGACCTCTACAAACGAGCTTCTTCTCCCCCCTTTTAGGAATGTATGCAGTAGCAGCAGCAGCAGCAGCAGCAAGCCCTTCTCCCCCTTACCCCCTCCCTCCCTCCTCCCTCCCTTCCTACCTCTTGCCTTTTACTAATGCCAAAAGTTGACCTTACCTTTTCGCTACGGCCAGTTGAGATATTCTATAGAGAACGGCTGAGAGTATTGTGGAAAAGCCTATTGTGTACCATAGACGGTATTGATCATCCGTAAGAATGCCGTATGAATAGCAGGGATAGAAATAACAGCACTATACAAGAAAAGACTCAATAGAGTTTCCAGCTCAACCTCAGGGCACCTGGGAATACTTCCGTCGTTTGGTTATGTTTACAACTACGAGTATAATAATTTCATATATATATATATATATAGATATATATATATATATATATATATATATATATATATATATATATATATATATATATACACAGGAAGCAGGAGCAGGAACAAACATGGCGAAGTATTTTACACTTTATTCCGACGCGTTTCGCATTCGGCAGAATGCATCTTCAGGGTCTGTATAATAAATAATGACTAATATAAATTAAATTGATTTGAAAATTGTCTAAAAATTATTTACAAACTAGTTAAAATGAAAACGAAACTTCACACATAGATAAAAATACACTAACAATTGATAAAACAACACGGAGAAGTTAAAAGCACATACGTTAGTTAAAAGTTCAGATGGAAGTTAAAACAAAAAACCAAATAAATAAATTAGTAAAATACAAAGTTTAAAAAAAATAAATATTTAGGAGCACTGGGGGTCGACCTACCATGGTAAGAGATAAATAAAAGCTAAAAGAATGTACACAGAAACATAGGCTTAAGAGAGAAACAAGGGGGTGGAGGTGGTCTGGTTGTTCAACTGCGGAACAAGTTGTTTAATAAAAAGGCTCTCCAGGATCAACAGTTCATTTGGGCTGGAGGTTTGACCAACAACAACAAAATCTTCATATTTAATATTAACTTTACATTTTTTGCTATGTTCACGTATACTGGGACTGTTCGGGATTTGATAATGAACATCCAGTACGAAAACTACTCCCTGTGGCAGTCTATGCGAACCCTCATCATCCTCTGAGAAGAACCCACGTAAGTTCCCAGACTACATCTGGGACAAGAATATTTGTACACTATACCAGAGGACATGAGGGGGCATAAACGATCTTTAAATTTAAATATGGATCCAATTGTTAGTGGATTGACCGGAATGAGTTTTACCTTTAATGCGCCAAAGTATTTTTGTACGATTTTTGTAAATTCGGCCCTAAAGGAATCATCATGTAAATATGGGAATCGGGCATAAAAAGGAAGCTTTGGAACATTAATTTCATTGGTTGTTGGTGCAAAACTCTTTATTAAGGACCTTGTAAATAATTCTGTTGACGAGCTTGGTGGGAAAGCAGTTATCCTTAAAATATGTGCTCGCTGGAAGAGCGCTTTTGGACGAGTGCCCTCTTTCCTTCCGCCCTTTATTTTATAAAAGATACGTTGACGACACCTTCACCCTTTTCAGTCGTAATTTTGATTGCCATGCATTTTTAGAATTCATTAATTCATATCACCCAAATATTAAGTTTTACCCTTGAAAGTGAAATGAACGACCGTCTTCCGTTTTTAGATGTAGAAGTATTTCGTGAAAACAGTAAGTTTAACACTACAATTTTTAGGAAAAAGACATTTACAGGTTTGGGAACGAATTTTCATAGCTTTTGTTTTAGTAATTTTAAATCTAACTCAATTTTTACCCTTGTATATAGAGCCGTCTCCCTTACGTCTAACTGGGCACGTATTTCATAAAGAAATTGCCTTTCTTTTAGCATATTTTAAGGATAACTGCTTTCCCACCAAGCTCGTCAACAGAATTATTTACAAGGTCCTTAATAAAGAGTTTTGCACCAACACCAATGAAATTAATGTTCCAAAGCTTCCTTTTTATGCCCGATTCCCATATTTACATGATGTTCCTTTAGGGCCGAATTTACAAAAATCGTACAAAAATACTTTGGCGCATTAAAGGTAAAACTCATTCCGGTCAATCCACTAACAATTGGATCCATATTTAAATTTAAAGATCGTTTATGCCCCCTCATGTCCCTCTGGTATAGTGTACAAATATTCTTGTCCCAGATGTAGTCTGGGAACTTACGTGGGTTCTTCTCAGAGGATGATGAGGGTTCGCATAGACTGCCACAAGGGAGTTAGTTTTTCGTACTGGATGTTCATTATCAAATCCCGAACAGTCCAGTATACGTGAACATAGCAAAAAATGTAAAGTTAATATTAAATATGAAGATTTTGTTGTTGTTGGTCAAACCTCCAGCCCAAATGAACTGTTGATCCTAGAGAGCCTTTTTATTAAACAACTTGTTCCGCAGTTGAACAACCAGACCACCTCCACCCCCTTGTTTCTCTCTTAAGCCTATGTTTCTGTGTACATTCTTTTAGCTTTTATTTATCTCTTACCATGGTAGGTCGACCCCAGTGCTCCTCAAATATTTTTTTTTAACTTTGTATTTTACTAACTTTATTTATTTGGTTTTTTGTTTTAACTTTCCATCTGAACTTTTAACTAACGTATGTGCTTTTAACTTCTCGTGTTGTTTTATCAATTGTTAGTGTATTTTTATCTATGTGAAGCGTTTCGTTTTTCATTTTAACTAGTTTGTAAATAATTTTTAGACAATTTTCAAATCAATTTAATTTATATTAGTCATTATTTATTATACAGACCCTGAAGATGCATTCTGCCGAATGCGAAACGCGTCGGAATAAAGTGTAAAATACTTCGCCATGTTTGTTCCTGCTCCTGCTTCCTGTGCATTTTATCACTTTGGCTGACTCGCCTGCTTTTCTTTCTCCGTTCATATATATATATATATATATATATATATATATATATATATATATATATATATAATATATAGCTTGGTGCTGGTCACAATTGACGTAGTGTATGAAGCGGTTAGTGCTGTAGTGCTGTGGAATTTTTCTGCAAAAGTGTTATATCTGTTATTCAGAAATTTAAGCGTAAACGGCTGTTATCTTCGTTATTTGGTTTCTTGGGATCCACCCTCTAGTAGGGGAAACATTTTCGTACATACTTACATACATACATATACATCCATTAAGCTACAGATGTCCTATAATATCCTATTCGCTCTACCTCGGAATTAATATATTTTCATATATAAGTTAACCGAGGGGGAATTTTTTAGTTGATAATAATTTCGTCCTCTCGTGATTCGAACCAGTGGATAGAGGAGAAATCAGGACTGCAGTGACATTGCCGTAATATATATATATATATATATATATATATATATATATATATATATATATATATATATATATATATATATACATATACACACATTACGCGGTTGCACGCATTCATACATATGTATGTATGAATATTTTTTTATCACATCATCGTGATTCATATACATGCATTAAGCTACAAATGTCCGTTAATATACAATTCGCTCTACCTCGGAATTAATATATTTTCATATATGTTAACCGAAGGGGTATTTTTTAGTTGATAATAATTTCGTCCTCTAGTGGATTCGAACCAGCGGATAAAGACGAAATCACGACTTCAGTGACATTACCGACTCAGCCAAGTCGGCAATGTCACTGCAGTCCTGATTTCTCCTCTGTCCGTTGTTCGAATCCACGAGAGGACGAAATTATTATCAACTAAAAAATTCCCCTTCGGTTAACTTATATATGAAAATATATTAATTCCGAGGTAGAGCGAATAGGATATTATAGGACATCTGTAGCTTAAGGGATGTACTATATGTAGTATGTAGTAAGTATGTACGAAAATGTTTCCCCTACTAGAGGGTGGATCCCAAGAAAACAAATAACGAAGATAACAGCCGTTTACGCTTAAATTTCTGAATAATAGATATAACACTTTTGCAGAAAAATTCCACAGCACTAACCGCTTCATACACCTACGTCAATTGTGACCAGCACCAAGCTGAACTCCCCTAAACACGATGCGCTACCTGCCTCCATCCTAAGCCCACCCTCTTCACGTGAAACTAGTATGGCTATGAACAAAAGTCTCATCCTGTATTTGATTGGATATACAGCAGTTTCCTCTCAGGTTCACTAAAATCCATTAAAAAAGGAAAACTTTCCCGAATGCAAGAAATCTTCAGCTGTACCATCACTTTCGTTTTCGAATAAATTGTGCTGCCAAACGTGGTTCATTTAATCGTCATTCCCTGTCTATATAAATAAATAAACCAAATTCCTAATAATACATTACTATGGTACCTGCATCGTGATACATTAATAAATAGTCATTCTAATATATTAATAGAGATCTCTATCCCATTACCCGACTATCGACCGACTCAACTCTAATATCTTCGAATTATTAATAAAATATTAATAGAAGAATATCGTTCGAGTGAATGAAATAACTATGGCGAGTTCAGTGAAACACGGCCACCTCCTTTGGCAGTTGTTCTTTATGGCAAAGGTCACAAAACCGCTACCCTTAGTGTCATCTGAAACGCCTTCATTTGTGAAATAGGCTTGACATAATGTTGTCCCTACCTCTTATAGTTTTCGCGATATAATGTGGTTCGGATCCCACAATAAGCCGTAGGTCCCGTTGCTGGGTAAACAATTGGTACCTAGCCACGTAAATATATCTAATCCTTCGAGCCAGCCCTAGGAGAGCTGTTAATCAGTTCAGTGGCCTGGTTAAACTAAGATGTACTTAACCTCTTATAGTTGAGGCAGGGGCGAAGATATGTACAAAACCTACGGATACTGCACCCACAATTTCCCATCCTGGCAAAATCCTTACATAAGCTGGGAAAAAAACAAGTGATTACAGAGACGGACGGACAATGAATGAATAATCCTGAATCGTATAAGAGGAGCTGTGATGATAAACTCAGGCAGACATGTCCCCGTAGAGACAGGAAAATTAGTCTCCTGATTTTTGTTAAGGGACTCCCAAGTAAGGTGCACAAATAGACGTGCAAAATGAAAAGTTAAGTATATCTTTGTTTAACCAGACCACTGAGCTGATTAACAGCTCTCCTAGGGCTGGCCCGAAGGATTAGATATATTTTACGTGGCTAAGAACCAACTGGTCACCTAGCAACGGGACCTACAGCTTATTGTGGGATCCGAACCACATTATATCAAGGTGCCAGCCACCTTATTCCAAAGGTTTTGAAAAGAGAAGACTAAACTAGTATTGTTTACAGGCATACAGTAAAACTTTTCATTATAAACATTAGTTGACGGTGAATTTTATGCTAGAAAGGGTATTAGTTACAAGGTGTACGTAACATGTTAAAATGTAATAAACAAATAGTAAAATACAATTACTATACTTCATTACCTACTTATATCTAGTAAGAGTAAACGGAATGATATAAAGTCTTTTTACCTGAACAGTCCCCACCCTTCTTGAAGCGGGCAACGAAACAAACACACACACACACACATAAACGCACACACGCGTGCGCGCAATTTCCCAGAAAATAGCGAGCAAACTCGTTACTTATGATTCATTGGAGTGAGTGAGATTGAGTGAGAGCTACGGTCTAAATCGAAGCGTCCATATAACATTGCCAACTTTTTTTATTCCTTTTTTTTTTTGAGTGGCTTAAGCCACGGCTATTCATTCCCAGGTTCGGTTCCTCCGTGGCTAAGCCACTGTGAAACATAATCGTCAAACTATGCGTTGTGGTCCTATTTTGATGAGGTGGCATTTTCCCCAAATAAGCTCATTTCAAAAAATCTGACGATGGAGGGTGCTTCCCGCTAGATTAGATTCCAACAGCTAATCTCTCTCTCTCCTCTCTCTCTCTCTCTCTCTCTCTCTCTCTCTCTCTCCACTCTAATCCTCTTCCTCTGATCACTTGGCAATCGTCAACGTTTGACATTTAGCGTCAAAAAATCGCTTTGTCTTCCTTTCTCCCAATTAAGGCTCTCTCTCTCTCTCTCTCTCTCTCTCTCTCTCTCTCTTTCTCTCTCTCTCTCTCTTCGGGAAAAAACTTGTTAGAAACTACGTACACCTAATTTAACTGCTTTAAATACTTTTTACTGTTACGTTTTTTTTTAACTTTTTGTCCAGACATCTGCATGCTGACTCCTAACAGCTGATGCACACGTGCTGTGTTACACTCGAAAGGAGGCTTTACTGTCATTAGTAAAGAACCAAGGATCAGTAAGAATGCCACTGTAAATTAGAACTTTTATCATATGTATCAAGTGGTTCAATGCGCAGTATAAAAAGCATAGAATCATTTTACTTTTAGGCCAGGCAAATGAGGTGGGCTCCTGTCCTTATGCAATTCAAGCCAAAAAAGGGGTAGTTGAATGTTTTTTTTTTTTCTTTAAATGAAAAATACTCAGAAACATAAAAACACCAACTTTAAACTGAAGGGATATGATTCTGGGAGACGAGTTCTTAAAAATAAGTTCATACAAGCATATCAGAATAAAATTGAAACAAAGGCATTTTTATGCTACCAAAATAGAATATCTACCCATACATAAAGGCTATATCTGTTGAACATAGCCCTGCTGATTTCATATTCGACAAATATCTATGATAATTCCGGCAGGTTTACTGTATTTCTGTTCATCAAAATTTTCAAAGGACTGACAGTTACCAAAACTAAATTTCTGCATGAA